>NC_050445.1:144713461-145057627 GCF_903995425.1 Onychomys torridus | reverse complement strand
ACAGACAGCTTATTGTGAAGAGGATTTAGAGCAAGGGGAACACTCCTCCACTGTTGGTGGGAGTACAAACTGGTACAGTCACTTTGGAAATCAGTATGGCAGATTCTCAGAAAACTGGGAATCAATCTACCTCGAGGCATAGCTATACCACTACCCAAGGAATGCTCAGTCATACCACAAGCACACATGCTCAACTATGTTCATAGCAGCATTATTTGTAACAGCCAGAACCTGGAAACAACCTAGATGCCCCTTAACAGAAGAATGGATTAAGAAAATGTGGTACATATACACGAAAGAGTACTACTCAGCAGAGAAAAACAATGACAGCATGAAATTTGCAGGCAAATGGATGGAACTAGAAAATATCACCCTGAGTGAGGTAACCCAAACTTCAGAAGGAAAAATATAGTATGTACTCACTTATAAGTGGATACTTGATACAAAGCAAAGGATAACCAGACTATAACCCATAGCTCCAGAGAAGCTAGCTAACAAGGAATACCCAAGGAGGGACACATGGATCACCCTGGGAAGGGGAAATAGATGAGATCTCCATGAGTGAACTGGGGGTGAGGGGTGGGCAATGGAGGGTAGGGGATGGGGGATGAGAACATAAGGGAATGGGATGGTCGAGCTGGAACAGGAAGGGAGGGGGAGAGCAACAAAAGAGATACCATGATAGAGGGAGACATCATGGTGATAGAGAGAAACTCAGTGCTAGGGAAGGTGCCAGGAATCCCCAAGGATGACCCCAGCTTGGACTACTAGAAATAGTGGAGAGGGTGCCTGAACTGAACTGGCTTACCCTAGTGATCAGACTGGTGAATACCCTAACTGTTATCACAGAGTTTCTCTCCAGTGACTGATGGAAGCAGATGCAGAGATCTACAGCCAAACACCAGGCAGAGCTCCAGGAGTCCAGTCAAAGAGAGAGAGAAGAGGGGTTCTATGAGCAAGTGCATCAGGGTCACGATGGGGAAAACTGCAGAGATGACCAAACCAAACTACTAGGGACTCATGAAAGTTGGATCATTGGCTGTGGAGCCTGCATGAGACTGACTAGGCCTTCTGCATGGTGAGACAGTTGTGTAGCTTGATCTGCTTAAGGGTCCCCCTGGTGGTAGGATCAGAATCCATCTCTGGTGCATGAGTGGGCTTTTTGGAGCCCACTACCTATGATGGGACACCTGTTGCAGCCTTGAGGCAGGGAGAAGGGCTTGGACTTGCCTCTATTGGATGTGCCTCCCCATGGGAGGCCTTGCCTTCTTGTAGGGGGAAGGGGAGGTAGGCTAGGAGGGGGAGGCTGGGGGTTGGGAGAAGGGAAGAGGGGGAATCTTTGATTGGTATGTAAAATGAATGAAAAATTTCTTTCTTTTATTATTTTATTTTTTCTATTATCAGCTTGATAATAGTATAAATAGTATAAATTCTTATCCTAACAGTGAAATATTTCACTGAAGCTTGTTCAGTGATTGAGTAAAACCAAAACTTATTATAAGCCACAGTCATCCTAGGGTCCCCCCTGCTATGTAGCCTCCCTGGTTCTGTGGGTTGCAGTCTGATTATTCTTTGCTTTATATCTAGTATCCACTTATGAGTGAGTACATGCCATGTTTGTCCTTCTGGGTTTGGGTTACCTCACTCAGGATGATATTTTCTAGTTCCATCCATTTGCCCGCAAATTTCATGATGTCATTGTTTTTCTCTGCTGAGTAGTACTCCATTGTGTATATGTACCACATTTTCTTAATCCATTCTTCAGTTAAGGGGCATCTAATAAAAATAAAATAAAAAAATAATCCTTCACCACTAAAAGATAAATTATTAGAGTAAAACTGGACAAAATGTTAGATATTGTTATAAAGGAAGTGTGTAAGGATATATAAATGACTATATTGATTAGTTTTACCTGATGAGAAGCAACCTTGGGAGGGCACAGTCCATCATGGTGGGAAGGCCTGGTAGTAGGAGTGTGAGATGGTTGGTCACATTGTTTCCATAGTTAGGAGACAGAGGGGGGAGGAGCTATTAATGATGACACTCAACTTGCTTCTTCTGTTTCCCCTATGTATTCATCACAGGACCTTACTCCACAGGGTGGTGTCATCAGCATTCAGGATGAGCCTTCCTTCTTAATTAAACATCAATAGGAAGGCCCTCATTGACAAGCTTAGAGGTATGTCTCCTAGGTGACTCTAACTCCAGTCCAACCAACAATAAAGATGAGCCATCACAGTGGCCAGTAAATATATACAAATCTCAGCATCTTTATTTAGTTTAAAAATGTCTATAAACACGGATACTTCACATACTGTGATGTCTTTTTAAAAAAGATTTGTTTATTTTATGTGGATGCATATTTGCCTGCCTGCATGAAAGTGTACCATGTGCGTGCCTGGTGTTGGCAGAGGCCAGAAGAGAGTGTTGGATCCCCGGAACTGGAGTTACAAATGGTTGTGAGCTGCCATATGGGTGCTGGAAACTGAACCTGGGTCCACTGCAAGAGCAGCCAGTGCTCTTAATAGCTAAGTCATCTCTCCAGCCTACTGTGATTACTTTCCAACAAGAAATGTAATAAGAATTGCAGCCAACAGCAAGTATTGCAAAGAATGTGAAACAGTTAGAATCTCTACTCATCCCTAGTTAAAGGGGAAAAAGGTGCATGCAACAACTTTGGAAACCATTTGGCTTTTTCTCACAACAACAAACATGGACTTGGGCAGGGGGGTTGGAAAGGGCTCAGTTGGTAAGAGTCCTTGCTGTCAATGCCAGGCCTGACAAAGTGAATGCAAGCTCCAGGACCCACACGGGAGGAAGAGAGAAACAACTCTAGCACACTGTCCTCTGGCTTCTACACTGGCACTATGCATAACACACACACAAGCCATGTGTACGTGTACATAATAAATAAATATCATATAATAAAATATATATGTCTGAACATATATAATAAAATAATTTAAAACTCAAAAATGTAGACTTAATACTTTGCAATGCAATATTGACTATCTAGCTAAGAGCACTGAAAACATCAGTTTACACAAAGCATGTGCTTAAGCAGGAGCTGGTGGCATAGCTTGGGGGGAAGAATGCATGCCACCAAGCTTGGCCATCTTTTCCTCCCAGGACCCACATGGAGGAGGGGGAAAACTAACTTCTAAAGTTGTTTTGTGATCACACAGAAGCCCATGCATACACACAGACATGCAAACATGTAATAATAATGATAATCCTACTGCATGCACCGATATTTATTATAGCTGATTTTTTTTTTTAATTAAAAAGATGTTTTAGCTGGGTGGTGGCGGCGGCACATGCCTTTGATCCCAGCACTCGGGAGGCAGAGCCAGGCAGATCTCTGTGAGTTCGAGGCCAGCCTGAGCTACCAAGTGAGTTCCAGGACAGGCATCAAAGCCACATAGAGAAACCCTGTCTCGAAAAACAAACAACAACAACAACAACAAAAAAGTTTTAGAAAATGTCAAGCTAAAATTAACTTGAAAGTTATTTACAAATAAATTTAAATTTTAGAAATAGTTTTTTTACCTTGTGTTAAAAGAATGAAATAAATCCTTACTGAATTAACAATCCTTTAAACTTATTTTTGGCAAAATATTAAGTTATATACTAAGTTATTTCTTAAAATATTTAAGAAAGTATTAAGTATAATGAGTGCATAAGCTTTTTGTTTTTTGTTGTTTCTGAATAGCTGCTGTGTCTCCAGACAGTTCAAGCAGGAGGAAGGCAGAAGTTGGAGACAAATGCACCAGAAGACTTCTCAAGTCAACAAGGGAGGTAGAAAATCAAAATTCAGCTCCAAGTCTAGGGCGATGCTGCATACAATCCCAGCATTCAGGAGGCTGAAATGGGAATGCAGCTGCCAGTTCAAGGTCAGCCTGGTTTATACAACAATTTCCAGGCCAGCCAAGGCTCTATGGATATAAGGCGACTGTCTCAAAAGGCAAACAAAACAAAACACAACAACAACAACAACAAACCAACAACAAAAACCTAAAACCAATCAGTTTCAGCTCGCCAAGTAGAGTCAGGCAGGGAGAAAGGTGCTGCTGGGGGGCTGGTTTGGCTCATAGAAACTGAAAAGCCAGAAAGCAGGGTATTAAAATTCATAACCAGCAACAGGAAAGAGAGTAATTTATGTGGCTGTGTCAACAAGTTCTTTCTTCTGCTTGTCCATTTTTACGTCAGTTCTCAACCCAAGGAAATACTTTGAAAAATATTTTTAATTATTTATTTTATTTAACTGTTTATTATTATTAATAATTATTATTTTTAATTCTGTGTATGGATGTGTCTGGGTAGAGGTATGTTGTATATGAGTGCAGTTGCTCTCAGAGGTCAGATGTAGTGGATCTTTGGTTGTGAGAAGCCTATGTGGAACCTGAGACCCAAACTCCAGTCCTCTGAAAGAGCAGCAATTGCTCTTAATTGATAAGACATCTCTCCATAATCAGGTTTGCATACTGCACAGCAAAAACAAAAACAAAAACAAAACAAAACAAAAAAACCAACAAAAAAAACCCCGTGTATTCTGAACTTACCTGTGAATTGCCTAAAGTGTTTGCTAGGCAAATCTACACTGTAAATAAAACAACTAGGAAAGGCTTTTGCGAATTGTAAGATACTGCAATAACACTCATACGTATTTATAAACTCATTCATTTTCAGTGAGCTTCATTCAGCCTGTCAAACAGAGCAAAGAAGAGTGAGTGAGCAAAACAGTTTGAGACATAGTTTATCATGTAAAGCCACAGCACACAATCTGCGGTCTTCCATTGCCCTCCTCATCCCCTCCTCTTACCCTTCCCCTTCTCCCCTTTTCTCTTCTGATTTTTAAAACAAGGTCTCATGTAACCTAGACTGATATCAAACTTATTAGATTGCTGAGAATGACCTTGAACTCCTGATCTTCCTGTTTCTGCCCCCTGAGTGCTGGATTACAGATGTGAGTCACAAGGTCTGGATTGTTCTCTTTTCTTAATGGGCAGAAAGTGCCACAGTAACTATACAAAAGCTTAGTGAAATTGCTCAGAAGTCACTATCATGAGGAACACAGCTAAAAAAAATTTTTCCACTCTGGAGTGAGAGAGATGGCTCTACTGTGAAACAAAACATAACAAAACATAACAAAACAAAACAAAACAAAACCTGATCCTCCCACCTCCCTGGAACCAAAATATGTCATGCAAACCTGACCACTTGAGTTTGGCACACACATGAAAAAAGCAGCATGTGGTGATACACATTGTACTCCCAGTATGCCTACAGTGAGAGGGGAGGCAGAGATAGGAGAATTGGTCAGAAGTTAGAGTATGCAACATAGTTGCAGAAACAAGAGAGATCCTGCCTCAAAAAAATTACCAGTAGTAGGAAATTGACCTCTACACAAGCAATGTGGTGTATGCATGCCCCCACCCCCACTAAATCTTTAACAAAGAATAAAAGTGTTTTAACATTTTTGTCCCTTTCTTTATGAAGCTTTCTCTATCATGAAGAGTGAATAGGTAATTGGTGAGGTATACATGCTTAACTAGGCTTACACATCATACACTACAGTTGTGGGATGTTTGGATCGAATTCTGATGCTCCCAAGATGCCAATAAAGTTTGCTTTGAATTGGAGGGTGGAGCTAGCTGACCAAAAGTAGCCATAGAGGTTTTGGAGGACCAAGGGCAGATAGTGATACAGACAGTAGTAGCCAAGGCCTTTTGGATCAAGGAAAGAGAGAGAAAGGAGGTCACTGGTTGCTACTCCAGCACTTCTCTGATCATTCAGGTTCTTACCCCGAAATCAATTTCTGAATTTTCACTGATAAAGAATAATTAGATAAATGCTCATCTGGCATTCAACTCGGGGCATAAGATAATGACAGCTGGTTGGTGCTGGTTTTGCAGCCACTGCAGCAGCAGTTGGCTTTTCTTCCCTCCCTCCAGGCCCTCTGTGAGAGTCTGCCGTTTTCCTGGTGCAGCCTCTCTAAGCATCCTCCAGCTGCTTCCCATCCCTGGCCTCAAACTCTACAGGTAGGTGGGTCCAAGGTTAATAGAAAACCAACCTTAATTTATCCAATTACCATTCAAGAACAATCACAAGATGATATGCACCCCCACAGCTATTCAGAACTTAACGAGGATCCTATAGAAATGTTAGATTTAAAGATATTTAAGGAAACAATGATTTCATATGGTCTGCATTCGCCTTTTGTAAAGTAGATGCTAAATTCATGGGCCACTTGGAACAGAATTATTTCACAAGACTGGAAAGATTTAGTTATCGCAGTATTGGAAGCTGGTCCTCAGTTACAATGAAAAAACATGGTAGAGAGAGGAACCTTGGGTCACAGAACAATGAAGTAGGACTAGAGGTAAGGAAATTTCCCAAGAACATCTCGGTGAAGGCAACTTGATGATTTGAAAAGACAGATTGCATTTGATGGTCACTATGCTGTACAGCCACTTTGAATGCTTGGGACAGGGTTGAAGGTTCAGGAAAGAAAACTGAGTCATTTACTAAAATTATACAAAGGCCCCCAAAGAAGCCTTCACTGATTTTTTTTTTTTTTTACAAAGATTGACTTCAGCTGTAAATGAAATATCAGATCCAGAAATTAGACAAATATTAATTAAATCTTTGGCTTTTGAAAGTGCTAATTCAGAATGTAAAGGGTGATTAGGTTTTTAAAGGCAAGATCAGCACCAATAGATGAATGGATTAGAAATACAGCCAATATTGGATCTGACACTTATGATGATACTTGGATGGGAGAAATGATTTCTTTCTTTTCTTTCTTTTTTTCTTTTTTCTTCTCCTCTTTTCTTTTTTTGGTTTTTTGAGACAGGGTTTCTCTGTGTAGCTTTGCACCTTTCCTGGAACTCACTTTGTAATTCAGGCTGGCCTTGAACTCACAGAGACCCTCCTGCCTCTGTCTCCCAAGTGCTGGGATTAAAGGCATGCACCACCACCACCACCACCACCACCACCACCACTACCACCACCCTGCTGGGAGAAGTGATTTCTAAAAATTTTAAGATCGAGGCCTGCCTGGACTATGGAATGAGTTCCAGGAAAGGTGCAAAGCTACACAGAGAAATCCTGTCTTGAAAAAACAAAAACAAAAACAAAATTTTTTAAAAAAAAAATCAAAAGGTTAGATGATTTAATTGTGGTAAACCACATCAACTAAAAATGGATTGTAGTCAAGGCATTCCCGGAAACAATATTTTTTTCTACAGAAAATCCAAAGAGAAGGCCCTGGCCTTCTGGAATATGCAGAGGGTGAGGCAAAGGCCAGCATTGGACTAATGAATGCATGAAATAGGCAATACTTTGCCACCAGGAAACAGATTAGGAGGCCTATTGAAGGTCCCTGTGTCAAAATCAGTTCCATCATTTCAGCATTAAGGAAACTCCTTCACAATTAAAAGACTTAATGTCTGTTGTGAAAAACTGTAATGCTCTGGATGACAAAAAACATCACTAGATAAAAGTTTCAGGAGAGACCATAAAACAAGTATTTTGGCAAACATATATAAATGATTAAAGACCAAAGTTAAAAATATGAATAAATGGTTTTGTAACTGAGGATTTAGTGGATATAGGGGCAGATCTAACAGTAATTGCATCACAGTCTTGGCATCCAAGTTGTCCTCTTCAGGAGGAAAATGTTCATCTTCTATGTATTAAAATTTTATCTTAGGTAAAACAAAGTACAAAATGGGTCGAGTGTACAAGCCCAAAGGACAGATAGGAAAATTAAAGCTATATGTGGCTAACATAGCAATGAATTTATGGGGACTTGATTTGCTACAGCAATGGAAAACCCAGATTAACATTCCTCCAATCTCAGAAACAAACCATGAACTAACATACGCTTTGAGAAAAATATTGAAAGTATTATCAAGAACAGTTACCAACCCTTCAGGTTGTACATAAACAAGGCTCAATAGCTGTTGATCTTTCAAAGATACCAATAGCTCTACCTTTAAAAAGCTTAATTGGCAAACCTGTCTAGGTGGAACAATGGCCTTTGACATCAGAAAAATTACAAGAATTAGAACAGCTCATACAGGAGCAGCAAAATGCTCAATATATTGAAGAATAACCCAGTCCCTGGAATTCTCCTATATTTGTCATTAAAAATAAATCTGGGAAATGGAGAATTGATAACAGATCTAAGAGCTATTAATAAGGTAAGTCAGCCAACAGGCTCTTTACAACCTGGAATTCCCTTGCCTTCTCTATTACTGAAAGGATGTTCTATTATAGTGATTCATTTAAAAGACTGATTTTTTACTATACCTTTACAAGAACAGAATAGAGAAAGTTTGCTTTCACAATGCCTACTTATAATAATTTCCAGACTGTTAAAAGATATCACTGGAAAAGTTCTTCCACAGACCTACCTTGTGTTAATATTTTGTACAACAGCCTTTGGTAATAATTTGTAAACAGTTTGCTCAATATATAATTTACCATTATATGGATGGTATCTTACTAGCTGATTCATATGCAGACACCTTAGAAAAAATGTTTGAAGACATAAGGAAAATTTGCCTTGTTGGGTATTACAGATTGCTCCTGAAAAAATACAGAGAGGAGATTCTACTAATTACCCAGGATATCAGATAGATTTACAAAATATTCAACTACAGAAAGTACAAATCAAGAGAGATCAATTATGAACTCTTAATCATTTTCAAAAATTGCTGGAATATATTAACTGGATATGGCCCACAATTAGATTGATAATTCAAGAACTAAGTAATTTATTGCAAACCTTACAAGGTGATAAAGACTTAAAAGTCCAAGAAAATTATCATCTGAGGCTGAGAGAGAGTTGACTTTGGTAGAAAAGAAATTACAGGATGCACATGTGGATCATTTGGCTCCAGAGCCTGATTGTATCTGGTTATTTTACCTTCTATGCATTCTCCTACTGGAATACTTATGCAGAGAGAAGATAATATCTTAGGATGGATATTTTATCACACAAACAGAGTAAAAAATTAAAAACCTATGTAGAAAAGTTTTCTGAATTGATTCTGAAAGGAAAATTAAGACCATCAATTAGTAGGAACTGATCCATCAGAAATTGTGGTACCTTTTACTAATGCTAAATTTCATTATGGGCAGAAAATGAACATTGGTAAAGAACTTGCAGTAATTTTTAAATTTTTTTTTGATAGATTAGCAATAAATATCACAAAACAAGGGATTTCAGTTTGTAAAGAGAACTAATTGTATCCTCCCTCTCATTGTATGGGAACACCAATTTCTGGAGCCCCCTGCATTATACACTGATGCAAATAAATCAGGAAAGGCAGGTTACAAGTCAAGAAATTTAAGTAGGGTTGCTCAAAGCCCTCATGATATGTTCAAAAGTCAGAATTATATGCTATACTCATGGTATTATTAGATTTTCCAGAACTTCTTGATATAGTTACTGAGTCTCAATATACAGAAAGAGTTGTTTTTCATATTGAAACCACTGAACTTATTTCAGATGATTCAGAATTAACTTTGTTATTTATTCAATTACGAGAAGTAATCAGAAACAGAAATCATCCCTTGTATATACCATGTATCAGATCCCATACAGATCTACCAGGCTCTCTAGCACAAGGTAATGATGAAATTGATCAGCTATTGGTAGGAAATGAATTTCATAAGAAACACCATGTCAATAGCAAGGGTTTGAAAAAGGATTTCACTATCACTTGGCAACAAGCTGAGGAAATTATAAGCAAATGTCCTACTTGTTTTTGTACAACCAAACTCCACTACCTACAGGAAATAACCCAAAGGATACTGAAAGAAATGAAATTTGGCAAATGAATGTGTTTCATTTTTGTAGAGTTTGGAAAATTAAAATATATGCACCAAACCATAGATACATATTCAGGATTTCAATGGGCAACTTCTTTGAGTTCTTAAAAGGCTGATTTTATAATTACACATTTATTAGAAGTTATGACCATTATGGGGATACCTGTACAAATTAAGACCAACAGTACTCCAGCATACATCTCTAGTAAAATGGGATAGTTTTTTTGCATATTACAACATAAAGCATATTACAGGTATACCACATAATTCTCCAGGACAAATAGTAATATAGGAAGATCTAATCTCACTTTAAAAGACATGCTTAACAAACATAAAGGGGTAATAAAGACCCCCAGAGATAGATTGCACAATTCTTTATTAACTTTAAATTTTCTAAATGCTAATGAGAAAGGAACAACAGCTGTGGAGAAACATTGGATAGTAGAAAAAAATTACTGAATTAAATCAGCCTGTGTACTTTAAAGATGTGTTGATCTCAGAATGGAAACCAGGATATGTGTTATATTGAGGAAGAGGTTTTGCTTTTGTTTCCACAGGAGAAGAGCTATGGATACCATAAAAACTGATAAAGGTTAGATTCAAACAGGAGAGACCTCTTGATTAAAAGAGGTGATAGTTCATCAGTGTGATCATACATTCTAAACTAACTTTTAAGACTAACAAATGCCTTTCATTTGATCAGATATATCCTGCCAAAAAGGGAAACTCCCAAAAGTTATGGTGGGCTAGGTTTTTGTTTTTGTCTTTCCAGGAGAATAAAGACTTCCAACTAAGGAATCTGAAGACAGCTGGACAAAAACTGGAGAAAAAGGATGAATCATCCAGAGAAAATGTCTCAAGAAAAGGAGTAAATTGGCCTATTGTTATATCACACTTACAACAGGATAAAATTTCATAAATCTTTCCAAATGTTTGTTTCTGCTGTTCTCTACAGATGTATAAGACAAACAGTCTCTTTGTAGTCCCAGTTCAACTAAAAATTGAAGCTGGCTTTGGAGTTGAACTGTGGCTCTCTCCTTCTCTAAAGTCAAGCATGCTTGTTAAAGGAAAATCCAAAATCTCTGTAACATGTCAGAAGAGCTACCTAATACGGTACAGAAGAAAAACTAAAATTAATTGACTATTCTATTGATACTAATCTTATATCCCTTGGTTTTATTTTAACTTTTAAAACTTTTCTTAAGGTATAAATATTATCTCTGCATATATTTGTATATATAATTTACACTTTCTTTCACGATATTAATGAAATACAGAGTACTATTTCTCAAAAAAGGCTTCATCTAGCTTCCTGTACATGATTTCTGGTTTGAGTCTGAATCAGGTAACTAGGAATTAATTTTGTGCTCTGGGTTTACATAACAAATTGTGGTCCTTTAACCTCTATGATCTGCTTCATATGACATTAAAAATGTTTTGTTTTCTGCAGTGAACTGGGCACATTCCTAACAGCAACTGTTAGGTCTCCAAAAAGATGATGGGGCTCCCCAGTGATGATTCCACCTGGATTGTGGTAACACACTAAGCTGACAAATACCACTTAAAGATCAGTTTTGGATTACAAACTGCTCATGACAGTTTTAAGGTGGCTAGCTGAGATGGTCCAGCCTCATGGTTTATTCCAGCCAGGACTTCAGATAAACCCTACACTTTCCCATTACACAGAGACTGAATGACAGCTAACTCTCCTAGGAGTTGAACATTATCTCAATTTTCTCAGGGTTACCTAAATATGTTGTCACCCTCAGATAACAGGAAGCAGTCTAGAAAATATGATGCCTACACTTCCCAGAGGGGGGAGTGGGTGGTTTTTGGTTGTTCAGTGAATTATGGATGTTTTCCATCATTTGAGGGTTTGATGGCAAGTTGTTATGAGTCATAGTCAGGGAGGAAACTAAGCAAAGGAAATTAGATTCAGGGATCTCATTCTGAAAAGAAAAAGGAGGATATAGGAATGATAGGACAGAAGGGTAGATTATTGAATCTACTTTTAAACTAAAAAAGCAACTACTAGTCTCAGATATTTTACATTTGTATAGATTTTTGTATATTGATACAAATTTAAGGCTATTTTTGTTTTACTGTGAATATGTTTCCACTCTTGTTTAAAGTATTTTTGTATATTGATACAAATTTAAGGGTATTTTTGTTATACTGTATATTTGTTTCTACTCTTATTTAATATATTGTCCCTATGCAGCTCATTGAAAGATGTAAAGTTCTAAGGAGTTCAATGCAGTTCAAGCCTTAGAGGCTATTATTACAAACTGTTTAAGATAATGGAGAAATGTAGGCTAGTAGTTAGTCTCTATAACAATCAAATTTGTTGCCATGTTAGGTATGTTTCCAAGGTCAGAGATATATTTCAGATAGATAGATGGTCTTCAGACAATCTAGAGATCTACAGAACATGGCATTTAAGATTTTTTTGGCTGCTTAGTCTATAAGTTTATTATCTTTATGAAAAGAATCTTCATAGAAAATTGCTTTAGCTCTCAGCAGCCCTTTCCTGAGTTCTGAGGAAGCTTGCCTTCTTTTGAGCAACCTGATCTTTCTTCTGGGCAAGAGACATTTTGGGTTGGTTCCACCTCTTCTTCTTCACTTCTCTCCTGGATTGCTTCTCATAGACTGGATTCTCTCAGCAGCATGAGCTTTCTTATATATCTTCGCCATCACGTCTGGAGTCACGTTGTTCTTGAGGTACTGAGAGAACTGTTTCTTACATGCACCTTTGTCTTCCTTTATCAGGTAGTGCATGTAGTCTACGACATTCTGACCCATGATGTGCTTACGGTATACTGTTGCACTGAACTTCTTGCATTCAGAATCATAACCAGGGAATCATTTGGTACTATAAGGAATAGACAAGCCTCCATCCACAGCTCTCTTCAGGGTCCCAAAAACTTTATTGCCAGTTGTAGTTTGGGCAAGACCTGCATCCAAATAGCAAGTGAAGGCACCAGGCTGACCATCAATGCTTTCCACATTGTATTAATCTCCAGTCACCTCTGTTTGGCTTTTATAAATCTTGTCCATACCAAACCTATTGAGAAGCCTGCAGGCCAGCAGCAGACCAGTACAACAGGCTGCAACATAATTTGTCATGCCAACTTTCACACTGTATTTTGGCAGTTAATGTGCATATGCTGAGCATACTATCATCATTATCATATCCCCTTCTTTATGGACATATGCAATCTGGCAGATGATATCTCTGTTAGTTACAAGAACTGTCATCCTGTATTTGGGTGTGTTGTACTTACTTTTGTCTTGGATCACCAATCATTTCTAAGCATAGTAGTCAGTTTTATCTCTTGCCACCTTCTAAATCTCACTTGATATCTCTTAACATAGGCCTTATTCTTGACAACTTTCACAAACCCCATCCTGCAGAACAGCAACCTGCAGTCACTGCTCCACACAGACCTGTGGGTCTGGTGGCACTAGGGGGAAAAGCCATTTCAGATGTTTTAATAACATAAGGCTTTTCATGACAATGAGACATGTCTGCTCCTGGCAGCACCAATCTCCTTCAGAAAAGATGATGGACTTCAAAAAAACTTCCATATGGAGCTTGCTTTCTTTGTGGCAAAAGCTAGCCATTGAATAAGAAACTTCCCTTGACTCAACTGCTGACAGTATGCTCTCCAAATTGGACAAGAAGGACACAAAAGAAAGCATCTGCTAACTTTACCAAGGTAAGGCAGGACAGTCCTTCATAATTCCAAAAATAGTGTATTGTAGGCATGTAGGTTGAATATGGATGCCCCAATGTTGCAGAGGAAACTTGGGTGACTGTCCAGGCAGCCAGCTGTCTCTGTCATTTCTATAGTTTTGGAATTTGTTTGCTCTGCACTTCCTGTTTACTCAGGTAATACTATATTCTTCTTGGGTCTCTGATGGAGTTGAAGACTAGATAATTATAGTTACAGTTTTCCTTTTTACCAAATTCAGAAAAAGAACTTCAGAAAAGAGGTGTAAAGTATATAATGTTGAGAGACATAAAAGCTTAAATTGTTTATCTAAGAAAATGCTTTGAGGTCTAAAACAATAGTTTTAGTTTGGTAATACAAGTTAGGGTATAAAGTGAATTAGGTACAAAACTTTGGACTCACCAAGATAGGATAGAAAATGGAGTGTTTTCTCTGAATTTGCCAAATGCAAATGGATTGGACATTGTGAATCCAATTATTACCTGATAATTGTTCTTATTGTATATAGTTTTACTGTGTTAGAGTTAAAACTGTTCCTTCTTTATTTAGACAGAAGGGGAAATGTTGTGGGATATTTTGATCACATTCTGATGATCGTGAGACTGGCAATAAAATATGTTGTGAATCAGAGGGCAGAACTAGCTACTAACTGACCAAAATTAGCCATAGAGGTTTTGGAGGACCAAAGACAGAGACATAGGAAGTAGTAGGGTGGGGCTTAGAGAGAGTCTTGGCCTTTTTGGATTGAGGAAGGAGAGGGAGAGGCCATCATTGTTCACTACTCCACTGCTTCTCTGATCATTTAGGTTCTTATCTCAATATCTGACTCCTGAGTTTTTATTGATAAAGAATAATTAGATAAGTGCTTCACACTACCCCACTAATGTGTACAAGTTTTGTGTTTCATATATTGCTTTAAAAATAAAAAGGAGCTTGAGAGACAGCTCAGTGGATAAGGATGCTTGCTGGCAAGTCTGATGACCTGAGTTCAATCTCTGGAACACATGGAAAAAGGAGATAACCAACTTATGCAGGTTATTCTCAGACCTCTATATGTCCACTGTGGCATGTGCCCACCCTCACCCACCCACCCATCCACCCAAAATAAATAATATTAAAAATACAAAATAAGAGGGGTATCCTCTGACTTCCACCAGTTTCATATACCTTGACATTTGCTGAACAAATGAAACCATGACACCATTTAAAGGATGTACTACAGGGGCTGGAGAGAGACTCAGAGGTTAAGAGCACTGACTGCTCTTCAGAGGACCCAAGTTCAATTCTTAGCACTCTCATGGCAATTCACAACCATTTCTAACTCCAGTCTCAGGATCCAGTGTCTCTTCTGGCCTCCACAGGCACTAGGCATGTGTGCGCACATGTATACACACACACACACACACACACACACACACACACACACGTAACCATCTATACATACAAAAATAAATAAACATTTAAAATGAAGGTGTATTATACATTAGATTTGTATATATTGAAGCTACAGCCTTCATTCACAATAGCATCAGGGCTCGGTTTTCTCCTTAGATGAAATGATGACTGGTCTATTGATCACATAAGGCAAGTAGGCAGTTGTCAAATAATCCATAGATGCAGATCTTTAAGAGTGAGGAGACTGCACAGTTTCCAAGTAGTGTTGAGATGCTCAGTAAAAGACAACTTGTACCATTATCAAGGGGTAGAAAATATATTTGACAATAACCTATTTTAAAAATTCTCTATTAGGGTATGGTGAAATACCCCTACCATCCCAGCACTTGGAGGGGGAGTGGGGGAGGAGAATGAGGAGCTCTGGGTTACATGAGATCCTGCCCCCAAACCCAAAAACCTACGCACATTTATGCAAATTCAAATTCCTTTGAACTCCTTTATCATATCTAAGTGGTTAAGACTTTATTAGATCAAGAATTTAGATTTTAATGAAGATCTAATTCATGATTAATATTTTAATTTTTTTCTATCTCTTAAATTCTGAATTATTTTCTACTTAGTAGACACATTTCATAATTATCAGCAATGAGTAAAGAGTTTTGTATCCTTCCACAAAAGGGTGAACAATAGGAGGGCAAGACTTGTTTCTCATTCACACAGTGCCACCTTGTCTCCCGTCTTAATACAGCTCTCATAGCACATCCAAAACCATCTCAGTTCTCTGCAGGAAATCAGCATCAGAGAGGAAATTGATCTTCTATCTGGATCATCTTCTAATATCTTCTGAAACTCTGTAGATGTTCCCTTCTCTTCTCAAATAAACTTAGAGATTATTTGAAGTGATTTCACAGTGGGAAATGAAAGCCTGAGACACCATGAGTGAACAGTGGCAGATTCTAAATTCTTTCTCTGACATGGATGGCCTGTGTGTTTCTGGGTAAAGAACTTAAGCTCTCTGGTCTTGTTTCCTCATCTGTTAAAAATCTGTGAGTTAATTTATGTTCTGGATAGTTTTATGTTAACTTGACACAGTTTTTATGTCTTATCTATGAGGAGGGAACTATAATTAGGAAAATGCCTCTATAAGACTGGGCTGTGGGTTGGGGATGTAGCTCAGTGGTAGAGGGCTTGCCTAGCAAGTACAAGGCCCTGGGTTCGATCCTCAGCTCAAAAAAAAAAAAAAAGTCTTAAAAAAAAGACTGGGCTGTAATCAAGCAAATCTGTAGGGTATTTTCCTAATTAGTGATTAATGGGGGAGAGCTCAGCCCATTGTTAAAAGTGCAATTCTGTTGTGGAATATTCCTTTACACTGTGTGAAGATGTGTCACTGTGGCTGATTTAATAGAACTGAATGGCCAACAACTTTTAGGCAGGATTTCTGGGGACAGAGAAATCACAGGGAAGAAGAAAGGCAGAGTCACCAGCCAGATGCAGAACAATCAGGACATGCAGGAGAAGAGGTATACGCCATGAGCCATGTGACAGCATGTAGATTAATAAAAATGGGTTAATTAGAGTTATAAGAGCTAGTTAGAAACAAGCTAGGCTAAGGCTTAGCTTTCACAATTAATAAGAAGTCTCTGTGTCATGATTTGGGGGCTGGTGGTCCAAAAATGCCTGCTACACTTGCCATTCCTGGGCTGGTGGTCCTGGGTTCTATAAGAAAGTAGGCCGAGCAAGTCATGGAGGGGAAGCCATGGAGAGCGAGCCAGTAAGCAGCACTCCTCCATGATCTCTGCATCAGCTCCTGCCTCCAGGTTCCTGCCCTGCTTGAGATCCTGCCTCCAGGTTCCTGCCCTGCATGAGTTTCTGCCCTCTCAGCTCTTGGTGATGAACTGTTCTATGGAACTGAGAGTGAAATAAACCCTTTCCTTTTCAAGTTGCTTTGGTCATGGTGTTTCATCACAGCAACAGTGATCCTCACTAAGACAGCTGGCAATCCTTCCAGCACTTTCTGAGGCTGATGAGTCACATATTAATCTTTCCAAGTTACTTGTTTTTATTTACTAAAGTATTATTTAAAAATTCTTACTGATGTATGTGTGTGTGTGTGTACACACATGTGCTTGTGAGTGCCCTTTGTTGGACCCCTGGGAGCTAGAGTTATTAGATATTTGTGTGGCACCCCATATAGATGGTGAGAACTCAACTTGGGACCTCTGAATAAGCAACTATTGCTCTTAACCACTGAGCCATTTCTCCAGACCTGAAAATGTATGTGATTCTTATCTTCTCCATACTCAGTTGCTTTTCTTAAAAGACATTTGAGTTCTTTGGTCCTGTTATCTGCAAAATTTTCTCAGGAAAATGTTGAGAAAGTCACTCAGACTATCTGGCCAGTGGTGAGGTAGACTTTTCTATGGATGTTACAAATATTGGAGAAAGTGGAAGAAGAACTTACTTTGTCTCACAGTTTATAAGGTTTCAGGCCACAGCCTAAGCTCTGTGGGTTTGGGGCCCATGGTTAGTGAATAACATCATGGTGGTGATATCATGAGGCAGAGGCCACTCACCACAGGAAACAGAGAAGGGATGGGAATAGATGTAACTTTCAAAGCATGTTTGTAGTGACCTATCCCTGTAGCATGAATCCTAATCGTTCTTAATAATAAAAACCCGGAGTCAGATATAAGGGTGAATGCTGAAAGATCAGAGAGACAAAGCAACAAGCCACAGCCACCTCTCACCTCGCCAACTCCTCAGCCAAAAGGACTGATGTCCTGTCTCCTCCAGCCTTATAGTCCTTTCTCCATCCAGCCATGTCATTCCTGTCTCAATCTCCCTAGTGCTGGGATTAAAGGCATGTGCCACCACAGCCTGTCCTATATGGCTAGCTGGTGGCTGGCTTTGCCTTCTGATCTCCAGGAAAGCTTTATTTGTTAGAGCATATGTGGTGATATTGTGTTCCCCAAAATATTGTGCACCCTAATAAAACTATCGGGGGGGGGTCAGAAAACAGAACAGTCACTAGATACAGAGGCCAGAAAATGGTGGCACACATGCCTTTAATCCTATTACTTGGGAGGCAGAGATCCATCCGGATCTCTGTGAGTTTAAAGTCACACTGGGAACAGCCAGGCATGGTGACTCACGCCTTTAATCCCAGGAAGTAATGGCAGAAAACAGAAAGGTATATAAGGTGTGAGGACAAGGAACTAGATAGGGCTGGTTAAGCTTTTAGGCTTTTGAGCAACTGAGATCAGCTGAGATCTATTTGGATGAAAACTCAGAGGCATCCAGTCTGAGGAAACAGGGTCAGCTGAGGAATTGGTGAGGTGAGGTGGCTGTGGCTTGTTCTGTTTCTCTGATCTTTCAGCATTCACCCCAATAACTGGCCTTGGGTTTGGTTTTATTAATAAGACCTGTTAAGATTCATGCTACAAGCATACACAAAATATCACCACATATCCCCTCAAGTCAAGTTTGTGTCACCTCACAAAATAACTCCACCATCTGTGGACCAAGCGCCTATTGGGGGAAGAGTTCATTCTCAAACCACGACACCTGGCGTCTTCATCTGTTACATGAAAACCCTAGGTGTGTTTTCCAGCCTCTCACAGAAGGGACCTTAAGCTCCCGCTTTTTCTTGGGATGTCATCAGACAAGAGCATATCCATATTCCTGAAGCTTCTTATTCATTTATTCACTGATCATGATGCTGAGAATGGAACTAAAGGCCTTGCACACACTAGGTAACTTCTCTGCTGCTGAGTGGTACCCCAGTTCTGAAATCATATACTTAGTTGAGTCTGTTTAATTTGTCTAACTGTGCCTGTAGTTAAGTACTACAAGAAAAAAAAAATCAAGCAATCATGCTGGAAAAAAATGACATAGAATTTGCATGGAATCCAATAAACTTAAAGGGTTGTTTAGTGAGCCAAAGGTTAGCCTTTAAAACTCTAGTTAAATCATTCTGGGAATGTGTACACCAGTGTATAATGAAAATCATAATATTAGAAATAATATCCACATTTAAATAAGAGATTGTGAGTAAAGAATGTAGATAAATTGTGATGATAAATACCCACTAATGTTTATGATTAAGATTCACAGAAGCACTCACAGAAAGTTCAGTTTTAAATAGTTTAAATTACTCAACTGATTTTGACTGTGGGCCATTGTATCATATTTGTGTTTTTATTAAATGGCCTGCTAAAGACAGAAAAAATTAGGGCAGTTACTAACACCATCAAAATAGCTGTATGCTATTTTGTATGTATGTAGATACAGAGCAAGTGTATACTTCTGAGTGATAGGATTTCGGAGTTGAAGTGTTTGATATGATTGTAGAGTTGCCATCACCCTTATTCAGAAGACAGCTGAATTCGGGAGCTGCCTTCTCAATCAAAGCCAACCAGGAGGGTTGAGGAAACCGGCTAGAGAGAAGTAAACTGGATTGTGTCTGAGATGATGAGTAAGGGGAGCATGGCACAGGGCACTTTGATAGGTCGCTACACCCCTCTGTAGTAGAGAGATGGCGGTGGACGGTCTCAGATGAAGATGATATTCCAGAGGCCTGGCTTCACAGATGCAGGTTAATGCCCTGAGTTTGGAAAGCTTCGGGCTGGGTAGTAAAGTTAATTTTTTTTTTTCATTTCCTGTTTTGTAGAACTGATGACCAAGGCACCAACTTCAGGAAGCTTTTGGGGGGTATTTTAGATATTCTCTGGCTCATCTGTCCTTCCTTTGCTCTTGTTTCTGAGCAGAGAGCATCCTAACCAAGTAGTCAGACTAATTACTGCACACAGGACTCATACTGTCTGCTAAGAGCTTGATTGTCTGACTTCCTCGAAGCACTGATTTCCTAGCCCAGATTAAAGCCACAAGGGCACCATCGTCTCAGCGGACTGTTGCTTGTTTTTCCTACACCCTTGCTTGTGGCAGCAAGCACAGGATACACTCTCTTCGCTTATTTTATTTATTTTTTTGGCTTCCTGCTTCAGCACCATTATGAACGTCTGTTCACAGGCTCCACCTAGTGGTCAAATCCATTACCCAGCTTCCACAACTGTTACCTTACTATATCTTTCTCTACTCAAACCAAAAACTGAGAATACTTTTTGTATTTAATCCACCCCTTGTTTTAACCTGAAGGAATTTGTTTCACTTGATATTTGGTCCCCATCCCAGAGGAATATGAAGAAATGAAGAAATGAAGGAAGGAAGGAAGGAAGGAAGGAAAACTATCAGTTGGTCATTTCTTGGCAATCACCATAGTTCAGTAATTATATCAACTTTGAATAGAATCATCATTAGATACAGACACTAGTGGACAAAAAATTGGTGAAGATATGGATAGGCTCTCAAATCAATGACTGAATCCTTGGGCAACTTAGATCTAACAGAAGCAAAGCATCCTTCTCATAGCTAGTTAGAGGCAGAAGTTGGGCTGGTCCCAGACTCCCAACTCAACCATGTTCATAGCCTCTTTTCTCTCACTGAGGTGGGTTCTGCACAGCACTGCTTAATGATAATGTTACACTTCAGAGACTTACTTTGACTAAAGTCTAATGCAAAAATCAGCAGAAAACAAAACAATCCCTCTTTTGGGTCTTGGCTCCAAAATGACCAAAAGAAAGAAAAGGGAGAAGGAAGAGGAGGAGGAGAAGGGGAAGAGGAAGAGAAGGAAGAAGAAGAAGGAGAGGAAGAGGAGGAGGAGGAGGAGGAGGAGGAGGAGAAGGAGAAGAAGAAGAAGAAGAAGAAGAAGAAGAAGAAGAAGAAGAAGAAGAAGAAACAAAGGCCATATGCAGCCAGTTCACTGCATGAACTGTGCTGAGTGCACACCCAATGGCAAGACCATTAAGATCATTAGGAACACTGTAGAGACTGCTGCTGTCATGGACATATCTAAGGCAAGGTCTTATATTCTTGTGTGCTTCCCAAACTCTATGCCAAGCTGCATTACTGAATGAGATGTGCTATTCATAGCAAGGTAGTCTGGAAACAATCTCGTGAAGCCCAGAAGGACCAAACACCCTGACCACGATTTAGACCTGCTGGTGCCCATGTAAACCAAAGCCCATGTAAATGAGGTGGCTTCATAAGGACAGAAGGAAAACACACCTTAGAAAAATAAAATAGATGTTATACTTAAAAAAAAAAACCAAATAAAACCATTTGAAGTGATTATATCTGCAGCAATGGAAAAGATAACACCCACACATGGTGTGCATAAGATCTGAGTCAATGACAGCTCCAATAGACGTCAGTGTGGGAAGAGTGAGAGGAAGAGAGGAGAGGGAAATCTATTGTGTTCTAGAACAGAAGGAGTGGGGAAGATAGAGGAGGTTCTTGGCATCATGCTTTCCAGGAATATGGAAAGGCTTAGCAAAACAAGACTCAGATGATGTTGTGTTTCCTAGGCTAAAAAATCTTGTATGCTATTTTACTTATTGATAAATGTGTAGATAGTAAAACACAGTAAGTTTTGACACATTTATCAAGGGAGGCCACTGACAATAAAGATCATGAAAACATCCACAACTGCTGGCCTTCAAGCGCCACTCAGGAATTTTGGTCCTCCAGAGCCTCCTCTATACTCAGACCAGTGAGGTGCTGCTATCCATCAGTATAGACAAGTCATCTTATAGAGTCGGTCTATAACACTTTATAGAATGTTAACACAGTTTTCATTTTCTGGTTTGAAAGAGTTGCAAAGTTACAGAAAAGTTAGAAGAAGAGCCCCCACATTCCACACGGTCTTCCTTCCGATCCCTCAAGTGGTAACTCTTTCCATAGCTTCTCACTCTGTGTTGACCCGCATTACTGCTATGGCTCACTTCAAATTCTGTTGCAAATATGATCCCTGTTAACTGTTAGTACTCCAAAAGTGACTCCCTCAAAACAGGAACATTTATGTTATGTGTAAGTGATCAAGATCAGGAAATTAACAATGATGCCATACTGGACACCTAGCCCATAGATCTCCAATTGCAGTGCTCTTTTTAATTCCAAAATCCAGACCAGGAGTTGTGCTATATTTAGCCGCTGGATTAGTGATTTTCCTGTGGCTGCAACAAAATACCCGACAAGAGAAACTTAAGAAAGGAAGGGCCAGAATGGCAATGCCTTCAACCCCAGCACTTGGAGGCAGAGGCAGGAGGATCTTTGTGAGCTGCAAATTCCAGGACTGTAACACAGAGAAACCCTGTCCAAAAAAAAAAAAAAAAAAAAAAAAAAAAAAAGAAAGAAAGAAAGAAAGAAAGAAGGGAAGAAAGAAGGGAAGAAAAGGATTGCTTCCATTCTGATATTCATGTATTTTCTGCATGTATCATAATAAAGGCAGGCATCAGGATGGGGTGGTGGGGTGGTGGTGGTGGCGCATGCCTGTAATCCCAGCACTAGGGAGGCAGAGGCACAGGCACGTGGATTTCTGTGAGTTCGAGGCCAGCCTGGTCTACAGAGACAGTCCAGGACAGGCTCCAAAGCTTCAGAGAAACCCTGTCTAGAAAAACAAACAAACAAACAAACAAACAAACAAACAAACAAACAAAAAGAATAAAGGCAGGCATCAAATGACAAAGGAGAGTGAATTCTAACTGGATGAAAATAAAATGGCCAGGCAATGCAGTCTTGGGAAGAGTCTTGGGACAAGTTCAATAATTGGGAGCTACTATCCTTTCAAAAGACAAATTCACATCACAGCAGTTGGAGCAAGAAAAAAAAAAATCTGTATGGGAAGAGGATTATTTAATTTGGCATTTAAAAAATAGTAAGGGCTTTTATTTCATATACAATATCAAAAGCAGAACAAGTGTTGCAAAACACAGTGATTTCAGCTGAAGTTGGAGCTTCTTGGGCACTATTTTTATAAATGGTTGTGGGCAGGGTTATAACAAAAATAAACAATAACAAAATACTTAGGGCAGTGGAAGATACCTCAGTCAGTAAAGTGCCCATTGATAGAGCACGTGGACCCGAGTTCAGCTCTAACAGTTTCATAAGAAGCGGGTGTTAGGATTTATTATGTGGGGGGCCCCGAGGGTATCCAATGAGTGCCCTGAAACATGCTGGCATGCTGGGCAGATGCAGTGGTGGGCTGGCGGGCGACCCACTCCATGCGGGCATGGCAGCGGGGCAGCGGTGGACTGTCGCGCCCACCTCGACCAGCAAGGATGATGCAACACCAGGATTCTTCTTAATACAGTTTAATCAGAACCTTGGTTAGTTGCGATGTCTCTCCCCTGGGGCAAGCCTCTCCCAGCACCTAAGTAGGTCTGGGCTGCCAACCCCAGTCAGCCACGTGGGCGCTGTCCACAGGTTCACGCATATGCCAGTGGCACACGAATCCAGCCTTAGCCAAATAAGGAGCTGTTTACCACAAAGAGTGTTTGCCATCGGGAAGGCAGAAGGTGGAAGCCAGCGCCATCTTTAGGGTGCGGCTACACGCAGCTCTCTACAGTTGCCCCTTTTTGTTTTACAGAGCAACAGGCAAGAGTAGAGGTCTGATCTCTGCTAAAATGGAACATGTATTAATGTTTGTCCAGGCGTCATCCACCCAGAGAACACTAGACTCGTCTGATACCTTTTTCACAGAGGTGGGAGTTAGGGTACCAACCCACATGCAATCAGACTTGCTCTTCTTGAGGTCAGCGTATCATAACCTCAAGTGCAGTGCGCAGGCCTCACATCCTGTGCCTAAATATCTTTTAAAGTAGCCAACCAGGCTTGGGGGGACTGTCCTGCATCAATGGCCATAAAGGCTTGGACAATCATGGCTGCATGGCGACGTTGTGAGATCCTAATGCGACAAATGCACCACAAGCATACTAGGGAGGTGAGCACCAGTAAGCCTACTAGGGCTCCTATTCCCGCCCACTCCTTCATGTGATCCATGGCTGTAGCAATCCAGGAAGATAATCCCTCCACCAGTCCGGTATCCACTCGGGTCGAATTCACCGTGACAATAGCCACTCTCAGCTGGTCCATCAGGTTATCAAACTCTCCGGTCCAATTGCCTAAAAGATAACTAGACAACCTTTTAGATAAATCTGCAGCAGAACAATTGGAAGCATCCAAATTCAAAAAATTCAGGGTAAATAATGCAAGAGAAAGTCTGTCCTTAGGGGTATGGCCATAGCCTATTACCCCTTTTTGTTTTTGAAGTAACTCCTTCAAGGAGCGATGTGCATGCTCCACAATGTCTTGACCTTGTGGATTATATGGTAGGCCATGTACAAGTTGCACATTCATCTGTTGACAGAAGGAAGTGAACTTTTGTCCGGTATATGCAGGACCATTGTCTGTTTTTAACTGTTGAGGCTTACCCCATGCTGCCCAAGCTTCTAAGCAATGAGCAATAACATGAGAGGCTTTCTCTCCTGCCATTGGGGTGGCATGAATGATTCCAGAGCAGATATCAACAGATACATGTACATATTTGACACGTCCAAATTCAGAGATGTGTGTAACATCCATTTGCCATATTTTTAGGGGGAGCAGACCACGAGGGTTAACTCCTAATCTAGAAGGATGATGAAAAACAACACATTGGGGACAATCTAGTACCACCTTTTGTGCATCCGCACGTGAGATAGAAAACTTTTGTTGTAATGTCCTTGCATTAACATGAAATTCTTTGTGGAAAGCATGTGTTTGTTGTATGGCAGAAGCCACGAACATCCATTCCTGTCTAGTACACTGGTCCACTATACCATTGTTTTTAGCCAATGGACCTGGCAGACTGGTATGTGTGCAGATGTGTTGCACAAAAAAGGGATTCTTACGTTGCCAGATCAGTTTCTGTAACTGGCCAAACAATGAGCTAACAGGGCTAGAAGATTTGATGGGCCCTGCACATTCAAGGCTTTTCAAAGCATTAACAACATAACTAGAATCTGACATTAAATTAAATGCAAATGGACAAGCCTTGAAAACTTCAAGAACTAGTGAAAGCTCCACCTGTTGAGGTGCACCTGGCAAGAATTGATGCTTTACAGGTTCATTAGAATCCACCATATAAGCACCATAGCCTGTCTTAGACCCATCTGTAAATATAACACTTGCTCCTGGAATGGGCTGGGAAGCAGTTACCTTAGGGAAAACTACAGGATGTTCTTTAAAGAAAGTTAATAGTGGATGTTTAGGATAATGGCAATCTATGTGTCCTGGATAGGTACAATGCAGTATTGCCCAATCATCTATGGCAGCACATAATACTTTGACTTGAGTAGAATCATAAGGAACAACTAGCGTTTGTGGTGATGTCCCAAAATATTGTAAACATTGCTGAATACCCTGTTGCACAAGTAACGCTACAGCAGTAGGATAATACTCAATTGATTTTGCAGGTGAGATTTTAGTATAAATCCATAATAAGGGTCCTTTTTTGCCATAAAATCCCCGTAGGTTGTAACTGGGTAGGCAGAATGCACAGGGTAATATCATCATTATTTTGTACTCTTTGAAGAAAAGCTCTTTGTAGCCTATCCTCTAATTTTGTTAAGGCTTCTCGGGCTGCATTGGTTAGTTGCCTTGGTGAATCCAAGGCTGCATCTCCAATTAGAATATCATATAATGGTTTTAATTTATAATTGGCCATTCCTAAACTTTTTCTTATCCAATTTATATCTCCTAATAATTTCTGAAAATCATTCAATGTGTAAAGATGATCCTTTCTTAACTCTACCTTTTGTGGCATGATATGATGATTAGTTATTTTAGAGCCAAGATAATTGACAACTTTGTTCTGTTGCACCTTCTACAGAGTCCCTTTTGCTTTAGCAGTTCCACAAGTGAGCTATATGCTTCTTGAAGAATGCTCTCCTCTTTAGCTGCTAACAGTATATCATCCATATAATGGAGGCATCTCAAGCCAGGAAAACGTGCTCTCAAGGGTTCTAAAGCAGTAGCTACAAACAATTGACACATAGTGGGACTGTTGGCCATGCCTTGTGGCAATATAACCCATTGATATCTTTTATCAGGTTCCTCATGATTAGTGGACGGCAAAGTGAAAGCGAATCTCTCACTGTCTTTGCTATTCAGTGGAATGGAAAAGAAGCAGTCCTTAATATCTACCACAATAATAGGCCAATTTTCAGGCAAGGCTGACAGCAATGGAAGACCATGCTGTACGGGTCCCATAATTCTCATTTGTTCATTTATAGCTCTAAGATCATGTAACAATCTCCATTTTTTGACTTTTTTTTTTGATGACAAATATGGGTGTATTCCAGGGAGAAAGGGAGGGTTTAATGTGCCCTTCCTCCAATTGT
This sequence comes from Onychomys torridus, assembly GCF_903995425.1. NCBI lineage: Eukaryota > Metazoa > Chordata > Mammalia > Rodentia > Cricetidae > Onychomys > Onychomys torridus. Next base: position 145,031,379 of record NC_050445.1, on the reverse strand, counting down.
TCTTTCACTAATTGATATGTAGCATGTAATTTCTCAGAGGAGAGTGGCCACTGAGGAACCCACACTGGCTCCTCCGTTACCCAGGATATGGGAATGCCCTCCTCAGCGGCCCCTAGGAAAAACCCAGCCCTTGTTTGGGTTTCCTAGGTACTGTTTGTATTGGCTCCTTTCGGCCTTGTAAAAATTTTCCCAGGCCAAAAGCAGGATGACACCCCATGTTTTTCATAATATTTTTAGATTCTTTGGAGTATTCATTACTCAACTGAAAGCCCATGGATTTTATAAGATCCCTCCCCCAGAGGGACACTGGAAGCTCAAGGACATAGGGTTGCATAACGCCAGAGTGACCTTCTGAATCTTGCTAATTTAACAAATTTGCACTAATATTTGGAACACTGGCATAACCCAGTCCCTGCAATGTTTGTGAGGAAGCCTGTATAGGCCAACCTCGAGGCCAATCTTTGCTAGCTATGATACTGCGATCTGTTTCTGCGATCTGCTCCAGTATCCAAATCTAGGTCTCTTTCCAATTTCTCCCAGGAAGGCACTGTGAGGCTTCCTGAATTTGCAAACCAAGGAGCAACTACATCACAAAACCGCTCTAGGGTGTGTTTTTTTATTTTCAATTTCTTAGAGAGAAGCAGCTCGTTAAGAGCCAGAAAAATTGGGTGCAAGGAGGAAGCGCCCATGTTAGTATATCCTTTTCTTTCTTCAATTTGAGAAGTTTCTTGGAGGTTTCTCGGAGCCTTTACAGAACCGCCCCAGCCCTCTGGTTTTACCTGCTTGTTTTGTTTCACCTGCTTGTTTTGTTTCACCTGCTTGTTTTGTTTCACCTGCTTGTTTTGTTTCACCTGCTTGTTTTGTTATGCAAATTACCCGTCCGCTATAGTCACAGCACAGGTTTCACCTGTTGACTTTGTTATTTTAATTACCCGTCCACTTTGGTCGCGGCTCTATTGAATTATCCGTCCGCTTTGGTTGCGGCTCTGCTATCCCGCTCCCCCTTCTACAGGTGAGCGTTACCCGCTTTTGTCGCGGATCCCCAGTTTTTTTTTTTTTTCTGAGGACTTACCGGTATACCGCCTGACTGTAAAAAGTTCTGAATCCCACAGAGAGACGTGGAATGTCCCCGTACGTTCGTTTCTCCGTTTTCCCCGTACGGGCCACCACTTGTCGCGCCCGCCTCGACCAGCAAGGATGACACAACACCAGGATTCTTCTTAATACAGTTTAATCAGAACCTTGGTTAGTTGCGATGTCTCTCCCCTGGGGCAAGCCTCTCCCAGCACCTAAGTAGGTCTGGGCTGCCAACCCCAGTCAGCCACGTGGGCGCTGTCCACAGGTTCACGCATATGCAAGTGGCACACGAATCCAGCCTTAGCCAAATAAGGAGCTGTTTACCACAAAGAGTGTTTGCCATCGGGAAGGCAGAAGGTGGAAGCCAGTGCCATCTTTAGGGTGCGGCTACACGCAGCTCTCTACAGTGGACATTCACAGCCCGCATGGAGAATTTATTAAAATAGAGAGATAAAGAGGCAGAGAGACAGAAAGAGGGAGACGGGGGGGGGGGGGAGAAAGAGGGGGAATGGAGGGGAGATTGAGGGGTGCACACCTCGTGGGAGCAGAGGGAGAGAAGAGAGAAAGAAAAGGGCAGAGTTTATCCTTAAAAAGAGACTTTTACATCAGGACACAGGATGGCGCCAAGGGACAGGATCAGAATATTAACAGCGGAGTACAGTGATTTTGATGCTAATAGTGGGAAGGGAGAGACAGGAAGATCTCCAGGGCTCACTGGCCAGTCTGTCTAGCTTATTTGGTAAGCTTCAGGTAAGAGTTCTGTATCAAAAACAAGGTGGAAAAACCAGACGATATCCCAGCTGAGAGAAAGGGAAGTGGACACAAAGTCCCACCTTCAAGCAAGAAGCTCTTTGCAATTGGTAGATACTGGGAGAAGGGAAATCAGTTTTCTCCAATGGAGTGACACTGGGTATATCAACCACACCCCAAGGCAGGTCCTGTGCTAAAGAATAGTTATCTAACACATGACTCCACATTTCTCCTCCTCCTCCTCCTCCTCCTTTCTTTTCCTTCTTTGTATTATTATTTGTGTGTTGTGTGTGTGTGTGTGTGTGTGTGTGTGTGTGTGTGTGTGTGTGCGTGTGTGCGCGCGCATTGGATCTGGAACAATATGGAGGGAGAGGAAGGAATATGACCAAATATATTACATGTTATATGAAAAAAGTTAAAAAGTAAAACAAAACAGAACAAACAAACAAACAAGCAAACAAAAATCCCCAAATCAGGTGTACAATGCCTGAAGAATGACAGCTGAAATTGACTACACACACACACACACACACACACACACACACACACCATTAACCCTGTCAAATGAGACCAGAAGGGGAAAGCTGATGAAAGTAAAGGTCCGAACCTTCCCTGGGTCACTCTCCCTCACTGACTGTGCTCCTGCCTTCTCACATCACCTCCCTCAGAGACCTCTGAGCAGTGCACAAGGCATGCAGAGCACACTGTGCAATCTGCTGAGCCGGTCCATGAAGAGATGGTCTGGAAGACACTGGGCCTGTATTCCAGCTTGCTTCTGGTGACACCAGTTGAAACAGTAAATTGAACCAACAGTTTGTGTTAGACACTGCCTGATAGGAGGTGACCAGAGAAGTGGGGCCATTTATATAATGAACTGGCCTCCTAGTCTATGTAGTTTCTGAAGGCTCACAAGCACTGTAATCGTGTGCTGGGGCTGCTGAAATCAATTGCTGCAAACTGGGTAGAATAAAACAGCCCACATTTATTCTTTCACCATTCTGAGTGGTGGGAGTCAGTTCATGGGCTTGTCAGGGAGGAATCCTCCTGAGGGAGGTGAGAAAAAGACCCCCACACCTCTCTCCTTCCACTCCTTAGCATGTGCAATCACCCCAATCTGTTCCACTATCTGCTGGTGGTCTCTGTGCAGTGATATTCCTTTCTGATAAAAGCTCCAGTCATACTGAACTTGGGGCCCACTCTTACCCAGCATGACCTCACCTTAACCTGATAGAAGCTCCAAAGACTATTTCCTAATGGGGTCACAGTCATAGGTTCTAGCTACATATGAATTAAAAGACACAGTGCAGCACAGTCCCCACCCCTGGATCTGTAGTGCTGCCTGTTGACTCCCTCAGGGAGGTTCCCACTCATGTGACATGTCATATCCACCTTGGTCACTGTGAACCTCAGAGTCCTTGACACTGCTTCCTAAGTTCTTCCCCCAAAGAAAACACTATAAACAGTTCTGAAAATCATTTGCCAATGACCTTACACCAGCATTCAGGAACAAAGGGCCTTTCTCTTGTGTGGGGGAATGAAGGAGAATGTATCTGCTGAAGTTCAAGGCTGAATGCTTTCAGAGATGGGCCAGAAAGGTGTGATTTCACGAACATAGCAAATATGAATCCAGGAGGAAGTTGTTTAGGTGGTCGGATCAGTTAACCTTCCTAGAAGCTGTGTGTAGAGGTGACCACTGAATACAGCTGTGACTTTGTCCTGAGTTCCGGTTGACACAGAAGCACAAGGACTTGAAAGCAGCAGGAATGCTCCCTCTTGTGGTGGGTCAGTGACACTGAAGGACTGTTCAGCGTAATCAAGGGCAGCTGCTTAGTCTCATTCCAGGCAATGACTTCATGGTCCCCTGACTGTACAGATGCTGCTGCTCTGTGGACAGAACACAGAGGAACACAGAAGTAGTGTCTGGTCCTTCACAAACATGCCTGTGACACCTCCTCCTTGCCGGCTAGGCCACCTGGCAGCTCCCCATGGGCACAGGAAATGGGAATGGGTACCTTCTGATGTCCCACTGTGGTTTGGAGAGTGACGCTGAACTGATTGGGTTTTGGAGGCACCAGCAGCAGGGTCAGACCCCCCACCCCCCACCCCCCAAGCCCAGGGACCACATTAGTTTGTGTACTGTGAATGTGATTCTCTCATGGGTTCCTTTCTGAAGAAGGCTGAAGGGAGGTGGTTCCCTGCTAAGGGCATCCACAGCAGGGCAGGCAGGGTGGGAAGCTGGGTGCAGCAAACTGCTGCCTTCCAAAGTCTCCTGTTTCCTACAGAAGTGAGCTGTGAAGGCTCTGGTGGCCCTGGGGAGCTTTAGATGGGACCTCTATTTCTTACTTATCAAAAGGCCTTTCACCAGTCAGTGGTGCTCTATCTGTTTCACCAGACATCTTCAGGGTTATTGATGTCTGGGCACTGGGTTTAATCTTAAAGGGTTCAAGAGAGGGTTAAGGCTGCTTTTGTGATGAAAGTCTCAGTCTGCTGTGTATTTGGGATCATGGCCCAGGCGTACCCATTAGATATACGAGGCAAGTGGAAAGCAGACAAACAGTTTTTGTGGGGAAAACTTTAATGGTATTGTTTAATTTTTCGGACAACAAACATTTTAAGATTTGCAAGTTTTAGGCTGGGAATGTAGGGAGTATGGTTAATGGGTACGTAACTAATATAAGATAGACAAATGTTGAAAGAAAGCTCCAAAGTGTAACTGAGACTCAGAGGGACCACCCTGTCTCTGTGAAGGGGATATTCATTGAGGTGGACTCTGCTAGTTAGGAGAGGTCAGAATACGTGGTCTCTAAATCTATTCAAACCTGAGTACTGAGGTATGCCGTGGGGTCACAGAGGAATGGCTAAGAGGATGGGTGCAAAGAGAACATCTGAGAAGCAAGAGGTTGCTGGGAAATTCAAAGTCTTCCCTGCATCTGGAGAAAAAGGCATGTGTGAAGTTGAACGTGCTGGGAACAGGCTAGTCTAGTCTGGTGACATCAGGAAGGTTCCTTAGGCTTTTTTCATTTCCTCGGCTGCAGGCATGGATTCTAAACAGGAGCGTAGGCAGGGCTAGATGACTTTACACAGGGCAGTTTGCCCAAGGGCAAAGTCTGCTTGTTCTGCCTTCCCTGAGCCTGTGCAGGGTGGAGGGGACTACCAAAGGCTGAGTGCTTCCTACACAGCTTCCACATACGTGGGGAGGACTTTACAGAACATAATTTCACTGTTCCATGAAAAGCTTGTTGTGTAAGATGTAATAGTCTGTGACTGTGTCCAGTTCCAGGGAATTCAATGCCCTCTTCTATCCTCTGTGGACATCAGGCACGCACATGGTACAGACATGCAGCAGGCAAAATACTCATACACATATAAGAAAAATAAATAGAAAGGGTAGTTAACTCTAACTTCAAAAATGTGGAGAAGGTGGGTGTGGTGTCACACACCTTTAATCTCAGTGCTTGGGAGGCAGAGGCAGGTGGGTCTCTATGAATTCAAGGCCAGCCTGGCCTACATTGAGAATCCCAAGACAGCCAGGGCTATTTGGTGAGACTTTGTCTCAACAAAACAAAACAAAACAAAACAAAAACCCAGAAAGAAAAAACGAAAAGACAATAACAAAAAACCCAACCAAACAAAAAGGCCAAACCAACCAACCAACCAAACCAAACCAAACCAAACCAAAAACAAAAACCCCAAACATGTATTCCTGTAGTTATTTATTTGTGTGTGTCTGGGTGTGGAAACCACAGTGCATATTGAAGTTAGAGGACAACTTGATGAGACCAGTTCTGTCCATTCATCTTGTGGGGCTTGGGTTCAGGTGTCAGGCTTGTTGGTTAACCTTTACCTGCTTAACCATCCTGCTGGCCTGGAGCAGACTTGCCAACCTCTGTACAAATGCAACTGTAAGAAAGATAATGGAAAATTGTTATCAAACTGCTGCCTATTCAGTTGATACACAACTGGTCTTTAAATTTTTTTCTTTTCTTTTGAGATAGAGTCTTATGTAGCCCAGGCTGGCCATGTATATGGTGCTAGAGATTGAACTAGAGCAGTGGTTCTCAACCTTCCTAATGCTGTGACCCTTTAATACATACAGTTCCTCATGTTGTGGTGACCCTCAACTATAAAATTATTTTCATTGCTGTCTCATAACTGTAATTTGCTATGGTATGAATCATAATGTAAACATCTGATACACAGGATATATGATATGTGACCCCTGTGAAAGTGTCGTTGGACCCCTAAAGGGGTCATGACCCACAATTTGAGCACCACTGAACCAGAGCTTTGTGCAAGCTAGGTAAGGACTCCACTGACCTACATCCTCAGCACACTTACATTTTCTTTGATTAGTGTACAAAATAAATGAGTTGTTTTGTGACAGTTTTACACATATATATGCTAGCACTCTTTGCTTACAAAGAGACATAAGGGACACTGAGAAATTACGAGAAGTGAAATTCCAGGCTTAGGGGAAAAGAGACTGCTGTGGATATCGCTCTGTATAAATAAAATGCTGATTGGCCAGTAGCCAGGCAGGAAGTATACGTGGGACAAGCAGAGAAGAGAATTCTGGGAAGTGGAAGGCTAGGCAGAGATGCTGCCAGCTGCTGCCATGAGAAGATGTAAGGTACTGGTAAGCCATGAGCTATGTGGCAACTTATAGATTAATAGAAATGGGTTAATTTAAGATAGAAGAACTAGATAGCAAGAAGCCTGCCATGGCCATACAGTTTTAAGTAATATAAATCTCTGTGTGTTTACTTGGTTGGGTCTGAGTGACTGAGGGACTGGTGGGTGAGAGAGATTTGTCCTGACCGTGGGACAGGCAAGACTGGAGAAAATTCCAGCTACAAGAGACATCAATATTCAGTAATTTTGGAAGATTAAAATGTGTTCATTCTTCCATAAAATTTAGGACCTCTTATATTCTTTTAGGTGAACTATCCTGGGGTGAACGTTCAAGGTTTTATAACATATTCTTCCCTGTGAATTTTCATTATCTGACTAAATCAGCATGAATTCTTATGTTTTTTGTGAAATATGAATTTTTAGATCATAGATACATATGAAACTTAATGTTTCCTTATATATTATTTTTATGCTGTAATTTCAAATGCCTTGAAATCTTGTTTTGAAGCACCAAATTTAAATTTTTAGGCATTAATTTACTACACCACAAAGTGAGAGGAAATAGCTATTTTCTCTTTAAAAGAGCCAGCTGGGGATGGTACTCAGGCCTCAGGACTGATCTCAGCACCCAGAAAGCTGAGACAGGATATGCCTTTGAGGCCACTTAATGCATTCAAGTTCAGTTTGGGCTGTAATGTGAAACCCCTTCTCAAAACCAGACCAAGCCAAAGCAAACTTACCCAACCTAAACAAACAAACAAATCAGGAAGTAAATATTTCAAAATTCGCAGACTGCATGCACTCTGTTGCACATTCATCTTTATGTCCTTTCCTTTAATGACCTTTAAAAACTCAAACATCAAAATATAAAAGTATTTGCTGACCAGCAGTTTTGGAGCCGATCGGAGATTGACTTGGTGGAAAAATAAGGCTGAAACAATAAATCTGAATGTATCCATCCTGGCTTCAGCAAAAGCAGGACATAGGTGTTGTGCCTGCGTCTCAAGACCCGGAAGCAAGACCACTACAGAGCCAACGTCCAATGCAAAACGCAAAGGGGTTTATTGATAACAAGCAAGCTCAGGCTTGGTCCATGTCCAACATCCAACACTGTGGGTGGCGGAAGACAGCCCCTTTATATAGGAAAGGTTTACATGCAGCTTGGAATTGGATGAGGGGGCTAAGGGTGAGGTAGTTCTTTGAAGTTACTGGCTGAACTACAAGCATGAGGTTTACTGATGGTTAACAGGATTCAGGGGATCTACAGAGACATACATTTTTACTCCCTATGTCCTGCTTTTGTTGAACCCAGAATTTATACATTCAGATTTATTGTTGCAGTCCTACTCTCCTCTGAGGTCAACTTCTGGTCAGTTGAGCCCATTACTCCTCATATCTTGTTTTGCCAACTCCAGGATACATAGATTTATTGTCTCAGCCTTATAAGTTCAACTTCTGGTCACTTCTAAAACTGCTGGTAAACAAATACCTTTGGAGGAGGGGAGGGGGAAGCATCTCTCAAAATTGCTACTGATTTTTTTCCTTTCAGTAGGGAGTAAAAACATTTATGTCTCTGTAGGTCCCCTGCATCCTGTTAGCCACTTGTAATTTCAAAGAACTACCTCACCCTTAGGCCCCTCATCCAATCCCGAGATATGTAACCCTCTGCATGTAAACCTTTCCTATACAAACTTCTTTAAAGGGAGTGCTCGGGCTGTCAGCTGTGTGGACACAGACCAAGCCCAGGGTTGCTTTGTTATTAAAATCCTCTGTGTGCTTGCATCGGATATTGGCTCTATGGTGGTCTTGCTTGGGGGTCTCGCGACACGGGCACAACAGTATGAAGGTGATGCGCTGAGCTACACTGCAGCCCTCTCTTGTCTCATCTTTAAAAATTTGCTGGGGTTGACTCAGCAGGTGAGGATCCGATTTCTATCCTGGGACTCCATATGGTAGAAGGAGGAAGCTGATTCTAAAAATTTATCCTCTGACTTCCATGGGTGACCCCTGCCACACACACGTACACACAGACACACAATGAATACAGGAAATGTAACTTTAAAAGGCGGGTGAGTGGAGAGATGGTTAAGAGTGTTTACCACTCTTCCAGGAGATCTGGGTTTGGCTCCCAGCACCCACATGGTGGCTGACAACCCCATAATTCTAATTCCAGAGGATCTGGTGTCATCTTCGGACACCCACAGGCTCTTGGACTTACACACACACACACACACACACACACACACATACCCAGGCACACACACATACACATAAAATAAAGATTAAAAACATAATAATATTATCAGATGGCTCAGTGGGCAAAAACACTTGCCTCAAAGCCTGACAACTTGAGTTCCCACCCTGGGGACCATATGATGGAAGGAGAGAAAACATGCTCCCTGGGACTAATTTCTAACTCCATATGCACAACATGGCACCCTCCCTACAACGATACATTCACAGAGAAACACACGAATAAATATGTAAACAATTGCCTTCCTATAGGTATATGAAGTTCAATTGCTAAAAATCAATGCAGACACCCGTCCCCTCCTGCTTCTAAGTCCCAATCCACCTTTCACACAAACATGCCAGTTCTTCTGCAAGAGATGCTTTGGAGTTTCCGTCTCACAACGCTTTCCTGACTGTCCCCGCCCAATCCCCACTGACCGCTCAGTTGGATGAATGAAGACAGTTCTTTTTTGTGCTGCCCACTGAACAATGTCCTTGCCGACAGCTCTCCTTTGCCTCCCTGACAGACCTACCTCACATGCTTTCGTGGTTACCCCGCCTCCCCATCAGAGCTGCTTACCGAGCTCCGGTTTAATAAACATCAAAGTGGCTTTTTATTGTTCTAAAATAGTCAAAAAACTTTTAAAAGGTACCAGCAGATGGCAGCAGAGCCCGTTGGTTAAAACCAACCTGTCTCTATTTGATTTTGTAAATTCATATGAGCACTTTGACAGGGAAGTCTCACACAGCCCTGGAATGGCTGAAAGGAGACAGGTAGCTTTGCATAACACCTTAAATAGACAAAGAACTATAGGCAGTTGAGGGAAGTAGGGTGCTGGAGAGGTGTCCAGTGTCAGATGATCAGCCCTGCAAACATACAAGTGACAGTGTTTGGATTGAGCACATTGCGTTTAAGAATATATCTATATTTATATCTATATACATACATACATACATACATACATACATACATACATACATACATACACACACACACACACACACACACACACACACACACACACACACACATATATATATATATATATATATATATATATATATATATATATATGCAATAACAATTAGTGAATAAAGAGGCCGTGAATTTGAAGGGAAGTGGTGAGAGGTGAATGGGGTCGGGAGTTGGAGGGAGGAGAGGGAGGGGAGAAATGTTGTAATTATATAATAATTAAAAAAACAAACAAACCTTCAATATACTCATAGACTACTCTCAATAAGACTCCACTACTCCTAAGCGTCAAAATATCTTTTCTGGGGGCTAGAACGACAGCTCAGTGGTTGGGAGCACTGGCTGCTTTTTTTTTAGAGGACCTGGATTCAACTCCCAGCACCCATACGATGGTTTAGGACTGTCTGTAACTCCAGTTCCAGAGAATTCAATGACCTTTCCTGGACACTGTGGGCACCAAGCATGCAAGTGGTGCACAGCAGGGAATGCTGGAAAAACACCATACATGTAAAAATAAAAATTTCCTAAAAACCCTTCTCCAAGAAGACCAAAGCTTCACACACACACACACACACACACACACACACACACTCACACACACACACTCACACACACACACTCACTCATGCACACATTCTCTCACTCCCCACACTTATACATACTCACACTCACACACACCCATTTTCTAGTCTGGAAAATTATTCTCCAATACCAAAGCTGGAAGTGATGTTCAGGAACTAAGTGTCCCCAAAGACCATTAGTGACCTAGGGTTAGCTCAGTGGTAGAGTTTACCTAGAGGGCTGGGTTTCATCCCTGGCATGCACATCTTCTCTCCTGGCCCTTTCTCTCACAAACCCCAGAAAAACATCTATATGTTAAAGGAAACAAATGGCAATGTGAGAAGACAGCTGGAGAATGTGACAAAATATTTGTAAATCACGTATTTGATAAAGCACTGTACACACACTCACAAGTATTTACATTTTTTATAAAGATAGATGCCATACATGATTGTGCTCCCTAAGATCATGACACCTAGTGATGTCTCACTTTGTGTAAGCACACGCTGTGAGGCCTGCACAAAGGTGAAAGTGCTTGCTAATTAGTACCTTTCATGGAACAGATCCCCACCAAGAAGCAGTGCATGGTAGTATGAATGGAACAACTCAGCAATAACAATGTACGGAAGCCAATCAAAGAGAGCCTGGAGAGATGGGTTTGTGTGCAGAGGACTGGTTGCTCAGTGGCTCACAACCATCCATAAACCGGGTTCCAGGGCATCTGATGTCCTCTTCTGACCTCTAGGACACTAGGCACACATGTTGTGAATAGAAATACATGCAGACAAGACATACACAAGAAAGAAAAAATAAATCTAAAAACATAATTGTAAATAAAACAAGAATAGGACTCGAATGACAATTTTTCAATGAAGATGCAGAAATGGCCAAAAAAAAAAAAAAAAAAAAAAAAGCACATGTAAGAAGGAAGAGGCAAAGCAAAATGAAATATCACCTTTTACCCACTGGGAGAGCCCTGCCTGAATAACAGGAAGTAGTGGGAGTTAGTGAGAATGGGCAGAAACAACATTCTTGAGTGCAAATGCTAGGGATATAAAATGATGCAGCCATTATTGAGAACAGTATGGACATTCCTTGCAAAATGCAACATAGGCCATTCTATTGCTGTGAGTTAGGTATTCTCTGCTTCTCAGCCTTGGGCAAGAGTTTAATTAATGCTTAGGGTATGTCTATTGTGGTTACTGAGATGGTGGAGACTTAAGCTGAGTTTAGAGGTGGTATTTCTGAGGCGTGAACAGATTAGGTTAGATCATCAGGACAAAGTCCTTAGTTTTGAGTCCTGGCTTTCTGAGGATAGGGAGGAGAAATGTACAGATATTGACAGTGTTTCCTCTATGATGTGATGCAGCAAAGAGGGCCCCTGTAAAAGCCCAAGCAAATGCTTGGGACTGTGTACCTCTAGAAGCATGAGGCAAGGTAAATAATTTTCCTTTGTAAAGTAGCCTGTCTCAGGTACTTTGTTATAGCAGGGAAAAAAATAGTGCACACATGAAACAGCACTCTTAATTCCAAAATATATCCAAAAGATTCCAAAGAGATGTGTGCATATGCCTGTTCAGTGACTTTTCATAGTAGCCAAGATGCAGAAGCACACTCAGATGACTTGTGGTGGTATTGTGTTCCCTGAAATATTGTGCACCCTAATAAACTTATCTGGGGGCAGAGACAGAACAGTCACAATATTAAACATAGAGGATAGGCAGTGGTAGCACACGCCTTTAATCCTAGCATTCCAGAGGCAGATATCCATCTGTTCAAGGATACAGCCAAGCATGGTGATTCATGCCTTTAATCCCAGGGAGCGATGGCAGGAGGCAGAAAGGTATATAAAGCATGAAAACCAGGCACCAGAGCTAGTTAAGCATTTGGCTGGTTAAGCTTTTAGGATTTGGAGCAGCAGTTCAGCTGAGATCCATTCTGGATGAGGACTCAGAGACTTCCAGGCTGAGGAAACAGGATCAGCTGAGGAACTGGCAAGGTGAGGTAGCTGTTGCTTGTTCTGCTTCTCTGATCTTCCAGTGGTCACCCCAATAACTGGCCTCAGGTTTGATATTATTAATAAGACCTTTTAAGATTCCTACTACAATGACTAGATAAAGAAATTTGGTATATATAATATATACAACTTTTAAAGAGAGGAAAACCAGCTACTTAGGACATTGACAAGCTCTAGGTCTGCTCTGGCTACAGAGTGGGTGCCAAGCCAGCTTATGCATACCAGAAAGACCCTGCTTCAAATTAAAAAGGTAAAAGGAGAACTGGAACTATAGCCTGGTCACTGTTTAACAAACATAAGGTGTCAGGTTCAATCCCTAGTTACTGCAAGACAAAAATAATCATTATTACAAGCGATCTCATAGATAGCCCTTGAGTACATTGTACTAAGTAAAAGAAACAATTCACAGAGAAACAATACCATGGAATCTGACTATATGAGCTATCTAAGAGTAAAAAACAAAACAAAATGAAACGTTACAAAACAAAACCCAGGAATAGAAATGGGAAGGGGTTGCTGGGAGAAGGGAGGACGACTTACGTTAAGGACAGCATCATGAACTTGCTTGACATTGTTGAGCTATGCACTTAAGCTGGTAGATTTCACCAGCTGTAGAGTTTTGCTACTATGATTCCAATTCTCAAGAGGTTGAGGCAGATGGATTGTCATAAACTTGCATAGTGAGACCCTGTCTCAAAACAAAAACAAAAACAAAAACAAAAACAAAAACAAAAACAAAAAAACAAAAACCTAAACAAACCCGGGCTGATAAGGAAAACCAGTAGGTTAAGGTACTTGATGCCAAGCCTGATGCCTACATTTAATCTTTGGGACTCACGTAGTGGAGGTCCCCAAGCAACAAAACAGACAAACACCCCAAACCAAATTTAGAACTTCCAAATGGTTTATTATTGTTATTACTATTGCCATGTTATATGTACAGTTTTTTCCCTGCCTGTATGTCTGTATAATGTATTGGTGAAATTATTAAGGCCACTCCACGTAGCTAAAAGGGAGGTTTATTTTGTGGGGTAGCTTACAAATGAAGGGATAGGTTTCAGGGTCTGGGAAAGGGATGGCGCAGTCTGGCGGTGTTCTCTGGAGAACTCTGCCAGTCTACCTCCAGCGTCCAGGGTCCTAGAACCAAGAGAGGCCTCTCGGATAGATCCTGGGTCTTCAGCTTCCTCTCTCAGCCCCGCCTTGTAGGCGTGACCATTACCGAAGCCTCAATGGGGGTTGGAACTTCCAGACCAAAGATGGAATGGCTACCCACTACAATAATGTGCATGCTGGGTGCCTGTGAAAGCAAGAAGTGGGTGTCAGATCCTCTGAGACTGGAGTTACAGATGGTTGTGAGCCACCATGTGGGTCCTGGGAATCAAACCCAAGTTCTCTGAAAGAGCAATAAGTGCTCTTAACTGCTGAGCCATTTCCCCAGCTGGTAAATTTAAGATATATTTTTATTATGTGTCATAGGGAGTTTGTACATGCTAGGCAAACATACCACTGAACTACACTCTCTAACCTCAGGCTAGTTCTTATTTGCAATCCTCCTGCCTCTGGTTTCCAAGTACAAGATTTTTTTTTTTTTTTATACCACATACATTTAAAAAATACTGCTTAAATATTTTAAATGAATGTTTAAAAAGAAAACTACTTGCTATGGATATTGCTCTGTATAAATAAGATGCTGATTGGCCAGTAGCCAGGCAGGAAATATAGGTGGGACAAGCAGAGAAGAGAATTCTGGGAAGTGGGAGGCTAGGCAGAGAGATGCTGCCAGCTGCTGCCATGAGAAGATGTTAAGGTACCGGTAAGCCATGAGCCACTTGGCAACTTATAGATTAATCGAAATGGGTTAATTTAAGATAGAAGAACTAGATAACAAGAAGCCTGCCATGGCCATACAGTTTATAAGCAATATAAATCTCTGTGTGTTTACTTGGTTGGGTCTGAGTGACTGAGGGACTGGTGGGTGAGAGAGATTTGTCCTGACCGTGGGCCAGGCAGGACCAGGAAAACTCAGCTACAACTTTTTATGAGTCTTTAAGTTAATAGAAAAACAGAAAATAGGGGTAAGGTAGGAGTTAGGAAAGCCTTTTTTGTATTCTCTAGAGACAATGGAGGCAGTTAGTGACCAGGGCTGGGAGTAGAGTGAAGGGTCAACATAATGGGGTACAGACCAATTTCTCTAGGAAGTTAATAAGCACCTTGCAAAACACAGCAGAATGCTCAATCACCAGGGTGCTTCCGTTATTTAGGAAATATTAACAACATACAGTGCCCAGTTGGGGTGAGATATTAAAGGGACGCTTGCAGTCTGTGGGTTTAAACAAGAACGTGGATGACCTGTGCCTATGCAGACTCATGACCCTGTTTTGGTGGGCCCAGAGATAGAGTCTCTTTTATCTCATGCTTATCTCCAACCTACCATGTACCTGATAATAGCCTTGAACTTCTGAGCCTCCTGTCTCTATCTCCCAAGTGCTGGGATTACAGGATGGGGCATCAAACCTCACCCAGAGTGATGTCTCAACAGATGCTTGCAGAGGGGAAAGTGGTCAGCCAAAGGAAGGTAAGGGGTAGGTAGGTGCCATGGGAAAATAGAGAGGGTCTCAGTGTGACACTGGCTTAGTTTGTATGTTTCTGGGCCTGGTGCAGTGATCAACATGGGCAAGGAACTGAACAGATTCAGTGCCCAGAAATGAGTTCAGTGGAGCAGCCAAGATTCACTGATTATTCTGAAGGTAGTGAGCAAGCCACTGAAAGGGTTTAAGTCACCATAGAGGCAAATACAATTCCTTCTTTAGAAAACAATTGCTCCCTCTATCTTGTAGTTATCAAAGACGAGAAGCAAAGTGAAGACAGGGAGGCACATTGCCTTCTACTCAACTGGATGTGAGGGAAGGTGCAGATGTTGGGAAGAGCAGTGGCAGGAATGTCCTCTGAAGGTCTGTGGGATAAGGGAGGAAGGAAGATGGGGACCCAGGACAAGAGGTTGTGGAGCAAAGTCAGTGACAGAAGCTAACAGAGTGTGGAGGAACTGGAGGACACTGGCCGAGGGTGTGAGAGGGAGAAATTCCTAAAGGGAAGTGGTTGTGGAGAAAGAAGCAGCTTCAGTTGGAAGTTGAGTTGTAGAAAATTCCAGAGTCCCTTAGACCCTTGGCAAACAGGTCTGTAACAGCTGATTTCCTCTGGGAGCACAGCGACCTTTGCATCTTCATCTTGAGCCACTGGGAGTACTGCCCCCTACACAGCACCAGCCTTGTTAGTAATGTGTTACTTATTAACGCCCTGGGTGGCAAAGCTCACAGCGTGAATAACTGGCTGTCCTTGAAGGGCATCAAGGAAGTGCAGGACAAGGGTGGGAGGGTGATTAAAACCCACTGAATCGTACAAAGACACAAAACATAGAAGGAAGGTGTTTGTTGGGAAGAGGAAGTGGAAGAGAGAAGGGTGTTCAGGTATGAAAATGTGAACTCTGTTAGTATATATAATTAGTACATGCTGATAAAATCTTAAAAAGAAATCCACGGAGTCACTCTAGTTTAAATCCCTTCCCTCCCTCCAAGGCTCACCTCTGTCCTGCAGTTTCCTCCTTCCTCTCCCCTCCCTTTCCTCCTCTTTTTCCTTCTCCTTTCTTCCCCCATTTCATTCCCCCTTTAACCTCTTCTTCCTCTCCTCTCCCTTTTTCCTTTCTAGTATTTTTTCACGGTCTCACCTAGACTGGCTGGAATTTTCATTTCTTTCTTCCAGTATTCTAAAGACTCAGTAATATATTTTTCCTTCCCCTCAGTGTCCCCCAAAGATCACCAGCACCCCTAATCAACAGAAGTAGTCTAGAAAACTACAAACAGATTCCAAAAAAAGGGTAATAGATATTTATTATCATTTTAGGGGGGTTGATTACAAGTTGTCATGGATAATGGACAGGAAAAAAGCTAAACAAAAGAGATTATATTCAGGGATCTTGTTCTAAAAAGAAAAAGGGGGGATATAGAAATGATAGAGTCAAAGGGCAGATTATTCGATCTATTTAATCCAAAGAATAACTATTAATCTTACATATTTTACATTAGTATGGATTTTGGTTTATTGATACAAATTTAAAGTTAATTTTTTTATATTGTATGCATATTTCTACTCTTGTTTAGAATGTTATGTCTGTGCAGCTCTTTAAAATGTAATATATAATTAAGAAATACAGATTAACAGTCATCTATAATAGTCAAACTTATAGTCATGTTAGGTATGTTTTCAAGGTCATACACAGATATATTTAGATAGATACATGGTCTTCAAACATTTCAATGACCTACAGAATACAACATTTAATATGTTTAACAACCTAAGGCTTTTCATGACAGTGATACACATCTGCTCCTATGCACCAATGTAAAGATGACGAGCGTCAAAGAAACTATATATGAAGTTTGTTTTCTTTATGGCAAAAGCTAGCCATGTGGGTAAAAAACTGCCCTACCTCAATTGCTGACAATATACTGTCCAAACTGGACGAGCAGGACACAAGAAAGGTGACTGTCAAACTTTGTCAAGACAAGGCAGGACAATCCTTCAAATTTCCCTCTTCACAGAAATGTCTATCAGATATACCAGGCATATAGGCCAAAGAAAGATGCCCCAACATTGCAGAGAAACTTTGGGTGATTGTCCAGGAAACCTGATGGCCCTGTCATTAGGTAACATTTCATCCTTCCAGAGTCTTTGATGGAGTTAAGACTAGATACTCATAGTTGTAATTTTTCTTAGTTATGATAAAAGGGTAAATTAGACATAAAACTTTGAACTCACCAAGATAGGATGGATAATTAAATGTCTTCTCTGATTTTGTCAAATACAAATAGACTAGATAGTGTGACTGTAATTCTTACTTAATAAATGTTTCTATTGTATATAATCTTACTATGTTAAAGTTAAAACCTTCCTTTTTAATCAGACAAAAAGGAGAAATGCTGTGGGATAATCCTCTTGTACACTGTAAAGACGTCACTGGAATTGATTTAATAAAACACTGATTAGCCAGTATCCAGGCAGGAAGTATGAACAGGACAACCAAACTAAGAATGATGGGAAGGAGAAGGGCAGAGTCAGGAGTCACCAGCCAGAGGCAGAGGGAGCAGGAGATGAACTGCCATGCTAATAAAGCTACTGCCATGTGGCAGAGCATAAATAAGGAATATGAGTTAACTTAAAATGTAAGAGCTAGTTAGTAACAAGCCTGAGCTATTGGCTGAGCATTTCATAATTAATATAAGCCTTTGTGTGTTTATTTGGGACTGGGCGATTGGAACAGAAAAACTCCACCTCCACCTCCATTAACACTAAGAATCAAATCCAGGGTCTTATTTCAAGTATTTTCTTTTCTTTTTCTTTTTCTTTTCTAAGTGTTTTCTAAACATTGCTTTTCAAAATTATTTAAAATGTTCTCTAAAGTGACTGTAGGAGACAGGCATGGTGGCCTTTGTTATCTCAGCACAGGAGAGATGGAGGCAGGAGAGTTAGGAATTCAAGGCCAGTCTGGGTTGTTTGGTTGTTTCAAACAACAAAGAGAGAGACAGAGAGAGGGAGAGGGATGAAGTGGGGTGGAGGGAGAGAGTAGGAGAGATACTGAGTCTACCCGTCTTCCTCCTTTTTCTCTCTCATTAGCAGGCCCTTAAAATGGAAAGCAAGAGAAACCTACAAACAGCTCAATCTAGATGTCATTTTAACTGTACATTAATTTATACAGACTTAAAAATGATCCCACAGAATCAGTTACAGCTAAATACACAAAACCAAAACATCAGATAACTAAAGCAAAGTGAACAGGAAGGACTTCCATCCACCTTGACATCCCCTCTCCTCCACTCTCATGTTAAGTGCTCATTCCAAAATGATTTCTGGAGGCCCCCAGTGAGATCTCCTTCACCACAACCCCAGTTGGTCCAGAGAGGCTGCCAATCTGGTGCTTCTCAGCCCACTAAGGTCTCTGGGACTAGGAAGTGTGAACCTTGATGGGATTCTGGGGTCCCCTTCCAGTGCCCAAGGGGACTGTGAGACCCAGGATCAGAGTCTCCAAGTGGAAGAAGAGGAGTATAGGCTACAAGTCAAGACCAGGTAAGTGATTTCCACCTCTCCAGCCCCCTGACCAGGAGGCAGGGGATAGGCAAAAAGAGCATACAAGGACTTGATCACCCTGCAGCGAACTGCATCCAGAGTTTCCATGGGATGCCTAAGCGGCAACGGTCTCCAAGGAAAAGGTAGATTGGTCTCTGGAGAAATAGACTAGTAGTTTAAAAAGGAAAACATACAACTTCTAAATAAATAGCTCTGTGGCTAAGAGAACTGACCTGTGGTTCTGATGAGTTCCTTTCGTTTGAACAGGCACTTACCTCCCATAATAGGAGGTGACTGAGCACAAGGTATAAGACCCCAAGGTAAGACCTATTAAGTCTCTGCAAGGCTGCTAGTTAGGCAGGCACCTGCCTGTGGGAGAAGTGGCTTTTCTCCATCCCACCATAAGCACCACATGGGGCTAGGCACATATAAATTCCCTCACCCGATGGTGAGAGAGCTTTCCAGTCATGGGATTGCAGTCTCCATGTGAGACCTGCAAAGTCCTGCTCACCTTGCTGGACAACTTTAGAAGAGAATTTACCACTGACTCTGAAGTAAAGGTTAAACCCTCCAAACTAAAGACTGCGGAAACAGACTGGCTTTTCTTTGATGCCAGCTGGCCATAAGAAGGAACTCTAGATTTGACTCTGATTAAGAGTCCCAGATGTCTATATGGGACACTTGGTCACTCAGGCCAGTTCCCATTTATGGTGTCTCTTGGCCCAAGACTGTCTGGATGGCTTCACTTCTAGAACCTTCCCGGTGCCAGAGCACATTGGTTGCAAAGACTGTTAAGCCTGAAGATACTGAGGAAGCATCCTCATTAGCTTCCCCAGAGGATGAAATTTTGCCGGTGATGCTCCCTCTACTGGCTCCACTTGCCACTGCCATGTGGCTCTGAGGCAGTTTCAAGATTATTTACCCTGCCCTTTCTGTGGCATCTGCCCTGAAGAAATGCTCACCAACTTCATCCAGCTCTGCCAGACTGTAGTCTGCTGCGTTCTAGTGTGTCAGCTAAAGAAAATGCTGGCCCTCCTCTCATCCAAGAATATGGCAGCTATGCTATCTGGCCACATACTTGCCGAACAGGGAGGGAGAGTCCAACCATAATTGTGGAGAAATTATAAAAAAGATTTTCTCCTCACAGCTGGATTAAGTCCTGGATGAACTGCTTTCCAATTCAGATATACGAAACCTTTTACTGATGAAATCTGAAGCCTACAGCAGGGAAGACAGCCCCTTACACCAAGAGACTCAAGTAACAATGTATTGTACTGAGAAAGAGGACTGCTTACCCCAGTGGACAAAAATGTTTAAAACAGAGACCTGTCTGGGCACTATCGGTGGCAGTGACGTGCTGTCGGGCTCACAGAGTCAAGACTGAGTAAGTCGGGGAAACTGAGTGACAGAGCAGACATCCAAACAGGGTGCCCTGAATAAAGACAGCCAGGGAGTCCCGGCCCATCACCCTCCGGGAGGTATGCTTTACACTCCTGGTGCTCCCAGAGTTCCTCTTATAAAAACAAGCAGACAAGGAAGCCAGCGAGCAAGCAAACCAATGAACAACAAGAAAACTGACAAAGAGGCTACTAAAAATCAAGAGCGCTGGTGACTACCACAAATAAAAAAATTAATAATTCCAGAGATGACAGCGCTCAGCCTAGTTCATAAAACAATCCATCTAAAAAAACAAAAACAACTCAAAATACAAAAAAAAAACCCCAACAACCCCCCCAAATAAAACACATCTTAAAATTCTGACGTGACTTACTAGATATGCTTGCATGCAAACTAGGTTACTTACACTGAAACAGAAATAACAAAAGCCTGACCAATAACACAAAAGAGACATATTTAACTGGGATCAGGTTATAGAACAAGGCCAATATGTAAAAAATAAAAAGGGCTGTATGAGACTAGTTAAAAGAACAATACTTCCTAATGGTACATTTTTCACCTGCCCCATGGGTATTTATATCTGCTACCTAGGAGACAGCTATGGACTGGTGCTCTTGGCCCCTGACTTAGATATGCTTTTGGAAGCAATGTCCAGCAATATTTATATCCCTTAGATTCAGGAAATAAGGGATTTCCTGAACTTTTACAAAGAATGGTCCTGACAGGGTCCATGACCACGGGTGCAATTACAATAGACATCCAGGAACCCCAACATAGTCAGCTGTCAGATAAAAACAAAATAAAACAAAACACAGCTCAACTATTATTAAAAATATAATCATTAACGCTTCAAAATGAAATAGGTTCATTGGCCAACAATGGCCCTCCAAAATTCTAGATGATTATACTACAACACAAACACCAAAACCCCCATCAAACAAACAAAAATTTTTACTCAAAATCAAAACCAAAACAAAAAAATTCCCAAGCCAACAAAAAATGTAGTTTTAAATAAAAATGCTATCTTTATGCTAATCAGTCAAAATGGTATAAAAATGCCAAAAAGTTATTAAAAAACATTAAAGTTAGAGGTACAAATGAAACCCAATAGAGTATAATATAATAATAGGCTAGGAGTACTAACCTATTTCTAAGATAGATTCATAAGATGTTATAAAGGTTAAAAAAAGGTAAAAATCTAGTTGTTAAATGTTTATTTATAGCCGGGCATGGCACACCTTTAATCCCAGCACTCGGGAGGCAGAGGCAGATGGATCTCTGTGAGTTTGAGGCCAGCCTGGGCTACAGGGTGAGTTCCAGGAAAGACGCAAAGATATACAGAGAAACCTTGTCTTGAAAAACCAAAAAAAAAAAAAAAAAAAAAAAGCTTATTTATTGCTTGTACTGCCTATTTGCCAAGTATGACTTCACTAGCTGCCTAACACAAAATGACCTAAAAACTTAGCTGAAACAATGGGTTGTTGCCCTTAACAACCTGCTGACCGCCACTTAGGCGTCTGTAAAATCTTGCTTGCTTGTCCACCCCATGTTGTGGTTTTAAGGTCTAAAATAAAAAATCAAACTAAACCCGGTTCAAAGCCTTTTGGGTGCTGTCCTGGCTTCAGTCCACTGGGGACACCTCCCTTTCCACTCAGCTGGTATCAGAGTGCTTATTCCAAAAAGATTCCTATGACAGCATCAGACAGCATTTTATAATGAATGTTTTTATAGACTTGATTATATTAATAGGGGTGACTGTGTGTCCCTGCCTGATGGACATTATAAATTTAGTCTTGGGAAGGAAAGCTTAAAACACACACACACACACACACACACACACACACACACACACACACACACACGAAAAGCTTTATCAGAAGGTCTTTTGTTTTTCCTTGTACTAGGAAAGGGCCCTAGCAAGAATATACGGGGATACATCTCCTACTCTGATAAATTGACTTGAGGCACTAATTTGGTGATGCAAACTACAAGATCTCTAGAAAGAACAGAGGGATTGGTGTAGTAGAAGCAGATTTCTAGGGTGTGGCAAGTACCTGTATAGACTCAGGTGAAGGGAAGGTGCTCAGGGTGGAGACCCAGGAACCAGCAATATGCTCTATTCTTTCTGTGTCACAAACACGGTTGGGTAGAGGCCAGGGGGTTCCTGAGAACTGATGAAAAACAAAACTAAAGAGTCCTCCTCACCCTGTGAACAGGCTGAGACATAAGCTGAGGGTTTGGGTGAAGTAGATAAATCCAAAAGTCAGGGCTACTGAGACTGCCTTGCCTCCATGGCTGGAGATGGGGTGTTCTGCAGTAGCACAGAACTTCAAGATGTTTGAAAGTGGCATGCTTCTCCAGGACCCCTGTTGAGTCTCTCTGCAGAGTCCAGGGGCAGAGTAAGGATCTGGTGAGTGTAAGTGAGGCACAGTGAAACCACCTCACTAGACTGCTCCATGGGTAGAAAGACTTAGATGTCCTGATCTCTGCTTTCTCCTGCTGGTTCTGGACCCATTTCCTAAAGGGACCACTCTGCACCCAGAAGAAGATCCATATTCATCCAGAGCTTTCAGATTTCTGGTCTCCTGCATGTATGACATTTATTTACTTTTATATGAAACACTTATCTTTATTTGGTCCAGAACATCTCATTGTGGAGGCTATCTCCCAGATTGTGTTTTAAGTCAAGCTCTCCTGTAGCCCAGGCTAGCTTTGAATTGGTTATGTAGCAGAGGGTGACCTTGAATTTCTGATCCTTTTGCCTCTACCACCCAAGTGATGGGATTGTAGGTTGTTGTACTGGCATGGTTGATTTACACCCAGCTGGGACGGAAGCCAGGACCTTGTGCATGCCAGGCAAGCATTCTACCAACTGAGCTATATCCCCAACCTGCTAAAAATTCCCCTGTGGTTTGATCTGCTCCCCTACAGTGAACAAACCCTTCAGCTCTTGACCCCTGGCTTGTGGGCTGGGCGTGGAAGCTGTGGCAGAGGTCCAACATTTCTCACCCAAGGCCTTCCTCTGCCTCCCATTTTTCTAGTTCGGCTGTTGAGGAAAGAGAACAGAGAACAGTGAGGGCAGCTTTGCCGTGTCTATTTCTGTTTCAATTCTTGCTGCTTGTTAGATGTAGGTTAGAAGAAAGTGGAATGAGGAAAGAAATTTTGTTGTTAAACTGGAAGCTGGGCTAGGTCTGTTCCTTAGGTTCCAAATCAGCTTATGGTGAAATGGTCAGGGTTGTTCCGGATCGTTCACACAAGTCCAAACAGGGTGTTGTGCTGCGTGTGCTGTGGCCCGTGACTCAGCCTTGCTGTGCCTCAGCTGTTTTGCCCTGCCTCGTCTACCTTACTTTACAGGTCACTTGCAGTTTAGATAGAGAGATAGGATGAGTGAAGACTTCTTAAAAAAGACCCTGTCTCAGTCACTCAAGCTGGTTTTGAACTACTGATTTCCTGTCCCCACCCACGAAGGTCTGGAACAATAGGCATGCTCCAGCACAGCCCCTTCTAAAGACTCTGGACCTGACGTCTTTCTGGAGGTGTTTTCTTTTCTTCCTCTTGCAACTGAGACTAACTTTTCATGCATTTTTCTCTTCACTTTCTTTCTTCTCTTCCCTTGGCGCTTTAAGGAGCAGGCTAACTTCCCTTTCATCTTTACCCTACACTCTCTAACTCAGGAAATCTATTTTAAAGCCAAAACATGCCTCCAACATTGACTGGATTTTGTGAACAACCATGTCTTTCCAGAGCAGGGACTGTAACTTCAGAATGTATTTTGCACTTGTGTGTATCTGTAGACTTTTTTACTTCAAGTTCCTCTCTTTTGTTTATTAGTTTCTTCATGAGTTTACTTATTGCATATGTCTGCACATGTGTACACCATGACTGGACATGTGCAGAGGCCGGAGACTGGATGTCTTCCTCTATCACTCTACATTGTTTTTTTAAAGAAAAGATTCCTTTTATTTGAACTTATGTGTATGTGTGTCTAAGTGAGTGAGAAGGCGTTGGGACCTCTGGAGCTGGAGTTATGGGTGGTTGTGAGCCACATATAGATGCTGGGGACCAAATTCTGATTCTAACTGCTAAGCCCTTTCTCCCTCCCTCCACCTTATCTGGTGAAAACAGAGTCTCTCATTGAACCTGGGACTCACCAATGGGTTCTACTGGGTGACCTTCTGGTACTGGGACTATAGGTATATGCTGCCACATACCTGGCTTTTTATATGGGCACTGGGGACCCCAACTCAGGTTCTCATGGACTCATTGGCCCAGCCAGTCATTTTGAGTATTTTAGCTAAACATCACAGTCATAATGGTTTGGTCTCTAGTGTTCGACACCTCCCCGCTCCCCTTCTCTTACAGATACAGGGTCTTATGTAGCTCAGGCTGGCTTCCAACTAGCTATGCAGCTAAGGATGACTTTGAACTTCCAATCTTCCTGTCTCCAAACTATGTTGTCATTACAGCTAGAGCCACCACACAGGGCCTCAAATGAGGACTTTGTGCTTTATAGGTTAGCATTCTATCAACTGAGGTACATCCCCACCCCAGTGCCTGAGTTTTCTATAACTCCTGTTAAATCAGTGGTGATGCCATCTTCATTCCCAGCATGTGCTTAGTACATTAAAAATATCATATACACAAGGCTGTATTTGATATTTAATATAATTCCCTATTACTGCCAATTTACCACCTTCTTCTTTTAAATATTCCCTATCCTTCTCTTGTTTTGAAATCTGTAACTGGCTCCCATATTCAACAACTTCAGTGTCCATTTCCCACTTCTCTCCCATAGGAAGCTGCATGGGGCTCAGCATGGACATAGCGTTTCCGTGCTGCACAGATGCCTGTGAAGTGAGGGCGAGCCATGCAGTCCCTGTCTCAGGATGAAGGTGGAAAAGAGACTCTGCTGCTTCACTGATGGGAAGCACTTTATGCCTTTCACCCACTGTGTTCCACATGGGACAACACCCACAGGCTGAGGCACAGCAGGGGAGAAATTAGTAAAAATCTGGAAGAGGGTTTTAGCTGACAATTCATGGATGAAAGGAATCTGGAGGAGTCTAGTAGGAGAGGCAAAGACAAAATAAAATAACTAGAGTATATCCTCAGGGTTAAACCAGTGATAAGGGTGGTTGGAAAGGTGTGAATTATTACCAGAAGTGTGATGCATGCCCTACATTTTTAGAATTCATTCCTATTTCAGTATGACATTTAGTGCAGTTACAACATCATGGTTGTTTGCTGGGGCACTAGTCTCGGTGATATTCTGAAGTATTTGATGTGGGGACAGCTGAAAATTTGGCATTTGTCATGCTTTCTCATGTAGGATCTGGTTAAAAGGATCCACACCGGCATTCTGTAAACCAAGGTACTTCCTGGATGGGGAACCAGGACTCCAGGACTCACAAAGGAGAATATGAGCAGAAGGTTCCAGAATCCAATTTCGTTCTCCTGAGCTGGCTAGTCTTGCCAGGTCCCAATGCTCCAGGGGACAGGTAGGGTCTCAGACTGATACTTGTGTTTATCTCACAGGCTTCTGCCCAGACAAGTCTCTCCCCATTCCTTTCAAGCCTTTAGAATTGACTGTGCTCCAGCCCTCTGGGAAAGTCAGGAAGCTGGGCTAGCCTTCTCCTGCAGGTGCTTTTAGTCCAATATTCTCCATGATCCTTTTGCAGCAGAATATTCTAAGAGCAGCATGATGCCCCCCAGGTGAGACTGTTACGAGGCAGATCAAGCTCCTTTGTGGCCCCTCAAGAAAGGCAGCTAGACCCTGTATGGATTATTTCAGAGATGGCAGGTGTGGGATGGAAGGTGCCATTACTATTTAAGACATGTAAGTTTATTATTCTTTATCTGAAATTAATCTCAGTATCAGACTGATTTTTTTTCATGCTTATCCTCACCCCCTTTCTTATAAAGGAAGTGAGAGATAGGACACGAGAAATAAAGAGGGAGAATTATGCATTCTCTGACCACATTCTCTGGTTGTTATCCCTTTTCCTTCCTGATACAAGCCTAAACATCTACCACTTGGAAAGTCGTGTATCAGCTGATTGCAGCTTTCTTCAGGGCTTTGGCGATGACCTCTGTATTTCTTAAGTACCTGCTGCCTCATGGTTGCTCTGAATCCAGGCCCTGCTATGCTCTCAAGTGAGGAGAGCAAGAATTGATTTTGGGGGAAAGGATAAAATATGAGTAAAATATAAAACTCTCAAAGAACTAATAAAAAGTTTAAAAAGAAGAATTTGCCTTTTAATGCTTTTGGCATCTTAATGAGATCAGAATAGTTTCCGCAATGATAATGTTCTATGGCAGAGAGAATATTGAATTAAGAACCAGCCTTCAGTTCCTGGGTATGCTTTGATAGATGGTTAATAGTTCCTCTGTACTGGCCACTTACTAGGAATTTACTAAGTACTCAAGTTGTATAAATGTAGGGAGTCTTTTTTTTTTTTAATTTCACAGTTTGTATTTGTCAGTGTTCTCTAGAGAATCAGAACTGATAGCTAAATTTATAAATATAAAAATGGGATTTATTAAAGTGGCTTACAGTCCACTGTCCAACTATTCCAACAATGTTTGTCTACAAATGTGAAGTCAAGCACCCAGTAGTTGTTCAGTCCACCAGGCTCAATGTCTCAGCTGATTTTCAGTGTACCCTGGAGTCCTGGAGAAGTAGGCTCTAATACCAGTGAAGGAATGAACTTGCCAGCAAGAGTGAGGGCAAGCATGCAAAGAGCAAGAGCTTCTTTCTTCCATGTCCTTTATATTGGCTGCTACCAGAAGGTGTAGCCCAGATTTAGGGCAGGTCTTTCCACTTTAAATGATCCAATCAAGAAAAATCCCTCAGAAGTGCACCCAGCAGCTTGCATTTTAGTTAATTCCATATGTAGTCAAATTGACCACCAAGAAGAATAGCCATCACAGTTTGGGATTAAAACACACACACACACACACACACACACACACACACACACACACACACACACACACACACACACACACACACACACACACACACACACACACACACACACATACATGAAAAGAAAGATTCCATGGGTAAAGAAAATGGCAAGCATATCAGGTCTCCCAGGTACCTGATACTTCTTTGGACCAAAGCAAGGGTCTTGTACATCCTAGGCAAATCCCCTACCACTGAACATCTCAAGCTCCTCTACTAGGTTTTTGAAAAATTAAATGCTTTCTCCCCCACCTTGAGTTAGCTTTTTTTATTCATCTACTTTACGTGGAGAAAAGGAGTCGCTGAGATGCTCAGAAATTTGCCAAGAGACAGTGGGAGGACTGGAGATTAGATAAATAGATCTAATATTTCTGAATATTGTTTTTCTTTAAATTATTATTACTGATGCTGGAAACTGAGCTCAGGGCTGCATGTATGTTAGGTGTGTTACTGTTGAGTTAATTCTCCAGGTGTATTATGATGATCTCAAGTTTATTGATCTCTAAGTTTATTTCTATCTTAACATCTCACAGATCTGTGAGGTTTTTGTGGATGGGACTATGTAACAGGTCCCCAGACTTTAATAGGCCCCAGACCTTTCCACAACTGACTCCATGATGGAAGTATCATTCAAGCTGCAAAACTCAGCACGCAGACAGCACCACTTGCCAGAACAAAAGCAAAGACCTAATCCATCAAAGTCCACAGTTCTGGGAGAGTCTCTTAATGGACTAACCTTTCTTTTTCTGTAGTTCTGCTTCTGGCTAACTATTCTTGTTAACTGAAGCATGTCAACCCAGCACATGGTTTTTATGGTTAAAAGGTCACCCTGAGAAAGGCTCAGGGCTACAGCGGGATCCCAAATACCCAATATAATGGAGGCCAGCAGATAAAGATTTTCTGTTGGCTTAAACTCATGTTCAAGTAGCCTTTTCTTGTGGATACCCCACAACAGACTTCAGCATGATAACCAAAATATCTGAGATCTATGTAGTGAACTTTAGAAAGTGAGGTTGAAAACCCCTGGATAATCCCTGTCCTTTTTGGGACCTCAGACACTTTCCCTCCTGACTTTCTTTCTGGTTTTCTTTATTTTCTTGTTTGTATAGTTGGGAGGAAAGGCAGAGAGGAAATGGTATCAATTAAGAAAATAGTGGCAATATGCAGTCTTTAGAGGGAGGTATGAATTGGCCTTTTTTTTTTTTTTAAATTTTACTTCTATAGAACCAATATAAAATCCCAAAGTTAGAATAACATCCACCACCTATTGTGAAGCTTAAATAATATAAAGTGTAGGGTTGTCCTGAAATTTTCAAATAGTGTAAATACGATAAATTGTTGACATTGCCCTGAAATATCTGCAGTGAGCTAACTTCAATTTTGGTGCAAAACCCAATTTGGTGCTAGGAAGCTTGGATAGAAGTTACTATACTTGACTAGTGTTTGTGTTAACTAAAGGGAAAGTGCCCGCTTCCTTTTTCTAGCTCCTCCTAGAGTCCTTCAAGCAAACCTGAAGGATGTTTCTCCCCATAGGCACAACATTCCACTATGTTTTCCAAATTAGTTAAAGATAGAAAGATGTTAAGTCCAGTAAGATTTCTTTTGGTGCCATTGAATTGGCCACCTGAGCTCTTTGACCTAGAATTGTTCTGTCCTCAAGGACTTTTCTCCATGCAACCCCAAAGAGACTAAAGTTGCAATTTCCTTCACTTGCCCCAGAGTCCCTATTCCAACCCAGTATTCAAGAACTAGCAGCTATTTATCAATGAACCAGTGAGCAGACTAGATGGAGTTTCCTGATCAAATCTTAGAAGTTGAGAGTCTGCTCAGGGGCAGTCTCTTTTGGACCAATAAGTAGTTCTGGGCAAGGCACTTAGTAGGTGCTGCACGTGAACACAGTGCCATGGGGTTGTGTTTGTTTGACCCCTTCTTCTGAGGTTTTCAGTAGCTTAGGGAGAGAGACAGGAAGACATTATTTCTGAACTCTCAGAGTAATTGCCGCAGTGCCAGGGTAGTTCTTTAAGATTATATCACCTTGCAATGTCACAATGTCGTAGTCATCTTAGTTACTATAAAGCCACGCGTAACATTTACTTAATGGCAAAACTACCTACAGACCTGCTTCTCAAAACACTTCTCTGTGGTTAGGAAAGATGTGAATGTTTTTGTGAAGGAATAACAATTTATAAAATATTTATCTAAAAATATTTATGAACGTGTCTGGCATCTAATAATCATGTCTCTAGGCTTAACTGTTATCAAGTATTTGAAAAATTAAAGTTATGATTTACTACTTACTTGTTTTTATATACAGAGTTAAGTGTTAGGGTTGCTATTGCAAAAGCTTTCTAGAAATTTTTCATCTCCAAAGGCTGAATGGTGCTATTGTGTACATGGCACATCTCACTAACCATTCATCTTCTGATGGACATTGAGTGGCTTCTACCTCTTGTTTATTGTAAATAATGCTGTAATGAACAAGGGTGTGAATTCTTTCTTCAAGACTCTCACTTCTTTTTTTGATATATATGAAGAAGTTGAATTTCTAGATCATAAAGAGAAGTCTGTTGTTGTCTTTTTGGGAAACTTCTTTGTTTTCCCAAATGGCTGCTTTGTACATCTTTGGAGCTGCCAATCAATCATTTACTGTATGCCAGCCCTGTCTTACATGAATCAGTTCATCTAATTCCCACAGTGACCTTTTAATGGATTATTAACATCATCTGTGTTTTTCAGGTTAGAGAAACTGAAGGTTGAGGAACCACCTGCACCTATAGAAGGAGAACCTACATCCAGTCATGATGGAAGCAGATGCAGTGATCCACAACCAAGCACTGGGCTGAGCTCCTGGACTTCAGTTGAAGAGAGGGAGGAGGAAATCATAGGAGAAAATGAGGTTAAGATCATGATGGGAAAAACCCCAGAGATAGCTGATCCAAGCTGGTGAGAGCTTGTGGACTCTGGCCTGTCAGATGGGAAATATTCATGGGACCGAACTAGGCCCTCTGAATGTGGGTGACAGTTATGTGGCTAGATCCATTTGGGGAGCCCCTAGCAGTGGGACCAGGAATTATTCCAGGTGCATGAACTAACTGGCTTTTTAGAACACCTTCCCTATGGTGGGATACCTTGCTCAGCCTTGACACAGTGGGGAGGGGCTTGGTCTTGTCACAACTTAGTATGCTAGACTTTGTTGACTCCTCAAGGGAGGCGTTACCTTCTCTGAGGAGTGGATGGGGATAGGATAGGGAGAGGTGGAGGTGGGTGGGAGAAGGAGAGGAATGGGGAACTAGAATTGGTATGTAAAGTGAAAAAACACTTTAAAAAAAATAAAAGAAGAAAATGAAACTGAAGTGTTGGTTGGGCCTACAAAGATCTCTTTACAGTGTTGTTGATTCTCACTGCACAGAGGCCTGGGTCTGCCCTGGGACCCTCCGTCTTTTTACATAGGCACACTCAGTGGGAAATAAAGTAATGCACCTCTACCTCCAAGGTTGGAGCAACTTTCTCCTCTGACCCAACCCACTGGCCAGTGGGTAGCCCCTTTAGCAGTGAGGCTTGTGGAAACTGAGTCCAGAACACAGTGCTGTGACCTCTGAAGGGACATCTTGAGCACTAACTCTGATAGTCAAGTACCAGGCAGAGCTAGACAAAGCTGCCTGCTTTGTCTCTTTAGTACAGATCTTGTAATGGGCTTCAGCATTTACATGTGAGTCTTTTTCTGTGGCAGGAAGTATTCCACTGTGGCCAGTACAGGTGACCTGCTTCCTTCTCTTCTGGACTGTGAAAGACTGCCCTACTGCTCTATTTGAGTCTTACTGTTGTTAGTGTGATTCAGCCACAAGGTGCCTCTTGCCTCCCAAGCTCCTGACCATTGTGTCTGGGTTTCACTACTGTAAGGATTCTGTCCTTAATTACCTCATCAGCCTGTGACTGTGGCCCAGCCTAAAAAGTGGGCCTGCTCTCTGTGCGTCCCTTTTCCCTTTTCTGCACTCTCTCCTTCCATTTTTTTCTCTCTGTTTCTCTGTCTCTCCCTCTCTCTCCCCCGACAGCGCCACCACATTAACCAACAACTACCAAGTGAAATGTTTCCAGAAAGTCATTTGTTCGTGTGTGTGTGTGTGTGTGTGTGTGTGTGTGTGTGTGTGTTCATGTGTTTGTGTTCTCTTTACACAGTGTCACACTTCTCAGTACAAACCAGCACTGAGGAGATCAGAGAGATAACTGGGAAGGTGGGGAGAAGGAGTGGGTGGTGGACAAGAAGTAGAATGCTTGAGAATTGGCTCTGTGTCTTCAGATTGCAGGTGAGCTTGACACCTGACAGAGAACATTTACTGTGTAGCTCTTCCTCAGTTAACTAACATCTCTGTTTCAAGGTTTTCTTAATAGGATAGGAGAATGAAGTCACTTTAGGGCTAATGATAGGTAAAGTCTATATACCCATGGTGTGTCTATGCACCCAGTAGTAATCTTTTATTACTACTACTGGTCAGAGGTTCCTCTCCATATGGTATTGGTGAACTTGTGGTTTCTGAAAGGCAGAAACCACCTGTGAACTTGTTAGCATAGAAACCTGAAGAGTAATAAAACTCAAATGGATGGTCTCCAAGATGTCAGGACTTCTATATATGGATAGAGACCTGCCTTCTAAGCACAGAGGCATTTTGAACTGAGTTATGCAGCTGCCTTTCACAAGTTGCCCTCAGTTTCCTGTCTCTTCTGAGGGTTAGATTACTGCTGCAAGAAAAGACTTGTCTTAACTTGATACTGGTCCTGCATCATGAAGATGTATTAGGAGGAGCCAGATCCAGCAGGCAAAACATAATCTATGTTCTTGACCCTCCTGTGGAGAGCCAGCATCCTTGTATAATATGGGGTTACTTCAACTGTCAGCCTCCAGGCTCCTCCTGGGGATAGATGGGTGAAGTGTCTACTGCTAGGCTCCTGTTGAGAATCACATGGTCTGACACTTCAGTGGAATCACACAGAACAGTGTTAGACATTTCTGCTACTGCAATGAGCAGTTCTCCACTTATTCTTCTCTAAGGATCTGCCAGGGTGAGGACTCTAATGTGTACCTGAGATTTTCTCCTTAGAGGCAAACAGCCCATTTTCTGATACAAACCTATCTTTTGGGGCTCAGAAAAGACAAAAGACTCTAGTCTAAGAAGACAAAGAGCAGTCATAATGTGGTGGGAGTGGGGCGGGGCACACCAGGTGGAACAGGAATTTCTTCCCTGGCCTCAGAGGATAATGGAGCTAATGTCAATGGATGGTGCACCTGATTTCACAAAGGACCTCATCTGACTCTTTCTCCTAACATAGTCTGGCTTCTATAGTCTCTCTGGCTCTTGTTAATTTTTCTTAACCTCCTTCCTGGTGCATTCTTTAATGGCTCATGAAGCACCTCCCCACATCCTCCTGGCCCCCTTCCCCCCCTTTCCCCTTCCAGTCAACTGTGAAAAGCTACCCTAGGGTGGGGGCAGGATAGAGGAATATATTAAATCCCAGCAGAGCTCTTCCTGGACTAACATTTTCCTCCTGCTCACTAGTTGCTTTAATCCTAGTGAAACATGATACTCTACAAGATTCTGGTGATCTCTGTCCTGTGTGCTCTGACTGTAGCTTTTCCCAGTTTGGGCATAGGTATGTGTACCTTGGAATCCTTTGGAGAAGGGAGTTGAAGTTTATGAGTGTGTGTTTGTGTGGAGATGGGTGTGGGAGGGATTGATTTGTGATGAAAGTTTTAAGGAGAAATTGGATAATTCTGTCAAGATCATTTGAGCTGAGGATGGCAGCTGACAGACTGAGAGACTATGATTTTGGTTGTGAGTTTGAATTAACCAGATATAGTTAACAAGCTCAGTTAGATGGAACCAGGGCAGAATGGCTGAGATATTGCTGGTGGTCCCATCCTCACTGGATGTCAAGGAGGTGATATGATTCTGTTGAATTAGGGTAAAGAGTTGGGAGGCCCCTACCATAGTGGGTTTCAGTTGTGTCTGAGAGCATTGGCAGCTAGCTCTGCCACAGACTGTGAATCTGTGTGGGCCTGGAAAGAAACTTGTACTCCATTGAGCAAGGAAAGAAATAATGTCCTCATGAGCCAGAGAGAAAAAGGAACTTCCAACCTCCAAACTTTCTCTTCTAATTCTTCCTGAACTCAGGCAGTTTCTCAGGAGAATTGCTCATCCAACTGAGTGAAAGTGACATGTCCCCCTCACCTGTTCTTATCAGGTGACTGACTTTCTGGGCTGCTGGATGGGCTTCCTCACTGCATATGCATGTGAGATGAAGCCACATGAGAAGCAGAGACAGTGATTCTGTTGACAGTTCCTGCCACAGTGAGATGAGTATGTCCTTGGGAGACCTGCCTTGTGCAGAGTAGACCACATGGTTGTGAGGGTTCTGTAGACAACCAGCCCTACGATATTTAGGGCTCAGTGTTTTGAGATGCGCTGAAAATGGGTCCTGGACATAGGACATTAAATGAAAAGTAGATGTAATGGAGTGTGTTAGGGTTGATTTCATTCTTGCTTACACATAGGAGCAGTGTTTTCTTTAAATTTTAACCATTACTACATTCGTTTGTGGCTTTCAGAAATCTGGAAGGATTATAGAGGTGAGTCTTGACTTTTTCTCATGTTCCAATCTGACCAGCACACAGATAGAGGTACAATACAGATGCTCTTTCCTCAACTGACCCCTCAGAGAAGGCAGGAGTAGGCTCTAATCACATTGCTCTGAGCAGCCGTTAGCCCAGGGACTTTAGCTGTTAAACAGGACTGTGGTGAGACCACACAACAGCAGCCACTTTATACTTTCCCTTGAACAGAGGGGTGAGGAAGGGAGGAAGGGGTGGAGATGACAGAGACATGCTCACTGGAAAAGACTTGAGCTCTTCTTTTCTGTTGGGCTTCTTTAGACTCCACTACTTACCCATTATAGAATCCACTGGTAAAGACCTACCAGAATCAATTAGATCTAATCAGTTATAACCAAGAGACTTAACCAATTACCTTCCAGAAGCAACCATCTATGATCCACTAGACCCACTCAGTGATGAATCATTAAATTCAACTGCTGACTCTGAAGATCTACAGTATTCAACAAGTGACCTACTAAAACCAGCCGGTGACCTACCACCACCAGTTGAGAAAGTGATAAGATCTCTAAAAGATGTCACAGACTATGATTTAACCACTGACCAGACCTTGGACCTCACAACCTTAGAAGCTTATGATGAAAACACACAGATTTTTGGTAAGTGAGGGTGTAGTTTCTGGAGGTCTGGACAGGTGCTCCTGGGCTCTCATCCTGTGCCTTTTTCTAGGAAAGCCTGCTTTCTTCCACAGCTGGTGACCATACCTGTCTTCTTATCTGTCTTCTCAGTGTTCCCTTATGATGCTGAGACAGACTCCCCCAGCTTTCTGGAAGAACCCAGTGAGGCTCCAGGTAGGAGCAGTTTGTCTTCAAACATGGCTTCATTCTCTCGGTGCCTTTTCTTCTGTCTCACAGCTGAGGAAGGTCCTGTGGTTACTTAAGTTGGGAAACTTGCTGCTTTGACCTCTGAGGTGGATTAAATTTTCACCAAAAGTTCTTTGAAACTTGAGAAATGGGTATCCCCATTTCCTGGAATATTTTCAATAGAAGATACCTGTTAGTGACAACACAGCTTGTTGTCAGCCACCTGATCTCAGGAACAAGCGCTGGGTAGCTCCAGAGAGTCAGCTACTTGGGTGTCCATGTTCTTGGAGATATGATTAGGAAGATGGGATTAATCACCTCCTTTTCTCTTCCAGTGGTTATAATACATTCCAGACAGACAGCATCCTGGGTAAAAATTTTGGTTAAGTGTAAAGGTCCTTTGTATTTGGACTGAACAGAAGCAATGGATTTCTTTGTCACTCACATGTATACCCTCCATCTATCTATCTATCTATCTATCTATCTATCTATCTATCTATCTATCTATCTATCTATTGACAGGGTCTCTTTATGTAGTCCCAGCCCTGAAACTTGATGATGTGTAGACAAGGTTGACCTTGAACTCACAGAGATCTGCCTGCTTCTGCATCCTGAATGTTGGGTTTAAAGGTGTAAGTCATCATGCCCTCCACATTTTTTTCACCTTTCTGTCTGGCACTTAGTGAAGAAGTCATAAAATTTCATCTATTTTCTTTCTCTAAGACAAATTTTGGTAGCTTGAGTGAACGATGCTTAAAGAGACTGGAAACCATTTCTTTATTATTTCATTGCAGACCCGATCCCCTGACTCCACTGGAAATCTTGTAAGTCTCTTCTCTTTTATCTCTGAATCCTTTCTATAGATTTGTTATTCTATCTGATGCTAATTTTAATCCCCTCAGAATGAACTCCATATTTAACACCTCCCCAAAGCTGAGATAAATTGCAGGCATGATTAGGAATAGTGGCACAAATCTTTAATCTGAGCACTGGGAGTCTGAGGCAGCTGAATCTCTTAGTTCCAGGCCAGTCTGATGTACATAGTAAGTTCCAGGTCAGCCTGGTCTACATAGTAAATTTACAGGCCAGCCTGATCTACAGAGCAAAACCCTATCTCAAAGTAAGTAAAATAAAATAAAATATAAAAAGGAGCTTTTTTTCTTCATGCAGGCCTTTTCTATTCAGGGGTCTGGAGCTTCAGGTACACTCATGGCAGGGCACAAGTTCCCTCTCCCTTGATTATTCATAAACTCCCAATTTATCTCTCTAGGGTCCAATCCATGGACTCTTAGCCAAGCTACCATCTAATGCATAGAATGTATGATTCCCTGAAAAACCGAAGGGCTCTGAATCAGCAGTTTCAGTTTTTATATCTCCTCTATTTTGGCTTCTAAAAATGTTTAAAAAATTATTATTTTATGTGTATGGGTGTTACGATGCATGTATGTCTGTGCACCATGTGTGTGTGTACCTGGTACCCACAGAAACCAGAAGAAGGTGTCAGAGGCCCTGGAACTGGAGTTACAGACTATGATAAGTTGCCTTGTGGGTACTTGGAATTGAACCTGGGTCCACTGGAAGAACAGCTTCTGCTGCTAAGTGTTGAGCCACCTCTCCAGACCCGCCTGGCTCTTTTTGTGATTTTAATTCTCTAATATGGTTTCTTATTACAATAGAATGGCTATCAGCAGAGTGCTTAAATTTTTCATGTCAGACACAGGAAGTTGAGAGAGGATAAGGGATTGTACTTAGAGAAATAAAATTCCACATCCAGGTTCAAAGTGTTAAATGACCAAAGATAGGCCCAATCTTTTGAGGTTCTCTTGATAATGCCTGTTTTATTTATTTTATTTTAAATTTAGACAACAAAGTAAAGGTTTTCCACTTGCTGTAACAATCACTGCATTGTCTTCCACTTTCTGAGAATACTCCAACTTTGAAAAAAGTTTGCCAATACCCTTCTGAATATTGTGTCATTGCAGAAAATGTAAGTCTGAGACACTCTCAGCAAAGAAGAAAGAGCAAGAAAGAAGGGGTCCTGGATGAAGACAGATGTGTCAGGCATTTATGAGCTCTGCCCTTACCTTGTGTGGGCTTAATAAATAAATGTTCATTAGAATCGTGTTTTGAGAGTGGTTTTTATTTTAGAGGAAAAGGATTGCTTAGATGTATTGTTTAACACTCAAAATAATTTTATCTCTCTCTGGCACAGACTATCTTCCACATCTCAGATCTAGTAGTTGTGGTGTTCCCACTTGGACAATCCAGGATATCCAACATTAAATGGCTAGCGGGCTGGTGAGGTGACTTTATTGGTGAGGACACTCACTATTGAGCCTGACATTCCAAGTTCAGTCCCTGGAACCCAATTGGTAAAGGAGAGAATTTACTCCTACAAGTTCTCCTCTGGCCTCCACATGCATCCTGTGGCATATTCCTCCTGGAAAGTAAAAATGTAATTAATGTCAACTGATTTGCAACTCTGACTCAACATTGTCAAGTTATTCAGCTTGGGTTCTGGGCTTAGATGCTTACCTTTGGGGGAGATTTTGTATCAGACAAGATAAACATCTTCATCTTCACCCTTGTTTGTTCAGTGAAGGGCAGAAACACATCCTAGGCTGGCTTTTAAAAAATATAATTTCACTGGAATTTTGCATAAAGATACATAGAAATTTGTGTAAAAATGACTTATAAGTAATTAAGTAGATTAAATGTTAAACATTGGGTTTGAAAATCCTGACTTTTAGTTTCAGTATCTTGTGCTGTATATTTTGGAGGACAAATGCTATTTTGGAGTGGTTTAAAAGCAGCAGCTAGTTAGGTACGATGGCTTACATGTATCATACCATCTCTTGGGAGCCTGAGGCATCAGGATTGCTATGAGTTCAAGGCAAGCCTGAATTCCATGATGAGTTGTAGACCAGTCTGTGCTATGGAGTGAGAATCTGTCTCACAAAAATCAAAGATAAGTCAATAGACATACAATTATGTAGTAGAATTTATAAAATTATATGGTAGGGTTTTCTTATATTTTATGCTTCCTTTTGAAGTATAGTTCTACAGATAGTTATATGTTTAAATAGTAAGGTATTTAAAGTCTACTTTTTAACATTTTTACTTTTTACGGATTTAATTTTGATTGTGTTTCTACTCTCTCCCTCTGGAATTCTCATCCAAAACATTTTCTTTTCAGCTTCATGTTTTCTTTCTTTTTAAAAATTTAATATCCCAGGCTGGAGAGATGGCTCAGAGGTTAAGAGCACTGCTTGCTCTTCCAAAGGTTCTGAGTTCAATTCCCAGCAACCACACCTGTAATGAGATCTGGTGCCCTCTTCTGGCCTGTGGGGATATGTGCAGATAGAATACTGTATACATAATAAATAAATAAATCTTTTAAAAAAATTTAATATCCCACAGAGTCTAATTGGAGTTGTTTGTTTGTACATGAGTGTGGGGCCATTTACTGAGCATGAGAAACCTGGCCATGGCCAAAATCCCAAAGAAAAATGATCATTCTCCCTGGCAACCATCAACTGCCAGTAGATTCTGAGCTAAGGGCAAGTCTCCTGAGCTTCTCTTCCATTAGTGCTGTCATTTTGACCGTCCTGGCCTCATGCAGGTCTTTGGCAGAACCACAACTGATCTGAGTTCATTAACGCTGCTGCCATGTCACAACCAGAAGACAGTATTTTATAGCACCCTCTCCGTCTTCCAGGTCTCACCCTCATTTTATCCCTTCTTTTGCAAAATTCCTGAGTCCTGAGGTGGGGGAGGGGATAGATGTCCCATTTAGAGTTGAGCAAGCACAATCACTTATTCTCAATGCTTTGACTAGTTGTGAGTCTCTGCCTTAAACACTGCATACCTTAAAATGTTCCTTCTGTGACTAAGCAGTCATCTCGGGTATAACAAGTATTTAGATTTTCAAATATTTCCTTGTACACCTTGAGTACCTGGACTGATGGCTTTCCTTTTAACAGCTGTGGAATATGCTGTATTTACTTGTTTACTGCTTCTCTTTCCTGGAAGATGCAAACAGTCACCATGTGCAGGTGGCTCCTGTTTCATACCTTGGGGATGTTATAGAGGCTGTATAAAGTTTTATAGGAGGGCTATGGGTTATGTGTATAGTTTGCTCACAGGTGGGTGGGGCCATGTTGGTGATTCTTATAAAAAACTGTGCTGTCTCAGTGTGGATGATGTGTCCTGGGCTCTGCCTGTGAGAATCAGCTCTGGACCTTCCTTAAAGGGTGTAGAGACTATTACAGGGAAGCCTCTAAGGCAATCGGACTGACATTTATGATTTGGCCCTTGATAGTTGAGGAAGATGGTGGTGATTTCCATAGAATGAGCACAGTTTATTATAAAGAGAGATCTATTAGAAGATGGTAATTCTTTCCTGATTATGGGAAAAACTAAACTTTTTCCTTTCTCCTCATGTTCATGAGCTTTTCAAGTGGCAGAATGAAAGTACTTGGTCTAACATATTACACAGGAGGGAACCTGGAGAGGAATGGTGCTGACCAGGGGCACATGGTAGATGTTCAGGTGAGAAATTGGCTAGAGAGAGAGCGAAGGCGATGTGGGTGCTCATGTTATGTGGGTGACCTTAGACATGGCAGCACAGTGGGAAAACATCACAGTCCATCTTTTCCTAGATCTGAAGTGATATAATGTGAGTCTGCCCAGCACCACTCAGCTCAAGTCCTTCCTAGATTTTCCCCAATTTCCACGGTGAATGAAGAGATTAGTGTATCATGAAGTAGAAATATGAGATGATATTTGGAGATAATAAAAATAGCATCTAGAGAAAGCTGACAAAGAAAACTGAGTTAGGAAGAGTGGGGTTGAAGCAACGAGCACCATGTAGCTGCACTTTGGCACCCAGGGCCATGGAAGTCCTCTGGCATTTGTCTTCTAAACCTATTTCAAAGGCAACATGCTTCCAATGGAATTATTAATCTCCTCCTGTCCACTGCTACCCTCTTCTGTGTTAGTTTCCTATGCGTTCAAAAACAAAAACAAACAAAACAAAACAACAAACAAAATGAAATTAAGAAAATGATGCAGTCCCACAGACTAATGGAGGAAAAGCAGAATTTCATTTCACATGGGTTAGAGGCTCAAATGACAGGATTACTGTGGAAGAAAGTTCAGTTTCCCTCAGAGGCCTCCATGCTTAGAGTCCACAGTGGTGTTTCTTGTGTTTCCTCTGTGCCTGTACATCCCTATTCTGTCTGTGTTACAATGTCTGAGTCTTACAAGAACCATTCAGAATAGGTTATGGCTACTCTTAAAGTCTTGAATTTTATCACTTTCCCCCAAATGTTGTTACCAAGTATAATCACATTCTGGGCACAGTTCAGATTATGTCATTTTTCATCATTTCTCTGTTAATAACATTTTTTTGGCCACTTATAAAAGTCACTTATAATTCCTATTACCATGGGAATGGTCTCTTTGCAATTCCATTTGATATCATCTTCAAAATAAATTGTAGGCAAGATAACTTATCTCTATTTTATGCCCTTTTCCAGAAGAAACTTCCTCAAACCTAGGAGGGTTGATATCATTCTCCCCTT
This sequence comes from Onychomys torridus, assembly GCF_903995425.1. Lineage (NCBI taxonomy): Eukaryota > Metazoa > Chordata > Mammalia > Rodentia > Cricetidae > Onychomys > Onychomys torridus. The sequence goes on along the minus strand of NC_050445.1, from coordinate 144,991,603 downwards.
CAATGACATCTTTTGTCAGTTCCCTTCACAGGAGTCAGCATGATCCTTTCAAAGTAGAGATTAGAGCGGGTCTGGTCCTTGCTTAAAATCTACTACCATTTTTCAATTGTGCCTGAATTAAATTCCAAATTTCAACTCTGCTGACAACACCCTCTGTTTCTGAAGAGTAGCAAGCCCTTCAAATGTGTCAACATGTAGAATCTACTCCATACTTTAAACCATCACTCCCCCATGTGGTTGGGAATTTGAAGTGACGTTTACCAGGGTGAGAAGTGAGTGGGCAGCTCAGAGTCTGCTGACAGTGAGTGAACCAAGTCCTGCTGTTCCTGTCTAGGAAGCATTTGTGGAAATGAATTGACTAAGCATTTTGGAGATGTAAGTAGCTATGAAAATATCTGAGAATTAAACTATAACCTTAGCACTTGGGATGCAGAGAAAGGATATGAAAAGGGCTAGGTCACCCTTGGCTACATAGTGGTTATGTGGTCAGCCTGGGACAAATGAGACCTTGTCTCAAAAAAGCAAGCAAGCAAGCAAGCAAGTAAGCAAAGAACACATAAAAATAAACAAAGACACAAATTAATAAAATTAAAAATTAAAGATGGCATTTCAGCAGATTGCAGTGAAATCCAGAGGATTACTGAATAACATCCCAGCATCAAGAGGGGAGTTGGACATGAAATTCCATCTCTACCTGTAGAGCTTTTGGCAATTCATAACTTCTGGGAGAATAGGGTTCAGTTATCTCTAACAGTGTAGATCAGTTGCCATGCTCTGTTGGAAGGCTGCATATACAACAATATTTGGGCAGCAGAAATTGTACTTTGAACACACACACACACACACACACACACACACACACACACACACACGTCATGCAAGCATAAGTAAGTGCATTTAGGAGAAGATTGATATTAGAAGGAATGGAGGAAGGTAGTGTCATAGATGCACATGAGAAAAGTACAGTGATATACATGAGTATATCACAATAAAGCCATTATTTTGTATGTATGATTAAAAAATATTAAGTAGTGCTGGAGAGATGGCTCAGTGGTTAAGAGGGTTGCTCTTCCAAAGGTTCTGAGTTCAATTCCCAGCATCCACACGGTGGCTTTGTAACCATCCAGAGTGAGTGTGGTGCCCTCTCCTGGCCTGCAGGCATACATGCAGGCAAAAACTGTACACGTAATAATTAAATCTTAAAAAAAAAAGCTAAGAAAAAGCATACAAAAAGAATAAACTTACGTTATTTTCAGTAAAATGAGTATAACTGTGCATCATCATATTAAGCTAAATAATCTAGCCCTACACTAGTGCACATGCAGGTGGACTCAACAAGTTTAAAAAATGAGCACATGAAACTAAGAAAAAAAATACCAGTTGAGTGGATAGTACAGACAGTAGAGGGGAAGGAAACAGAGATGGATTAAATCAAAATCTATTGTTTACATGTGTGGACTTCTCAGACAACAACAACAAAAAACATTCCATAAATACATGTGCTAAATATTATAAAATTAAAACAAAACAAAAATGTTTATGGTGATTGACATGAAGCTGACACCTGCCCATTTCTTCATCCCCATCTTCCTCCCTGATAGCTTTGCTAGTCAGCTCTTCCGTAATCTGATTTCACGGTGCCCATTGAGTTGTGAGTTGATATTTTTCTTTCATGATACATTACCCTCTTCACTCATTGCTGACAACGAAGACAGTCAGGCAAGGGAGCCAGCTGAGTAACATTTGGCAGAACCTATCCCTCTGTCTCAGGACACATCAAGCCAAGGTCAAGGCTGGTTTTGCTGTAGGACTTCTGCTTCCACAGTATGAGAAGTGCAGCCTACATCTTTCCCTGGCTGTTTCTCTCCACCTTTCCTACTTGAAGCCTTTCTAAACCACCCTTTGAAGACCTCTCAGGCCATTCTCACTTTCCATTTAGTATCTGGAGAAACAAGACAGTGTCCTGGCCTAAATACACAGGGATGCCAGAACTAATCACCTTCTCTGTCTCCATTAAAGCCCAAAGTCTAGGGAGAACTATGAAGTCATTACTGCAGTAGATTTGCCAAGTTCTAGCATCTTCCCTGCAGAACACACATTCATTACTGCATGGGGAAAACTGTATTATCATTGTTAATCTCATTGTTAGGGTCCTAGCACAGTGACATTTGGTAGAGTCTACTGCTCTCATTCACGATACAATATACAAAGGTCAAGTAGGGCCGCCAGCAGGAGTGCTGCTGTCACTACAGCATAGAAGTGTGACATTCAGGCTGGTTCTCCTCTCTGTTGCTTCTCTCTTTGTTCCCACTTGAGATCCTAAATGAACCACCTGTTGAGTATCATTCATTTGATGCTCCCTTCCCATTTAGTGTCTGGGGGAAACCATGGACTGTTACGGCATTAAATAGAAGGGCCTACCAGTACTGAGCACCCACTCTGCCTTCCATAAAGTACAGGAGAGTTGTAAAGGGAGAACTGTATAGATTTTTATAATTCCAGGGTAGAATTGCCAAACACTAATATATCCTTACTTAGAATATCCTTATAATCTTACAGGGCGAGAAACATCATTATTATTGTCAGTCTTAAAGGGTTGCATCATTTGTAGTAAACTCAGTTGCAGAAGTCTTTCTGTAACTATCTCTGCACTCCTTACCTGTGGTGATATTTTATTTGTACTGAAATGTGATTTTTTTGTATGTTAATGAAGTTTCCTTGGGGTCAGAGCAAGCCAGAGCAGAAGCTGGGTGGTGGTGGTGGTGGTGCACGCCTTTAATCCCAGTACTTGGGAGGCAGAGCTAGGCGGATCTCTGTGTGTTCGAGGATACAGCCAGCATGGCGACACACACCTTTAATCTCAATACCAACCATAGAAGACCTGGAGGTCTGTACAGACAGGCAGTGATGAGGAGGTCATGTGGCTGGGTTTACAACCAATGAGAAGGCAGAACAGAAAGTCTCTATAAAAGACAGGACACAGGAAGTAGGCCCCTTGCAGAGAGGAAAGACAGAGCAGCAGTGAAGGGTAAGGTGTTCAGCTCTTAGCTATTGCTCTGACCTCTTGGCTTTTAACTGCAATTGGCTCTGTGTTTCTTATTTAACAAGAGGTTACATCTACACTTACCCTTCACAGGCAGAGTCCCACACTCAGTCATCTGGGTGTATATTCTTAGGGATTTCCACCTAAATGGCCCAAGCTGCCTCACCTCCACCTAAACAACCTCATATTATTCCTACCTTGAACTAAACTGAAAATCCTGTAACTCTCCACAAGGTGCTGAATGACAAAAGCCAGCAGCTCAGACTGGCTAATTTGGATTATCCAAGGAAAGGATGAACAGGGAATGACTATGGATAACACATTAAAAACAGGAGAAAAAGCATAGCATCCAGTCCAGGGCCCTCAACAGAACTTCTTGGAAACATAATTCCTTATGTTCAAAATGAAAACAAAAGAAGGTAGTGAAGAGCACAGTAGCATATGGACTAGAGGGCTAACTTTAGGAATTATCCAAGATTCAATGGGATAGTTGAAGGAATTAGAATATTATTTCAGAATATTGAATGCCATCAATCAATTTTCAAAATGTAAACAGGGAATAATAACTATCGGTATTTTGTAGAAATTCCACTCTGCTGAAGAGAAATCTGAGAACAACAGGGAAGGTGGCTATAGAACAGTGCATGAATGAGACTTCACACCTACTGAAAGGCTTTGTACACCAACCCAAGTGCATGAGTCATTGTGATCAATCAAGTATGGTGGAAGTGAATAAAACTATTTATTGGAAGAGAGAATTGCCAAACCCAGTCTTATGGAATATGGAGAAGGGAGGAGACCCACAAGAAGTCTTACAACACGAAACACAATGTTAATTACAGGAGACATGTACTCTCACACTGCTCCACAGTGAAAATCTCACTGTAGTTTCCTTGGCCAATTTTACTTTAACAACCATAAAGGTATTAATTACAACAGAAGGTTCTAGGCTGTGAAATCTGTCTAAATAAGGCATCTCTTGTTAGAATCAGATCCCTCCACAATTAAATCTACAAAACAAGTTAAATGCTGAATGAATAGATCTAGCAGAAGGATGAAGGAGTCACAATCAGATTTCCACTTTCAAATTGCAACTGGGAGTCACACTACTGAAGAAACTGTATGAATCTTCAGAAAATTTATTTATAAAGTCACAATGAAAGGACAAATTACAAACGTGCTGAACATCAAAAAATTTTAGAGAGATGTTTATGGATTTTGCAAATAGTTCATTGCTGTAAAGACACAATTTACCGAGTCAGGCACTGTGGCATACACCTGTAAATACAAGGAAAATAGAGTGTAGAAGGAGCAGGCATTCTTAGCTCAGCCTAGGACACACAGTGAAGGATTAGTCTCTTGATTAAACCAGACCCCTAAGGGCTCAAAGAGTTCCCAAAGGCTGCTCAGTTAGGAATTCAGTCCCCAGCATTTCATATTCAAACCATAGAATCAGAAGATAAAGCTTACATTATAGCTACTGTATGATATTTCTTTGAATAGAGAACAAAGAATTGGGAGAAAATCCTGTAAATGAAACCAAGAGGCTGTTTTAAAATTTGCACTTCCACTGCTTACTTTGAAAGAATAATTCTCCCTTTCTATTTTTCAATGGGCTCCAAGAACAACATAATCATTCCATGGTTTATTTAAGGACATTAATATCCTTAAGGTCCAAAACATTTAAGCCTTGCTTACATTATCTCCACGTTGCTCTGGTGTTCTCAACATTAAGCTGGAGTGGAGTCCCAGGGCTAAGGTCATCTTTTCTCAACCAGGAAATATCATGTCTTAAGCACACCATTGTTGATTGTAACCATCATTGGCAGAAAGATTTTCTATTGGATCCACCTCAATATTTAACTCAATTTAATCTGGCATGCCCAAGCTTGAAGTATAATGCATCACTGCATACAAAACTGTTCCCAACCAATAAATCTAGAATCTGAGTAAAAAATTGTAAAAAATATTTCCCATGTCTTTATCTTTGTTGGTGATTTCCTTTAAATAAATTATAAACAGATCTTTTTCATCATGCAGTCTTTATTAACTAACACATGTTTGCAAGGTGTTTATAATCACTGTACCTAACATAGCCTTCACTTCTGTGCTGATAATATGGGCAGTGACTGTCTATTAGGCACAAGTATGATAAAAATTCCTCACACTCATCATTTTAACTTCATGGCTACCAAAGGCCTTAGAGTCTACAACTCAGCATCAGAAGAGGAAGCAAACAGCTGGAAAACCATTTGCTCAAACATGCAATGTGTTTCAATCCTCACTTTTTCTCAAGGCCACCTCCTACTCTTGATTCGAACTAAACTTGGTGCTTCAAGGACAGAACCATTCTTACCCATTCAGCTATCTTTAGTCTATGAGTGTTCAGTTGTGTTTCTTTTCACGTTGACTCTCTTTCAATCCAAACCCTGTACTAGCTATCTTTGTCAATTCTTCACAATTTCCTAATCTTCAATTAAGTACTTTCTGTTATTTTACATAAATATTATGAATTCTTACTTTTAAAAGTATTTTCTATAAGTTCAGGGGCTTTGGGTCAAAAGATAATATAAATTTTGTTAAATTGCACTTTCTTAATCAAATTTACTTTACAATATTTTCTAGTAGTTGCACTAAGAGCTGAAGGTGATCTAGGCTATTTTAAATTTTTTTTATGATTTAAAGCCCTTAAGAGTTACAACTGTTGTGCATTTGCTGTGTTTCTATAACAAGTACTTGTACTTTTAAGAAATATTTATCATTAGAATAACAAAAATTATTAAAACAGATATGAAATTCCCTGTTTTTTTTCCTGGTGCAAAAACAGTTTTTAAAACTTGACACCTTTCCACTCTGTGAATATTTAAAACAATTAAGACAATGAAGAGAAATGATCTAGATCACAATTGCCAGTTAGTTCATAGATATGATACATTTGTTGCTCAATTGCATTAATTTATATTCTCCTAGTATTTATTCAATAAACGAATTGCCAAACCTACAATTATTTTATCTGTCTATCTGTCTATTGTCTATCTCTCTATATCTATCTATCTATCTATCTATCTATCTATCTATCTATCTATCTATCTATCTATCGTCTATCTATTTATTTGTGAATGTGCATATGACATAGCACACATGTATGTGGAGGTCAGGGGACAAATGTCTCTCCTTCCACCTTGTCTGAGACAGGGTTTCTCTTGCTGTTTCTGCTGCTGTTGTGTTTACTGCAGTCTCTGTGGCTCATGAGCTTACAGCTAGTTCCAAGGTCTCTACCCTTTATCTCTCTTTAGGAGTGCTGAGCTCATAGATGCTTAAGAGCAGATCCAGCTTTTGTGTGACTGAATTCAGGGACTGAATTGTACAGAAAGCACTTTTATATGCTGAGACATCTCTAGTCTCTAGATATTATTAATTCATGTCATCTTTAGTGAATTTTACTCTTTATTTATCATGAATAAAATGCTCGGGTTTGCTTGACTTCTATCTCAGGAATATTGATGACTCACTACTCCTGAGATGGCTATTCTTGGTGTCAATGTGATGTTGGCAGACTTTTTTCCCCTGGCCGCCAGTCCCAAATAACCACAAAGAGGCTTATATTAATTACAAATGCTTATATTAATTACACATCAGCTCACACTTGTTACTAGTTAACCCTTATGTTTAAATTAACCCATATTTCTTATCTATACTTTGTCATGTGGCTTGGTATTTTTTTTTCAGAACAACATGCCATCATTCTTTTCTCTGCATATGCTGGTGGTACCCCAGCACCACCCTTCTTTCTCCCAGAATTCAGTTTGTTTCTGCTGTCTAACCTTATCCTGTTCAGCTATTGGCCAGTCAGCTTCTGAATTAAACCAATCTAAGTGATAAATATCCACAGTGTACAAAAGGATTATTCCACAGCAATTTGATTACACCTGGAATTAACTAAAACTTAAGCAGCTGGGAAAATCTGTGAAGGATTTTTTTCTTTATTAAATAATTTGATCTGGGAAGACTCACTTTTAATTCAGATCTTAGAGGTAGGAAGATACACCTCAATCTGCATCTTTTGAAGTAGGTAGATTCACCTTTAAGCTTAGCTACACTCTCTGGGGGAAGCCTATATATAAAGAACAGGAAAGAAACAGCTTCCTTCCTTTGCCTGCTTTTCTCACTCTTGGTGGCAAGTAATTCCTTCACTGTCATTATAGCCTACTTTTTCCAGGATTCAAGTGTATACTGAGGACCAGCTGAGACATTGAGCCTTGTGGACTGAACAGCTACTGGATTCTTATACTTTTTGTTGGTAAACAGTCATTGCTGCACTAGCAGGACCATGGCCTTCAAACTCCTCTAAAATAAAACCAACTTTTAGACAGACAAACAGACAGACAGGTAGATTCATTCGTTCATTCAATCATTCTATAAGTTCTGTTCCTCTAGAGAATCATGACTGATACATCCTCCACCACTCAAACAATTATTTGAAGGATAGAAATAATATGACTAAAATAAAATAAATAGGAAAAATGTAATCTAATCCAATTAATAGTTGCCTGAGTTAATGGTAATGAGTCCTTGCCAACAGACCATATTCTGTTAAAGTTCTTAATGTTCATTACAATCTCCTTAACAATCAAAAGGGTTTCAGTTCAAAATTCTACATGTGTAGTGTTACTTGCATTTTATGTTTTCAGAGCTGACCATTTGGTATTGCATATCCAATTGGTAACATTATACAAACTGATCAGGTTGTATTTAGAAATTTACATATATATTTATGTATGTACACATATATGTACTTGTATATATATAGTGTATATATATTAATGAAAAATATGGCATGAAATTGAAAGGTTGCAAGGAGGAGTATACAGAAGCTTTTAGAACACTGGTTTCCAACTTGTGGATTGCTACCTTTTGGGGTTGAATGACCTCTTCACAGGTTCATGTATCAGATATTCTGCATATCAGATATTTACATGATGTTTCACAACTGTAGCAAAATTACAGTTATGAAGTAGTGATGATAGTCATCATACATGAGGAACTGCATTAAAGGTCACAGAATTAGGAAAGTTGAGAACCTTTGGTTTAGTGGGAGGAAATCATGTAATTATATCATGATCTCAAAAAATAAAAAAATTAATTAAAAAGTTCATTAAGTTCCACACCTTAGTCTCATAGATACCATCTTATAACTATTATCTAACTCAACAAGTGTCTAATATTTCAGAGAAAAAAGCAAGAGGATTGTGTTACTATACTAGAAGGGTAGAGGCTTTGATATTCTGCATGTAGTGGTGCTAAGCCATGGAGTATTCCTCACTTTCCTTTAACCTTGACCTACATCCTTTGTCAGTAAGCTCAAATAACTTTGTGCTACACAGAGAAACCTTGTCTCAAAACAAAAAACAAAAACAAACAAATGAAAAACAATACAAAACTCCTCCATGCATGATTTTGGTTGTTTATACCAAGGGTAGTGTCCCTGGGTTTTAATCTGCCTTGGTACATCAATAAATTCCACTCATTTTCATTCCTGAAAGAACTCAGGAAAATGACAGGATGAAATGACACTTTGACAGTGGACTATAAAGTCAGTATTAAAAACTGTGCACATAGACCTACTGACTTAACTTGAGGAGAAAACCTTCGTCTGACTTGCCTATCTATCTGACTTGAAATCACCTGGGGTGATAGCCTGTCTCCAGGCTGGTCCCTGTCATAGTACTCAGTCCATGCAGGGGCCTCTCCAGACAAAACTGACACTCTTCCTGGTCTGGAAAGGGAGAATCTTAGAAACTGCCCTTGACAGTCATATTAACCCTAATTCCAATCCATTAGCTGCAGTGCTTATGAAATGAATGCCAATTTTTAATTTATGCTCTAGCATATTAATTCATATTTTTTATTTTTTTACATTTTTTGAGAATATCCTACATTAGCACTGTTTGCCTCATTTCTACCCACCTTAATTGCCCTTAAATTAATGAATCTGTTTTTCTGAAGTTGCTATTTCAGTGATTAATTTTAAAATCTAATAATGATCTTCATACATAGCTGAATGAAAATGTAAATTTAATTTCTATTTCATGCATAAACTAATTATGGATAGTAGAAAATAAATTAATTAAATATTAATCTCAACAAAGATAAAAAGCAAAAACAGAACATTTCAAATTCTGGCTTAGTGTCAGGTAAATAATTACAAACTTCAATTTTGTGTCCTTACTATGATAAATACATTTTATGTTTTAAAACAACACATGCTTAATTTAAATTCACCAAGTGTTCATGCTATTATCCTACAGACTCTAGTTGTTTTGACAAACTGCAAAGTCATTTTTAATACACACTTCTAAGATAAACATCAAACAGCCATTCAATTATTTAAACATTTCTGCTTTATGTTTTCATTCACTACCAAGGATGCATTGGAAATGTGTGTGTTGCTGTAAATACAGGGATAAAGATGACACATATACACATAGTATAATGTAGTTTATAATGTATATCTACACTTATATTGTTTACAAACTGTATGGCCATGGCAGGCTTTTTGTTATCTAGTATTTTTTTAAATCTTAAATTAACCCAGTTTTATAAACCTCTACCTTGTCACATGGCTCGTGGCTTACCAGTATCTTACATGCTGGTACTCATGGTGGCAGCTGGCAGCATCTTTTGACTCAGCCTTTCTGTTTCCAGAATTCTCTTTTTTTGTTTGTTTCGCCTATACTTTCTGTCTGGCTACTGGCCAATCAGCATTTTATTTATACAGAACAATATACACAGCACTTCCCCAGTCCCCCCCCCCCCTTCTTTTTCAAAAAGGAAGGTTTTAATTTTCACACAGTAAAATTACACATAACAAAACAATTATCAAAAAAGAATTAGAGTTTTAATATCTAGTCTATTTTTATTTTGCAAAATTAAAGAAAATAATCTATCCTATATTTGTGAGTCTAAGGTTTTATATATAACTTTTAAAAAAATAATAACTAAGGAAAATTATAACTATCTAGTTTTTAGCTACATCAAAGACCTCAGAAGGATATAATATTACTTGAGAAATGGGAGAAGGATGCAAGCAATTTTTGGGAGTCTTGTAAGACTAGACAGAGACAGCTGGCAGCCTGGACAGTCACCTAATGTTCTTTAGTAAAGTTGGAATATCTGTTTTTAGCCCATAGGCCTAAGAGTCTCTCAGTGTCCTGTAGAATATCTGGCAGTTTCCTCTGTAAATCAGAAACCTGAAGGACCATTTCGCCAAGCAAAAGTTTAGTGGTCACCTTCCTATGGGTCCTGTGTGTATGTCTAGTCGATCAAGCAGTCCAGACAAGAACAGTTTCTTGGCCAAATGGCTATTTTTGTCAAGAAGAAGATAAACTCCATATAGAGTGTCTTTGATGCCCATCCTCTTCTCTGAAGTAAATCGGTGCTGCCAGGAGCAGACATGTCTCATTGCCCAGAAAGTCTAAATTTTAAAAACATTTTAAATGTCATATTTTATAGGTTTTTGAACATTATCTATCTATCTGAAGTATATCTATGTATAACTAGAAAACTAAACTAACATGACTATAAGTTGATCATCATAGATGACTAATTATTAATTTGTATTCTTCATTATCCATTACAATCTAAATGAGTTACATAAACATAATACCTCAAATAATAGTAGAAACATATATACAGTATAAAAAATTCTTTAAATTTGTATCAATAAACCAAAATCCATAGCAACATGAAACATTTTAAACTTGTTGTTCTTTAAAAGTAGTTTATTAATCTACATTTTATCTTATCATTATTTATACTCACTCCCTTTTTTTTTTAGAAAGAGATTATGTCTCTAATCAACTTGTTTTAAATAAAAATATTGCTTTTCCTCTGTCCCACACCAGAGGGCTCTGTTGATTTGGGACACAAGAATTTCTTAACCTTTTTTTTTTTTTGGCAATATGCCTGGGTTTAGAGAAGGAGTGAGCCAATTCTATCTCTAAAGCCAGCTTGGTATATTTGAGAATTTGGGCATAGTTTTTTTTTTTTTTTTTTTTACTACTTTCTGTTGTATGAGGGCACTGTTATAGGTACATAAAGAAATTTTTAGGCTTATGGGGTAGTCTGTGAGGGTGTATTGTCTAAGCCAGTTGCCTTGAAACTGTTCCAGATGTTAGATCATCTGGGCCATGGTGTCATCAGAGACCTTTCAGGAGGTCTTGGCTGATCAAACCTGATGTATCTTAATCTGGAACAAATCCATACCCTCTGGCTTTCTGTGGAAATAAAAGCAGAGCCTCCTTTTTGAAACAACATATCCTTAGATCCAAATTTTGAAGTCAAGGTATTTTTAAAGTATACATATTGGCTTAACAGCTTTTACAACCTTTTTTTTTTTTAGTTAAGAATCCCAAAGACACCCAGAGCTCCCATCCAGATAGAGGTAAGTGACTGGGTTCATACCCAGGGAGGCCTGCCACTAAGTCCCATCTCTGGGCCACAGCTGTTCCCGGGGAAGACCTGCCCAACTTGGTCCCAGTTGCCGGCCAGTGGGCAGGGCTCCCATGGGAAGGTTCCCCTTCTCCAAGACCCCCTAACGGACCCTGCACTCTATATGTCCTGCCCCCCCCCATCTGCCCAAGACCCCCACCACTTGCTGAGACTTAGAGACTAGGCCCCAGCTCCCATCTGGCCCAGAGCTCCCATCTGGCCCAGAGAGCTCCCATCTGATCCAGAGAGCTCCCATCTGACCCAGAGAGCTCTCATCTGATCCTGAGAGCTCCCATCTGGCCCAGAGGGCTCCCATCCATCCCAGAGAAAGAGAGAGCTCTCATTGGACAAAGAGCCATCATTGGACCAAGAGTAAACTCAGGAGACAGGGAATCTGCCAGCCTTGATTTGACCAAGAGTAGCTTTCTGAGAAGTAGAATCTGCCACCTCTCATTGGACCAGGAGAGACTTCCTGAAACACTGAATCTGTCAGTTCTGACTAAACCAAGAGCCCTGACAAGACCAAGAACAAGTCTGTGAGTCACAGAATCAACAATCTTGGGTTGATCCAAGAGCAGCTTGCTGAGACACAGAAGCTGCCTTCTCCAATCAGACCTAGAGCTAAGATTGGACCCAGAAAGACACCCTGAGACACAGGCACAACAAACACAGAGTGGACCAACAGCAACTCGCTCAGACACAGGCACTTCTTATACCTATTAGACAAGGAGATGGGCTGATGTCAAGGCAGAAGTACATACACCAATATAAAGAACAATACAGCATCACCAGAACCTAGCCCTCCTCCAACAGCAAGACCCGAACATGACAAGGTGGAGAAGCAGAAGAAAGCAACCTTAAGAATAGCATCATGAAGATGCTAGAGGCCTTTCAAGAAAAAAAAATCAAAATTGAAATTGAGGAAAAGATAAACAAAAAAGTGGAGGAAATCATAAAGAAAATGAGAAAAAAGTCAAACAAAAATGGGAAGAAATCTATAAAGAAGTAGAGGAAAAGACAAAAAAGTAGAAGAAAACAATAAATCCCTTAAAGAAAACCATGAAAAAGCAATTAAACAGGTGAGGGAAACAGTTCAAGACCTGAAAAGGGAAATAGAAACAATGAAGAAGACACAAACAGAGGAAATGCTGGAAATAGAAAATCTGAGTAAATGAACAGGAAACACAGATGCAAGCATAACCAACAGAATGCAAGAGATGGAAGAGAGGATCTCTGGTGTAGAGGATACAATACAAGAAATGGATTCATCAGTCAAAGAAAATACCAATGCCAAAAAAACCATAACATAAAATGTCCAAGAAATCTGGGTCACCATGAAAATACCAAACCTAAGAATAATAGGGATAGAGGAAGGAGAAGAATACCAACTCAAAGGCACAGAAAATATATTCAACAAGATCATAGAAGAAAACTTTCCCAACTTAAAGAAGGAAATGCCTATGAAGATACAAGAAGCCTATAGAAACCAGACTAGACTCTCAAAAAAATCCCCTTGCCACACAATATTTAAACAACTAAACGTACAGAATAAAGAAAGAATATTAAGAGCAGCAAGAGAAGAAGCCCAAGAGACTTATAAAGGCAAACCCATCAGAATAACACTTGATTTCTCAATGGAGACTTTGAAAGCCAGAAGGACCTGGACAGATGTAATACAGCTACTAAGAGACCATGGATGCCAGCCTAGACTAATGTACCCAGCAAAACTTTCAGTCATCATAGAGGGAGTGAATAAGACATTCCAAGACAAAACCAGATTTAAACAATACTTATCCACAAACTCAGCCCTACAGAAAGCACTAGAAGGAAAATTCCAACCTAAAGAAGTCATATACAGCCATGAAAACGCAGGCAATAGATAACACCACAGCAGTAAACCCGCAAAGAAGAGAAGCACACACACACTACCACCAAAAAATAAAAATAATAACAGGAATGAACAATCACTGGTCATTAATATTCCTTAGTATCAATGGACTTAATTCACTTATAAAAAGACACAGGCTAACAGAATGGATATGAAAGCAGGACCCATCTTTCTGCTACATATAAGAAATACACCTCAAATTCAAATATATACACTACCTAAGAATGAAACGTTGGGAAAAGTCTTTCTAATCAAATAGTCTTAAGAAGCAAGTGAGTGTAGTCATCCTAATATCCAGCAAAATAGACATCATACTTAAATCAATCCAAAGAGATCAAGATGGGCATTACATACTAATCACCGGAAAGATCCACCAAGATGAAGTTTCAATTCTGAACATTTTTGCCCCAAACACAAGGGCACACACATATGTAAAAGAAACATTACTAAAGCTTAACTCACATATAAAACCCCCACACATTAATAGTGGGAGACTTCAATACCCCATTCTCACCACTGGACAGATTTGCCAAATTGGAACTTAACAGATGAATAAGGGACTTAACTGATGTTATGACTCAAATGGACTTAATATCTACAGAACATTCCAACCTAACAAAAAAGAATATACCTTCTTCTCAGCACCCCATGGAACCTTCTCTAAAATCAACCACTTACTTGGCCACAAAGCAAATCTCAACAGATATAAAACAATTGGAATAACCTCCTGTGTTTTATCAGACCACCATGGTTTAAAGTTAGATTTCAACAACAACAAAAACTACAGAAAGCCTACCATCTCATGGAAACTCAATAATGCTCAACTGAATCACCAATGTGTTAAGGAAGAAATAAAGAAAGAAATTAAAGACTTCCTAGAGATCAATGAAAATGAATATACCACATACCGAAACTTATGGGACACTATGAAAGCAGTGCTAAGAGGGAAATTCATAGCACTAAATGCCCACATAAAGAAGTTGGAGAAATATTACACTAGTCACTTAACAGCACACCTGAAAGCTCTAGAACAAGAAGAAACAAAGTCTCCCAGGACAAATAAATGCCAGGAAATAATCAAATTGAGAGCTGAAATCAATAAGATAGAAACAAAGAGAACAATATAAAGAATGAATGAAACAAAGACTTGGTTCTTTGAGAAGATCAACAAGTTAGACAAGCCCTTATCTAAACTAACCAAAAGGCAGAGAGAGCGCATCCAAATTAGCAAAATCAGAAATGAAAAGGGAGACATAAAAACCAATACTGAGGAAATCCAGAGAATCATTAGGTCATACTTCAAAAACCTATACTCCACAAAACTGGAAAATCTAAAAGAAATGGATAATTTTTTGTATAGGTACCACATACCTAAGTTAAATCAAGACCAGATAAACTATTTAAATAGTCCAATAACACCTAAGGAAATAGAATCAGTCATTAAATGTCCCCCAAGCAAAAAAAGCCCAGGACAAGATGGTTTCAGCACAGAATTCTACCAGATCTTCAAAGAAGAGTTAATATAAATATTCTTTAAATTGTTCCACACAATAGAAACAGAAGGAACATTACCAAACTCCTTCTATGAGGCTACAATTACCCTGATTCCCAAGCCAAACAAAGTTGCAACAAAGAAAGAGGATTGCAGACTGCTCACCCTCATGAACATTGATGCAAAAATACTCAATAAAATACTGGCAAACAGACTCCAAGAACACATCAAAACAATTACCCACCATGATCAAGTAGGCTTCATCCCAGGAATGCAAGGGTGGTTCAACATATGAAAGTCTGTCAGTGTATCACACCATATAAACAAACTGAAAGAAAAAACCCACATGATCATCTTATTAGATTCTGAAAAGGCATTTGACAAAATCCAACACCCCTTCATGATAAAGGTCTTGGAGAGATCAGGAATCCAGGGAAAATACCTAAACATAATGAAAACAATTTACTGAAAGCCAACAGCCAACATCAAAGTAAATGGAGAGAAACTCAAAGCGATTCTACTAAAATCAGGAACAAGAAAAGGCTGTCCGCTCTTCCCATACTTATTCAATATAGTACTTGAAGTTCTAGCCAGAGCAGTAAGACAACATAAGGAGATCAAAGGGATACAAATTGGAAAGGAAGAAGTCATGCTTTCAATATTTGCTGATGACATGATAGTAAACATAAGTAACCCCAAAAATTTGACCAAGGGACTCATACTGCTTATAAACACCTTCAGCAATGTAGCAGGATACCAGATTAACAACAACAACAACATGAACAAAAAAATCAGTAGTTCTCCTATATACAAATGACAAATAGGCTGAGAAGGAAATCAGAGATACATCACCATTTACAAGAGCCACAAATGATATAAAATACCATGTGGTAACTCTAAATAAGCAAGTGAAGGACCTGTATGACAAGAACTTTAAGTCCATAAAAAAAGAAATTAAAGAAGATGTCAGACAATGGAAAGATCTCCCATGCTCATGGATAGGCAGGATTAACATAGCAAAAATGGTAATCTTATCAAAAGCAATCTACAGATTCAATACAATATCCAACAAAATACCAACACAATTCTTCACAGACCTGGAAAGAACAATACTCAACTTCATATGGAAAACAAAAAACCCAGGATAACCAAAAGAATCCTGTACAATAAAACAACCTCTGGAGGCATCACATTCCCTGAATTCAAGCTCTACTATAGAGCTACAGTAATAAAAACAGCTGGGTACTGGCATAAAAACTGACATGTAGACCAGTGGAATAGAACTGAAGACCCTGACATTAATCTGAACACCTATGAACATACAATTTTTGATAAAGAAGCCAAAACTGTACCATGGAAAAAAGAAAGCATCTTCAACAAATAGTGCTTGCATAACTGGATGTCAATGTGTAGAAGGCTACAAATAGATTCATATCTGTCACTGTGCACAAAACTTAAATCCAAGTGGATCAAAGACCTCAACATAAATCCAGTAGTTACTCTGAACCTGATAGAAGAGAAAGTAGAATGTAGTCTTAAATGCATTGGCACTGGAGATCACTTCCTAAATATAACACCAGTAGCACAGGCACTGAGAGAAACAATTAATAAATGGGACCTCTTGAAACTGAGAAACTTATGAAGAGCAACGGACATGGTCAACAAGACAAAGCAATAGCCTACAGATTAGGAAAAAGATCTTCACCAACCCCACATCTGACTGAGGGCTGATATAAAGAACTCCAGAAATTAGTCATCAAAATGCCCAACAGTCCAATTAAAAAATGGACTATAGAGCTAAACAGAGAATTCTCAACAGAAGAAGCTCAAATGGCTGAAAGACATTTAAGGAATTGCTCAACGTCCTTAATCATCAGAGAAATGCAAATTAAAGTGACTCTGAGATACCATCTTACACCTGTCAGAATCACTAAGATCAAAAACACTAAAGACAGCTTATGCTGGAGAGGATGTGGAGCAAGGGGAACACTCCTCCACTGTTGGTGGGAATGCAAACTTGTACAGCCACTTTAGAAATCAATATGACTCTTTCTTAGAAAATTGGGAATCAGTCTCCCCCAAGACCCAGTAGTACCACTCTTGGGCATATACCCAAAGAATGCTCAATCATACCACAAGGGCACATGCTCAGCTATGTTCATAGCAGCATTGTTTGTAATAGCCAGAACCTGGAAATAACCTAGATGTCCTTTACCTGAAGAATGGATAAAGAAAATGTGGTACATGTACACAATGGAGTACTACTCAGCAGAGAGAAAAACAATGACATCATGAGGTTTGCAGGCAAATGGATGGATCTAGAAAGTATCATCCTGAGTGAGGGAACCCAGATTCAGAAGGACAAACATGGTATGTACTCACTCATATGTGGATACTAGATGTAAAACAAAGGATGACCAGACTACAAATCACAACTCAAGGGAGGTTACCTAGAAAGGAGGACCCTAAGAAAGACACAGGGATCTTCCAATGACAGAGAAATGGATGAGATCTACATGAACAAACTGGACATGAGGGAGGGTAATGAAGGGCAAGGGTTGAGGGAAAGAGAGCTTAGGGGATCAGGAGATAACAGCTGGATCAAGAACAGAGAGGGAGAACAAGGAAAGAGACACCATGATAAACGAAGACCCCCATGGGAATAGGAAGAAGCAAAGTGCTAGGGAGGTCTCCAGAAATCCTCAGATACCTCCACGATAGACTATGGCAATGGTCGAGAGAAAGCCTGAACTGACCTACTCTAGTGATTGGATGGCTGAACACCCTAACTGTCATGATAGAACTCTCATCCAATGACTGATGGAAGCAGATGCAGAGATCCACGGCTAGGCTCCAGGTGGAGCTCTGGGAGTCCAATTGGTGAGAGAGAGGAGGGATTGTATGAGCAAAAGATATTGAGACCAGGACTGAAAAAAGCACAGGGACAAATAGTCAAACTAGTGGAAACACATGAACTATGAACCAATAGCTGAGGAGCCCCCAGCTGGATCAGGCCCTCTGGATAAGTGAGACAGACAATTAGCTTGAACTGTTTGGGAGGCCCCCAGGCTGTGGGACCGGGACCCATCCTTAGTGCATGAGCTGGCTTTTTGGAGCCTGGGGCCTATGCTGAGACACTTTGCTCAGCCTGAATGAAGGGAGCTGTGGACTGGACCTGCCTCGACTAAATCTACCAGGCTGAGCTGAATCCCCAGGGGAGTCCTTGCCCTGGAGGAGATGGGTTTGTGGGGTGGATTGGGCATAGGGGGTGGGTGGAAGGAGGGAGGACAGGGGAATCCATGGGTGATATGTAAAATTAAACTAATAAAATTTAAAAGATCCCAAAGACAACAAATCTAGTTATTTTGTGTAATATCCATCTTTACGTGGCTTATTTTTAATTCTACCTTTACTGTCTGTTTAAGGACTTTATTTTTAAAAATTATCTATTTTTTATATAACGGTATATATATTTTTTCTTTCAAGCCTACATATATTTTTATATACATTGTAAACTATTTAAAGTCTTGTTTTATCTGAATCTGTCTTATTGTGTAACTATTGCTTTAAACTGTAGCATTCTAAGACTGAAATGGCACTGTGGTCAGGACAAATCTTTCTCACCTGCCAGTCCTGCAGCCGCTGAAATCCAACCGAGTAAACACACAGAAACTTATATTGCTTATAATATGTATGGCTGTGGCAGGCTTCTTGCTATCTAGTTCTTTTATCTTAAATTAACCCATTTTTATAAACCTATACCTTTCCACATGGCTCATGGCTTACCAGTATCTTACATGTTGGTACTCATGGCGGTGGCTGGCAGCAACTCCTGACTCAGCCTTCCTGTTCCCAGAATTCTTTTTTTGATTGTCCTGCCTATACTTCCTGCCTGGCTACTGGCCAATGAGCATTTTATTTATACAGAGCAATATACACAGCAAGCTCTGGGTTCCGCAAGGGCTCCTGCCTTAATAAAAAAAGTAGAGAGTGATTGAGGGAGATATCCAACATCAACTGTTGGCCTCCATATAAACACACACACACACACACACACACACACACACACACACACATCACACACATTCAAAAAGGAGATGAAAGGGTTGGAGAGATAATTCAGCAGTTAAAATCACTGGCTGCTCTTTCCAGGAACCACATGAACTGTAACTGCAGTGTTAAGGGATCTAACAGCCTCTTCTGTCCTCCAGGGCAGTTCACATATGTGGTGCACAGACATACACACAGGTAAAACACTCATGCACATAAAATAAAAATAAATAGAATCTCCAAAAATTAAATAAGAGCAGTATGATGCCATCAGCTTTTTGAGGCAAAACCGAAGAGAAATAACAGTGCACATTAAAATGATTATTCATGGAGCTGGAGAGATGGCTCAGAGGTTAAGAGCACTTGCTAATCTTCGAGAGGATCTGAGTACTGTACTCAGCATCCAAATCAAGAGGCTCACAGCTAGGCGGTTGTGAGCTGCTGTGGATTCAACACTGTCTTCTGGCCTCCCACGCACATGTGGTATACACTCAAACAGATGGACATACATAAAGAAAAGTAATTTTTAAAATTTAAGGTGATGTCTTTGTCTCTATTTTTTTGAGACACAGTTTTTCTGTGTAACCAGTTTGGTTGTCCTGGAACTCACTATGTAGACTAGGCTGGCCTTGAACTCATAGAGTTCACCTGCCTCTAACTCCCAAGTCCTGGGAGTAAAGCCATGTACCACCACCACCCAGCCATTTCTATTATTTTTATTGACATATATCATCTTCACACAATACAGCATACACTACACCTTGATAATAAAGTATTTGCATATAACGTGTAATAGTCAAACTTGGTTAATGGAATTTATAGCACTGTGCATGCAGTTTCCATCTCTTTGTTCTGGAAACTGACAGACTCCTCTGATTACTTCTGAACAAAATATGTACTAAATTAAGTATCATTGTCACCCTACCCCACAGTACCATGTTGAAACTTATTCTTATTCTCTAAGTTTACTTCTTGTTATCCAGCTTTCTTCTATCTTTTCTAACCTTTACCCTTCCTAACCTCTAATGCTCTTTATTCCATTGTCTACTATTATATTAACTCTCTTTCAGTATTCACAAATGAACAAATAACATGTGGTGTTTGTCTTTTAGTGCCTGTTTTATTTCATTTCCCATGTCTTCCAGTTCTGTACACATTGCTACAAATATATGCAGCTTTTTTTTAAAAAAAGAAATTTTAGGCCTTAATGATCTTTAACTGTGCATCAATAAACTTTCTTCCTCCTTGAACCATTGACGGACATTTTAATTCATTCTACATCTTACCTGTTAGCAATATTGCTGCAATAAACATGGAAGTGTGGATATCACTAAGACATTCTGATTTCATTTCCTTTGTTACATATCCAACAATAGGACAGTAGAATTACAGGCTAGTTTATTTTCAGTTTTCTGTTAATAATTTATTTCTGTTAATAATTAGAGTACTAATATGCAATTATTAGAAGCATATAAGTGTAGTTAGAGTTTTCCTGCCTGGCCCACAGTCAGGACAAATCTCTCTTACCCGCCAGTCCCACAGTCACTCAGACCCAACCAAGAAAGCACATAGAAACTTATATTGCTTATAAACTGTATGGCCGTGGCAGGCTGCTTGTTATCTACCTTTTCTATCTTAAATTAACCCATTTCTGTTAATCTATACTTTGCCACATGGCTTGTGGCTTACCAGTGTCTTGACATGTTCCTTCTCATGGCGGCAGCTGGCGGTGTCTCTCCCCAGCCTTCTACTTCCCAGAATTCTCTTCTCTCTTGTCCCACCTATACTTCCTGCCTGGCCACTGGCCAATCAGAACTTTATTTACACAGAGCGATATCCACAGCACTTCCCCTTTTCTTTTTTTTTTTTTAAGGAAGGTTTTAACTTTTACATAGTACAATTACATATAACAAAACAATCATCAAGCAAGAATTACAGTTACAATATTAAAGAAGATATCCTATCTATCTTATATTTGTGAGTCTAAGGTTTTATATCTAACTTAGCTTTTATCATAACTGAGGAAATTATAACTATCTAGTCTTCAACCACATCAAAGATCTCAGACAGATATATAACCTGAGAACCGGGTGAAGGATGTAAGCATTTTTCAGGAGTCTTGCAGGGTAGACAGAGACAGCTGGCAGCCTGGACAGTCACCTAATGTTCCTTTGTAAAGTTGGGGCATCTGTCTTCAGCCCACAGGGCTAGAGTCTCTTGGTTATTTTTCTCAGTGTCCTGTAGAATGTTTGGCAGTTTCCTCTGTGAAGGAAACTGAAGGACCATTTTGTCAAGCAAAGTTCAGTGGTCACTTTTCTATGGGTCCTGCACGTACAGTCGATCAAGCAGTCCAGGCAAGAACAGTTTCTTGCCCAAATGGCTATTTTTTCCAAGGTGAAGATAAACTCCATATGAAATGTCTTCAATGCCCATCCTCATCTCTGAAGTAAATCGGTGTTGCCAGGAGCAGACATGTCTCAATGTCCAGAAAGTCTAAATTTTAAAAATTTTTTAAATGCCATATTCTGAAGGTCTTTGAAGTATTTGAAGATTACCTATCTATCTGAAATATCTCTATGTATACCTAGAAGACTTAACTAACATGGCTATGAGTATGATTATCACAGATGATTAATTATTAATCTATTTTTAATTATCCATTACAATTTTAAATAAGCTATACAAACATAATACCTTAAACATGAGTAGAAATATGCACACAGTATAACAAAATTAACTTTAAGTTTGTATCAATAGACTAAAGTCTATACCAATGTAAAACATTTTAAACAAGTTGTTGCTCTTTAGAAGTAAGTTCCTTAAACACCCTTTTATCCTATTATATCTGTATCATATCCCCTTTTCTTCTTTAGAAAGAGATCGCATTTATAATCAACCTGCTTTAAAGAAAAATATTGGTTTTTTTCTGTCCCACACCAGATGGCTCTTCTGATTTGGGACACAAGAATCTCTTAACCTTTTCTTTTAGCAATATGTCTGGGTTTAGAGAAGGAGTGAGCCAATTCCATCTCCAAAGCCAGCTTGATAATTTTGGGAATGTGGGCATAGTTTCTCTTACTACTTCCTGCTGGAGGGGGGCGCTGTATCTTATGGGGACACAAAGAAAATTTTAGGATTATGGAGTAGTCCATTAGGGTGAACCTCTGAGCCAGTTGCCTTGAAAGCATTCTGGATGTTGGATCATCTGGGCCATGGTGTCATCAGAGACCTTTCAGGTGGTCTTGGCTGATCAAACCTGGTGTATCTTAATCTGGAACAAATCCACAGCCTCTGGCTTTCTGTGGAAACAAAAGCAGAGACTCTTTTCCAAAGCAACATATCTTTATATCCAAATTTTGAAGTCAAGTTACCTTTAAAATTTACATATTTATTTAACTCAACAGCTTTTACGATAAAATCTTTTTTTGTAGTTAAAAATTCCAAAGACAAGACAAACCAGATTCTCTGTGTAATATCCATCTTTGTAAGACTGAAATGCCACTGTGGCTGCTGGCTCCGCCCACCTCAGCTTCCCAACATGGCGGTGGATAAGTTTACTGCCAGCTCTGTGTCTGGAGCCATGTGTACCATCAACTATCAGAAGCAGTTCTATCAAAGCAGCGCATAGCCCAGAAACTTTTTTTTTTTTTAACTAGCAAAGGCTAAATCTACCACGCAGCAGAGTAAAGTGCCGCTTGTAGACTCCTCATTCCCGACACACTGCAGGTCAGACACACATGCCAGGAACCCGCCATAGTAGTTCAAACCGGCAGGCTGCCGCTAACTTGAGAGAGACAAGTAGGAAGCTGTTGTTAGCTCAGTCTTAGAATTTTTTTTTTTCAGGTTTTAGGTGGAATCTCTTGCCAATACGTTGGGCGCCATTTGTAGTTAGAGTTTTCCTGCCTGGCCCACAGTCAGGACAAATCTCTCTTACCCGCCAGTCCCACAGTCACTCAGACCCAACCAAGAAAGCACACAGAAACTTATATTGCTTATAAACTGTATGGCCGTGGCAGGCTGCTTGTTATCTACCTTTTCTATCTTAAATTAACCCATTTCTGTTAATCTATACTTTGCCACATGGCTTGTGGCTTACCAGTGTCTTGACATGTTCCTTCTCATGGCGGCAGCTGGCGGTGTCTCTCCCCAGCCTTCTACTTCCCAGAATTCTCTTCTCTCTTGTCCCGCCTATACTTCCTGCCTGGCCACTGGCCAATCAGAACTTTATTTACACAGAGCGATATCCACAGCATATAAGGATCCTTAGCTCTTCATATCCTTGTCATTTATAGCCAATCCATCACCAATTTTTGCATTTTCAGTCTCCTAATACTTATTGTGATTTGCTTATAAAATTGTTAGATGTTTGACATCTTTGAGAAGTATCTATTATGGGATGATTGTAGGCTGTCAAGTAGGTTTGTGCTCATGCTGCTACCATAATGTGTTATGTTTATGTGAACCACCATGAAAAAAGTATAGTTAGAATTATTTTAGAAATTTAAGAGTTTAATTTTTCAGGGACAATTGTGTTTATTACTACTTAAACATGACAATGCTTAGTTAACTCAATATGTACAAAAATTCTTCCAGTTTATATTAACTTCCCTCACAGTCAGACCAAGTTTACCCACCCGGTGAATTCTTATCTCACCAGGTACCCATTGCTTCTGTGCTCCAGTGAAACAAAGTGTGGGGGAGTTAGGAAAGTGAAAGAGTCTACATTCTGTCTTACTGGAGAAATCATCACCTCTCACAAGACATAGAAGCACATCTGTGGAAGATGCGGTAATCATATATGTCTTTCTTTCAGAATATAGACATAATTATGCCAGGGAGAAAAGCACCAGCCTAGTTATACTTCACTGGCCACATAATCTACAGCAAACAAAATTACTGAGGACGCCTTCTTGTAAGAATCTCTGTATCCCTTCTGAGAGGGCCAGAACAGGCCTTCCCAGAGTTGGCAACCACAAGTATATACAAAGCAAGTGTGTTTAGGATTTGTTTTTATTACATGTCGCTTCCTACTGCACACAATACAGACTCATCTTCTCATTACCACATTCTGCACTAAAATGAACATTATGCAACTTTCAACAAGGTTTTGAATGATAAGAGGCAGCCACTCAATTGACAGACTTAGGTCTCCCATGGAAAGGCCCAATAGACGCTGGGTGTCACAGTAACTACCACAGGAGTAGAGCATGCCTGGTCTAGGGATTCAAGAGGACACTGGAAGCACACTACCTTGTTATTGCCTTTGTGAACTAAGAACAGTCAATGAAGAGTTGGCTAATCAGTCAAGAGCACTTGCTGCTCCTGTAGAGGATCCAGATTTGGTTCCTAGCAACCACATGGTAATTAAACACTGTAACTCAAATATCAGGGGATCCAATGCCTTCTTCTGGTCTGTACAGGTACCAGCTACACATACGGTACACTGACAGACATTCAGACAAATGACCATAAACATAAAATAAAAATAATTCTTTAAAAAATAAAACTAAGACCAAAATAATGACATGATAGAGAACTGTCATGCCTGATATAAAAGACCAAATAAAGAAATTATCTCAAAATAAATAAAAAAGAAGAGAGGTGTTGGAGGAAAATAGAAGAAAATCTATTCATAATAGGAAATATCAATATTCATGTATATACCAGTTTCTCAAGCTTTGTGTGGAATAATAATTACCAGAATCTTTTCAAAAATTCATTTTTTATTTTATTTATTTATCTTTCTATCATAGAATACATCCAGATGCAGTTTCCATTCCCTTTACTCTTCCCAATCATTCGTACTCCCTCAGTTCCACTCATCTTCTGTTTCCCTTCAGGAAAGGGCAGGCCTGCCTCCCAGGAATACCCACCCAACATGGCACAACAAGACACAATTAGATTGAGCACAAATTCTCACATTAAGATTGGACAGACAATCCAGTAGGAGCCAAAGGGTCCCAAAATCAGACAAAAGAGTCAGAGACAGCCCCCTTCCACTGTTAGTAGTCCCATGAAAACCCTAAGCTAAACAACCACACCATGTATGTCAAGGACCTAACACAGATCCATGCAGTGTCTACAACTGTTGCTTCATTCTCTGTGAGCCCCTAAGAACCCCTCTTAGTTGATTCTGTGGGCTATGTTCTGCAGGTGAAAACCAGAATCTTGTAGAGGAACATTTCATGTGTTGAAGACCAATCTGATAACATGCCCCACACCCTGCAGTTGATGACCAATACAAAACGAACTTCATGGGTTTTTTTTTTTTTTTTTTTTTTGTGTGTGTGTCTGTGTGTGTGTGTGCGTGTGTGTACATTTTGTCTCATGTTTTGTTTGGACTTTTTAAAAAAAAATTATTTATTTTTTTATCTTCCTAGCCTTATGCATGAATACTGTGGCATCCACTTTTTGTGTGTGTGTGTTTGCTTCTTTTTTCTTCATTTTTTTCCCTTTTAATCTTATTTGTTTCGGATTTTGTTTACCTATTTTTTTTCTAAAGAGAAACAGAAAAAAAGGGCAATGAGTTGGATGGATGGGGAAGGTATGGGAGGACTTGGAGGAGGGGAAGGGTTGATCAGAATATCTTATATAAAATTCTTTTCAACAATACAAAAAAGTGGATGTAAAGCAGAACACGATGGCAATGTTGTGGAGAATTAAAATGCTGCATCAGACTAGCTCAATCAAACACCAACTTCAACAGTCAGCAATATCTTCTACAGAAACAATGCAAACACAGTCTGTAAAAGTCACATGTCTGCAAGAAGACAGACAGGAATTTTTTGTTCAATTCAGTTCTTCGTTCTAGGAAATATGATGTGGTGTTCTGCCATGGAAAGCATATTGTAGCCTTCTTTAATACCGTTCAGAATATTAAACTCATCTGTTTGCTTTAAGTAATATATTTCTTCAGGACTGAGCTCCCTGAATACAACAGGTTCTGAGAATCTTGGACATTCTTTGTGGGTGTGTGCAGGCTGACAGTCAAAATTCCTTCAATATATGTATGCATTTTTCTGTACCAGACAGTTATGGGACATGACAGTAATGAACTATGCAAACTGAAAATCTAGGTGAATATCATACACTGGTACAAATAAATGGTGACACATAGAAACTGGAACAGAGTAATGAATGGAGATATTCATAATATTCACTGCAACATATGGCCCCATAGTTGACCCATAGTTGACACATACATGTACATGTTGCAAACACTCCCCACATTATAACACACTCATGCTCACACATCTACAAGTATGAACACCCATATACAGGTACATACATGCACACACACACACACAAACAAATCACCATACAAGCAAGTATTAACAACCAGCATTATACTTAAATAGTAAGTAAGTGCCAATTCTAATGTTTGAGCTGATTGCTTGGGATGCTGCTTCAACATCATTGCCAAAGTCACCTTCCAAATCTTTGAGAAAAGACATGTTGGCAATTTCTCTACCTTATCCTGTTGGGCTAAATTCCCAAAGAGGAGCCACAGGTGACAGTCTGCAGGTGTGAGGTCACCCAGTTGGGGCTCTAAAGTGCCATTGTTCTACTATTTTTAATAAAGCCCGTTGCCTTGCTTATCACAGTACACACTTGGGAACAACTCCAGAACTTCCTTCAAGATGCTGGCAGTCCTGCTCACGGTGACCTTGCTGACCCTGAGCTCAGTTGATAGAAGCCAACTCAGGGTGAAGGTACACTCTGCTGGGGCTTAGGAGAGAAGAAGGAAGGGAATAGACGAGGGAAAAAAAAAGATAGGCTGAAGAGTTCTTATGGAAAAGGATGTCCCTGTCTCCACGACACATTTAGATTATCCTAGTTGATAAACAATTGGCATTCCAAAAAAAATATACTGACATGAAGAGCAAAAGGCTGTGGAGCTTCCAGCTGGATCAGGCCCTCTGGATAAGTGAGACAATTGAATAGCATGATCTGTTTGGGAGGCACCCAGGCAGTGGGACCAGGACCTGTCCTTAGTGCATGAGATGGCTGTTTGGAACCTTGGGCTTACACAGGGATACTTTGCTCAGCCTGGAAGGAGGTGACAGGACCTGCCTGTACTGAATCCACCAGGTTTAAATGAATCCCCAGGGGTGTCTTGGTCCTGGAGGACATGGGAATGGAGGGGAGGGGCTGGGGGGAAGGTGGGGGGGGCGGGGGGGAGGACAGGGGAACCCATGGCTGATGTATAAAATTAAAACACATAATAATAAAGAAAAAATATATTGTTTCACTTGCACAATGATTTCCTATACTGTAGAGATACATGGGGAGGTGCTAAGAGATAAGAAAGCCCCGTGAGGACATAAAGTGAACATGCATGTGGCTAGCTTTGCTATAGAGTAGACACAGGACAGATGGAGATAAATGTACATTTCTGCTGTCAGTAACAGAATCAGACGATAAATCTCACCTCTTTGCATATACAGAGAGAAATGTAACACACAATTTATGAGTTTTATTCTCTTATGTATTCATCACTTTAAAATGAATAAGATGATTTTTGAGATACTGTACACATGTTTACTTTTTGGTGGTCTTTTTGAAAAATATATTAACCCAGTATTTAATGAAAGTAACTCATACATTGACTATAAAATTTGACACTGAAATATGAATATTCAGCAAAATCATCAATAAAAGTAACAAAAGGTGAGGGCTAACAGGGAGGACAAGGTGGGTAACAGCATAGTGAAGCCCTGTTGCCTTGTATGTTCCTCTCTCTCTGGCAGAATCTCAAGGGTCCGAGGGAGCCTAGTTTCAGGTTATGTAGAGAGTAGATAGAAGTAGTATTTCATCACAGGACATTTGTAAGCTCTGTAGAACTGGGGACTTAACCCTTTGCTTCAGTCTGTGTGGGGGAACCTACCCACTTATCTGTGGGGACTTGCTCCCACTTTTCCCCCAAGGTACTCTTGAAGAGGGAGGAGTGGGAAATATTTAGATAGAAAGATAGAGGGGAGAGAAACAGATAAAACACAGGGTAGCCTCAGGAGGGCCTAGATCAGTATCCACCATCTCTTTTGTCTCTTCAAAAGGGCTTTTTATAGGAATGCCAAGGGTTGGAGCAAAAGACCTCCCCCTAGCTCAGCCAAGTGCAGACCCTTCCAATCACCTGGTAACTATGCACATGGTCAAGCAATCCTCTAATGCAGCCCTTCTGCGTAAAGCAAGCTCAGATCTTACTAGGAAACCTTTGTGGGCCTCCACAAACTTCTTTTTGCTTTTCTAGGTATCTTCTTTGAAGTCACTGCCAAAACATCAGCAGTTAAAGCTGAGTTTAACCTCAATCACGTCTCTTCATTTCCTCAGCCATTTATCAGTTCTCCACTATCATCATCACTTTTACCCAAAGGAATGAATAGGTATTACTTTCCCTAAAGACATACTCAAGGTTTTGCCAACCTTGATGCAGGAGAGATGACAATAAAGTAGATTTACCTTAATGACCATATGAAATGTCTGGCTATTCCCCAAACAGAATGGAATACTGAACAATGAACTACAAGTTAGAAGTATCCTAATCCTGGTATTTGATGGGATTTAGAGTTCATGAATGGCTTCCCTCTTTCCCAGTATTCATCATTACAGTTAAAATGCTTACTGGGCAAATGGGCAGAAGTAAATGTTTGTAACTCCTTTCTGTGTTTGTCCATTCAACTGCATCTCTTTCCTTATCGAAACACTGATTTGAATACTCTGAAAATCCTGAATGGAAAATCTTATGTTTCTCTCCAGGCTTCAAATACTTTCTGTGCAGCAATAGGGTCCTCAGAATCTAACTCTAACAACAGTGCTTGGGAACAGTGATTCAACTCATGAGCAGCAAGTTATACCTGGCTCAAGAATTATAATTAGCAGGATATCCATGTTAAAATGCATTGAGTTTTGTCCCTTCTATCGTTGGAGACATCAACTCTGAAATCTAATAAGATACATATTTATTAACAATTTATTATTATTAATTATTATTTTATTGTATTTTATGAATAATAAGAACTAAATCCTTCCGGGAACAGACATCTAAGACATTCTAGATCTCTGTGCATGGATTAAGAAAAGACAAACTCAACTAGCAGTGGGCAGCAGGGAGTTTGGTAGTTGAAAGGCAGGTTATAGGAGAAAGGTATGTGTGCTGCAGTAAGCTTGGGAAAACAAGAGATCACCTTTTCCTTCACTCATCTAATCTGCTCTTGCTCACACAGGAAATGAACAAAGCTAGAGCCCTAAACTGTATCCAAGGTCCATTTTTGAACCCTCTTCTAAGGAAGATGGTCCTCAAGAAGAATGAACACAAGAATATCAACAGCAATCTCTCCCTACACTTCTGGACAATCAATAAGATCACACCAACAATGAGATATACAGTACCACTTCCTTCTCATGCTTTCAGAGGCAATGGGTAGCAATTTTGTTCTCATCGCTATGGGAGCCGATAGGGAGAACCCCTGTTTCTAGACTCCAAGTGTCAACTAATGTCTTCCTGTGGATCATTCCATAAAGACCTCTCCAAATCCAGCTACTTCAGTAATATAGTTGCTAATGATGGGTATAAGTCAAATTCACTGAGCATGAAGACCTTCACTTACACATTTCTCCAAGTGTAGTGTGAGAATTAGTTAACAGCATCTGTAACAACACACTTCTGTTCCCCATTTCTAGTATTTCTTTTCAGATATTCAGCAATAGTGCACAAAGATATTGGCTTTGGCAAACTCTTTAAGGTAATTCTGTTTTTGAGAAACAGTCCTCAAATTTGCTTTTTCATGATGAATGCAAGGGTTGAGTTGGGTTGTTTTATGAAATACAGCAGTGACCTTTATTTGTACTCTGTCTCCTGTGTTTTAAGGCATAGATCTCACACCTTAATTTTCTAGCTTACCAGTCATTTCGCATTCCTGACTCATACAAAGGTTGCTGAGTGATATCTTATCATATTGCTAAATGTAATCTGTACTTCAAGAACTTTTAAAATCTCAATGTGCTCTAGCTAAAAAAGAGTCTATATTATGAGAAAGCAGGATGATATTTCTTATAATTGTATCCCCATCTGCTCCAAATCCATGTTTATTAATTGTATAGGATTCTCTAGAAAACACTGTCTTTTCCTGCATGGGCACAATCATTTTTCTACCCTTCATTATATTCTTAACATGTAGGTCTATATTCTCCTCCCTGTAAAAAAACACATTTCTTGGAAGAAATAATTACATTATTTCTCAGAAGTGTATATCTAACATCAGAATATTATGTTGTTTTTAAAGTTTTTTGAAAATGTGTTTTGGCTTTGCTTTTCTTATGCAAATATATACTACTCCATTGAGTGTCTCTGGTACAATTTCTCAGTAGACAGATAGACTTTCACTTTTCCTAGTACGAATAGGTTTTAAGAATGATATTTATGGAGAAATTTTCTTCAATTTACTTATTTCTTTATTTTGGCTTTTTGAGACAGAGTTTCTCTGTGTAGCTTTGGCACCTTTCCTTGTACTCACTCTGTCCCCAGGCTGGCCTCAAACTCACAGAGATCCGCCTGCCTCTGCCTACTGAGTGCTGGAATTAAAGTCATGTGGTACCACTGCCTGGACTTTCAATTTATAAGGAACAATTTAGGTCTTATTATTTATTCAATGCCAAAGAGGAGGGAACCAAAAGCTTCTGCAAGGAATGAAGAAACTGAAGTGGGGGACTCACCTCTCTCTTCAGTGGTACTTGCAAGCACTGGAAAATTTCAGCATGCCAAGTCTAATAGCTTTCTTTTTTCCTTCAGTTCAGAAACTTATGGCACTGTGGTCATAACTGCATGGCCAATGTCTCAATAAAATAATTAGCATGCAAGCTCTGGATATTGTCTTTCCTGGAAGTGAGTGATACTCAGATGACAATTTAAGGGCCATGGACACCACATAAGAACATTCAGGGCTCATGGTAATGGATCCTTCCAGAAAGTCCATTTTATCTTTAATCTAACACCAAATAAAAGTCTTCCTTTGTGTACCTTCTGCCTTTTCCCTCCCTGGAAGCAATAGTACAAATTCTCTCTCTCTCTCTCTCTCTCTCTCTCTCTCTCTCTCTCTCTCTCTCTCTCTCTCTCTCTCTCCCCCCCAATGTATTCATGCAAATTCAGATGTCCTCTCCCAAGATGTGCAGGTTTGTAGAAGCTAGAGGTTAGTGGTCAGTGCTGGGTACCTTCTAGCACTGTTCACTTTACTTCTTGAGGTCAGGTCTCTCCCTGAACCTGGAACTTTGCATTTCAGCTTTACTTGCTGGTCATGAGCACTCAGGATCTTCCTATTTCCCTCTTCCCCTCACTCTTTCCAGTGCCAGGAATGCACCATCACACCTGGAATTTGCATGAATGCCAAATGGGGATGGAGATCTGAACACAGGTGCTCTTACTTGTCCAGCTAGCTTGAAAGACTGAGCTTATCCTCAGAATGAGATTATTGCTTGTCCTTTGTTTAATATCATACTTCATAGTCACCAGGGCCAACATCACCCTGCACCTAAATCCACATACTGGATGCTGTTAGTTCTTCCTTGTAAATGCTTGCCAAGTTGTTAAGATTTATGTCCTTTTCTTAATATAGTTGGATTTCTTTACACATCTATGCCACAATGCAATCTCCAATAATCATTAAGCTCTTTTTATATAATTTCCTTCAATCTCAACATTGTCTAGAAAATCTCTTTTTGCTTTTAACTAAGTGGGATGATACACTTTCTGAATTAATGATATTTTATTTACTGTGTTTTTTGAAGCAACATATCGTATAATTATTTTAAAAATATTTTCATTTTATAATTAATTCAATTTTACATATCAGCCACAGATTCCCTTGTCGTCCCTCCTCCCACACTCCAGCCTTACCCCCTTTAACCCTCCCCCCATTCCCACCTCCTCCAAGAAAGGTCTCCCCTGGGGATTCATCTTGGCCTGGTAGACTCAGTTGAGGCAGGTCCAGTCCCTTCCTTCCTATACCAAGGCTGAGCAAAATGTCTCAGCATAGGCCCTAGGTTCCAAAAAGCCAGCTCATGCACCAAGGACAGGTCCAGGTCTCACTGCCTGGGGCCTCCTAAATAGTTCAAACTAATCAACTGTCTCACTTATCCAGAGGGCCTGATCCAGTTCCATGGGGGCTCCTCAGCTATTGGTTCATAGTTAATGTGTTTCCAGTAGTTTGGCTATTTGTCCCTGTGCTTCATGGTCTCAATCTCTTGCTCATACAATCCCTCCTTTTTCTTGTCAGTTGGACTCCTGGAGCTCCGCCTGGGGTTTGGCTGTAGATCTCTGTATCTGCTTCCACCAGTCATTGGATGAGAGTTCTATCATGACAGTTAGGGTGTTCGGCTATCAGATCACCAGAGTAGGTCAGCTCAGGCACTCTCTTGACCATTGCCAGTAGTCTATAGTGGAGGTATCTTTGTGGATTTCTGGGACCTCTCTAGCACTCTGTTTTTTCCTATTCCCATGGGGTCTTCATTTGTCATGGTATCTCTTTCCTTGTTCTCCCTCTCTGTTCCTGATTCAGCTGGGACCTCCTGCTCCCCTAAGCTCACTTTCCCCTGACCCCTTCATTACCCCATCCCCACATCCGGTTTGCTTATGTAGATCTCATCCATTTCTCTGTCACTGGGTGATACCTGTGTCTTTCTTAGGGTTCTCTTTACTTGGTAGCCTCCCTGGAGTTGTGAGTTGCAGTATGGTTATCCTTTGTTTTATATCTAGTATCCACATATGAGTGAGTACATACCATGTTTGTCTTTATGAATCTCGATTCCCTCACTCAGGATGATTCTTTTCTAGTTCCATCCATTTGCCTGCAAACCTCATGATGTCATTGTTTTTCTCTCTGCTGAGTAGTACTCCATTGTGTATATGTACCACATTTTCTTTATCCATTCTTCCGTTGACGGGCATCTAGGTTGTTTCTAGGTGCTGGCTATTAAAAACAATGCTGCTATGAACATAGCTGAGCCTGTGCCCTTGTGGTATGATTGAGCATTCCTTGGGTATATGTCCAAGAGCGATATAGCTGGTCTTGGGGGATATTGATTCCTAATTTTCTAAGTAAGTGCCATATTGATTTCCAAAGTGGCTGTACAAGTTTGCATTCCTACCAACAGTGGAGGAGTGTTCCCCTTGCTCCACATCCTTTCCGGCATAAACTGTTTTTAGTGTTTTTGATCTTAGCCATTCTGATGGGTGTAAGGTGGTATTTCAGAGTTGTTTTGGTTTGCATTTGCCTGATGATTAAGGACGTTGAGCAATTCCTTAAATGTCTTTCAGCCATTTGAGCTTCTTCTGTTGAGAATTCTCTGTTTAGCTCTATATCCCATTTTTTAATTGGACTGTTGGGTATTTGGATGTCTAATTTCTGGAGTTCTTTATATATTCTGAATATCAGCCCTCAGTCAGATGTGGGGTTGGTGAAGATCTTTTCCCATTCTGTGGGCTGTCATTTTGTCTTATTGACTGTGTCCTTTGCCCTACAAAAGCGTCTCAGTTTCAAGAGGTCCCATTTGTTAATTGTTTCTCTCAGTGTCTATGCTACTGGTGTTATATTTAGGAAGTGATCTTCCTAAATATAGCATTCAGGAATACTTCCTACTTTCTCTTCTATCAGTTTCAGAGTAACTGGATTCATGTTGAGGTCTTTGATCCACTTGGACTTAAGTTTTGTGCACGGTGACAGATATGTATCTATTTGCAGCCTTCTACACATTGACATCCAGTTATGCCAGCACCATTTGTTGAAGATGCTTTCTTTTTTTCCATTGTACAGTTTTGGCTTCTTTGTTGAAAATTATATGTTCAGATTAATGTGTGCAGATTAATGTCAGGGTCTTCAGTTCAGTTCCATTGGTACACGTGTCAGTTTTTTATGCCAGTATCCAGCTGCTTTTATTACTGTAGCTCTATAGTAGAGCTTGAAGTCAAGGATTGTGATTCCTCCAGAGGTTATTTTATTGTACAGGATTCTTTTGGCTATCCTGTGGGTTTTTTTCCCATATGAACTTGAGTATTATTCTTTCCAAGTCTGTGAAGAATTGGGTTGGGATTTTGATGGGGATTGCATTGAATCCGTAAATTGCTTTTGGTAAGATTGCCATTTTTACCATGTTAATCCTACCTATCCATGAGCATTGAAGATCTTTCCATTTTAAAATAAATGCACAAGCCAAAATTTTCCTATGTTCTTTGTGTCTAGGACTGCATTTAGTTTAGCCCCATGGTAGATTTATAAACTGCCTGACCAAGAAACACATGGTAGAAATGCACTTCCATACTAAATTATTACATCTGAGTCCCACTGTCCTCTGACTCTACTGTCACATTACTCACTCAGGATCCTCCACATGTGGCTTTTCCCCAACATCTTTTTAAGTCTCTTATTGTCATTGAAAGTATTCATGAGGATCTTCTTTGGCATTGTGTGCTGATCTTTTTAAAATTTTTTAATTATTTTTTTTACATCCCTAACACAGTTTCCCCTCCATTTTCTCCTCTCAGTCCCCCACCTTCCCTCTCCCCATGCCCATCCACTCCTCCTATATTTCTATTCAGAAAAGGCAGGACTCTCAGGGATAGCAACCAAACTTTGCATATCATGTTGCACTAAGACTAGGCACCTCCCCTAGTATTAAGGCTGATTGGGGCAACCCAGTGTCAATAAAAAGGATTCAAATGCTGGCAAAAGAGTCAGAGACAGCCCCTGGTCCCACTGTTAGTAATTTCACAATAAGACCAAGCTACACAACTGCAGCATATATGTATCAGGCTGAGGTCAGATTCATGTAGGTTTCCTGGTTGTTGGTTCAGTCTCTGTGAGCCCCTGTGAGCCCAGGTTTGTAGCATGAATCTTAAAGAGTCTTATTAATAAAAAAAAAAAAAACCTGGAGCCAGGTATTCGGGTGACTGCTGGAAGATCAGAGAAGCAGAACAAGCCACAGCCTCCTCACCTTGCCAATTCCTCAGCTTATCCTGAGACTGGTACCTTCTGAGACTTCATCTGAATGGCTCTCAGCTGAACTGTTGCTCAAAAGCCTAAAAGCTTATCCAGACTCACATTTCTCATCCTCACACCTTAAATACCTTTCTGCTTCTTGCCATCACTTCCTGGGATTAAACACTCACTTCCTGGGATTAAACATTTGAGTCACCATGCCTGGCTGTTTCCAGTGTGGCTTTAAACTCAGAGAGATACACATGTATCTCTGCCTCCCAAGTGACAGGATTAAAGGCGTGTGTGCCACCATTTTCTGGCCTCTGTATCTAGTGGCTGTTCTGTTCTCTGACCCCAGATATGTTTTATGGTGCACAATATTTTGAGGAACACAATATCGCCACAGAGGTTAACTGATTTTGTGGGTTTTCTTGTGGTAGCCTTGACCCTTCTTGCTCATACATTACTTCCTCCCCTTCTTGTACAGGATTCCCCAAGCTTTGTCTAATATTTGGCTGTGTATCTCTGCATCTGTTTCAATCAGTTTTTACATGAAGCATCTCTGATGACAATTGGGCTAGACACCAGTCTATGAGTATAGCAGAATATCATTAGGAATTCATTTCATTGATTTTTTTGCCAGTCATAATTGGTTCTATCCCAAATCTCTAAGCTATCCAGCCTCTGGGTACCAGTCCTCCAGGCAGTGTCAGGGGCAGGCTCCCTTTCATGGCATGGGTCTCAAACTGGACCAGTCTGATTGGCCATTCCCATAATTTCTATGCCACCTTTATCCCAGCACATCTTGTAGGCAGGATAAATTGTAGGTCAAAAGTTACATGGCTGGGCTGGTGTCCCATTTCCTCCACTGGAAGTCTTGTCTGGTTACAGGAAATGGACAGTTCAGGCCCTATATCCTCCATTGCTAGGAGTTTTAGCTAGAATTACCCCTTTAGATTCCTGGGAGTTTCCATTTCTAGTTTATCCCTGAGATACACCCCAATTCCAGTTTTCTCTCCCAGTACTCCTCCCCCACCTTCCTTCCAAGAGAAATGTCTATTCTGTTTCCCCTTCCTAGGAAGATTCATGTTCTGCACACTGCTGTGGGATGTTCTGTATGTCAAATGTGTTGCTCTGATTGGTTAAAATAAATAAAGTGCTGATTGGCCAGTAGTCAGGCAGAAAGGATAAGGTAGGTGGGACAAGGAAGAGGAGAATGCTGGGAACAGGAAGGCTGAGGAGAGACACTGCCAGCCGCTGTGAGGAGAAGCAACATGTAAAGACACTGGTAAGTCACAAGCCATGTGGCAAAGTATAGAATAACAGAAATGGATTAATTTAAGATAGAAAAAGTAGATAATAAGAAGCCTGCCACGGCCATACAGTTTCTAAACAATATAAGTTTCTGTGTGTTTACTTGGTTGGGTCTGAGCGTCTATGGTCCTGGTGGGTGAGAGAGATTTGTCCTGACTGTGGGCCAGGCAGGAAAACTCTAATTACAGCACACCCCCTTTAGCCCTCCTTGTTACTTAGCTTTTCTGGATCTGTGGATTGTACTTATAAGTGAATACATACCATGTTTGTCTCTCTGAGTCTGGGTTACCTCACACAAAATGATTTTTTTCTAGTTCCATTCATTTGTCTGCAAATTTTATTTCATTCTTTTTTAACAGCTGAGTAATACTCCATTGTGTAAATGTACCACATTTCTTTATCCATTCTTCAATTGAGGGACATCTAGTTTTCAGTTTCTGGATATTATAAACAAAGCTGCTATTACTATAGTTGAGCGTGTCCTTGTGTTATGATGGAGTATAACTGGATCTTGAGGTAGAGCAATTCCTAATTTCCTGAGAAACTACCATATTGCTTTCCAAAGTGGCTGTACAAATTTGCATTTCCACTAGCAATGGAGGAGTGTTCCCCTTGTTCCATATCCTCAACAGGATGAGCTGTCACCTGTGTTTTTAATCTTAGCCATTCTAACAGATATAAGGTTTGAAATCTCAGAGTCATTTTGATTTTCATTTCACTTATGGCTAAAGATCTTGAACATTTTTTATGTGTTTCTCAGCCATTTGAGATTCCTCTGTTGAGAATTCTGATTAGATTTGTACCCCATTTTAAAATTGGATTATTTGTTTTTATTTTTTCTAGTTTCTTGAGTTCTTTATATATTTTTGAGACCAGCCCTCTGTCAGATGTGGGGTTGATGAAGATCTTTTCCCATTCTGTAGGCTGCCATTTTGTCCTGTTGACAGTGTCCTTTGCCTTACAGAAGCTTTTCAGTTTCATGAGGTCCCATTTATCAATTGTTGATTTTAGTGCCTGTGCTACTGGTGTTCAGGAAGTAGTCTCCTGTACCAATGTGTTAAGTCTATTCCCCATTTTCTTTTCTATAAGGTTCAGTGTATTTATTTTGATGTTGAGGTCTTTGATCAACTTGGAATTAAATATTCTACAAAATTGGAAAATCTAAAAGATATGGATAATTCTCTTGATAGATATCACTTACCAAAGTTGAATCCTGATCAGACAAACAATTTAAAT
Organism: Onychomys torridus; assembly: GCF_903995425.1. Lineage (NCBI taxonomy): Eukaryota > Metazoa > Chordata > Mammalia > Rodentia > Cricetidae > Onychomys > Onychomys torridus. The sequence goes on along the minus strand of NC_050445.1, from coordinate 144,954,125 downwards.
AGACATATAACCCAAGAGAAACAGTCATTAAAAGTCTCCCAACCAAAAAAATCCCAGGGCCAGTCAGTTTTAGTGCAGAATTCTACCAGACCTTCAAGGAAGAGCTAATACCAGTGCTCCACAAATCGTTCCACAAAACAGAAACAGAAGGAACATTGCCAAATTCATTTAATTAAGCCACAACCACCTTGGTACCCAAACCACACGAAGACTCAACAAAGAGTGAGAATTTTTGACCAGTTTCCCTCACGAAAATTGATGCAAAAATACTCACAAACTAAATCCAAGAACACATCAAATAGTTTATTCACCATGATCAAGTAGGCTTCAACCCAGAGACACAGAGATGGTTCAACAGACAAAAATCTGAGCTTTTTTTTTTGTTGTTTTTTTGCTTTTGAGTTGAGGATTGAACCCAGGTCCTTGCGCTTGCTAGGCAAGTGCTCTGCCACTGAGCTAAATCCCCAACCCAAATCTGAGCTTTTTACTAAGTAAAGTTTTCTCCTCTTTTTGGGTCTTCTTCAAGAAAGTAATTCAGCAAAGAGTCATTGACAGTTTTAGCAGACATGTATGTAGCAAAGTAAGGCAGAAGATATGTTCTAGAGACAGGTGACTGTTTTTATCTTCCTAAATCAGGAAGAATTTAGTCTCCTTAATCAGGTATTTCTTTCCAGGATCCTATTGAAAAGACCACAAGGGAGAGCTACACTCTCTAATTTTTGCATCTTTGGCTTCCATGTTCTGGGTGTTGAGAAGGACACTTTCATAAGTCTTGGAGAGGATATACTGGATTGAATTTCTGTAACAACCAGACAAAGCTTAGACAAAACAAAAATTTTTAATAAATTCTGTTTTCCCAAATAGTTAAAAAGCTTGAAACTTTTAGTAAGAAATATAGGTAATTATCTTCACTAAACATAAAATCTTTTTTTTAAAAGTCTGTCCTCATGACTGTTATCAGGAACAGATCAAAGTTTTAAGAAAAACTAATTGTTTTATCAGAAGATAGATTCCTTTTGTAGCAGCAAATTAAATTTTAATAATCTTTAATTACCATTTATATACCATTTGTATGTTTTGTTAGCAAAATCCATGAGAGCCTGTTTAAGGTATCAGGATTTATTAACATATGAAATGGGGAAATATATTCACAAATACAGGGTATGGTAAATCCAGTTGTAGAGTCCTTGGAAAGCTGGGGACCAACCACATGATATTTCATGCCACCTGATTCGGTCTTCATCACCCAAGAGAGAGGGCACCACTCAACTCCCTATGCTTTTAAGGGGTCATGTGCTCAGACAGAAAGTCACACCCTAGGCTTTGTACCCCCAAAGCCATTGGTGGGATGAATTCCCATAACAAAGTTTTATCTTCTACAAAACTTCTGTGATTTTCTTGGACTATTTGTGATATATGTATGTTTTTTTTTGTTTTGTCTGTGTGTATCCTTTTACATTTAGGAAAAATCAAGGCAGTTTTTCCAATGCAAAAATATTATTTTACCAGACAAAATGAATTCTGTTTAATATTACCATATGTGTAGTCATGCTTATTTCTCTCTTCACCTTTCTTTTCTCTCATTCTGATTCTTCTCTGTTTTCTTTTCTTTTCTTTGTTTGTTTTATAAATCTGAGAGTTTTTGTTTTAGAGCCTTACAGGGGAGAGTCTAAAAATGTTCTTTCTAAAAAAGAATTAACACTTGCTGTGGGATAATGGTTTTGTATACTGGTTTAAGAAAATGCTGATTGGCCAGGAGCCAGGCAGGAAGTATAGGTGGGATAAGCAGACAAGGAGAATTCCGGGAAGAGGAAGGCCAAGTTGGTAGTTGCCAGCCAGACACAGAGGAAGCAACATGACAAGGCAGAACTGAGAAAAGGTACCCAGCCACATGGCTGAACATAGACAAGAATTACAGATTAATTTAAATGTAAGAGATAGTCAGTAATAAGCTTGAGCTAATGGCCTAGCAGGTACAATTAATATTAAGCTTCTGAGTGATTATTTTATAAGCAGGCTGTGGGACTGTGGGGCTGGCAGGACTGGAGAAACTTCCAGCTACAAAGTATCTCACACGTGAGTATTTCAACTACATATTGTCATTCCTGTCTCTCCATCTAACTACTTCTGTGTTTCTGTTTTCCTTTCTCCAACCAAATTCATGCCCTTCTTTGATTTTCTTTCTTAAGATACTAAAATACTTCATAGTAAAGACTTTATTATAAGACAGAGCAATATAGCATACTTACCCACTTTAAAAAGAGGACAGAGTTCAAAATACATTGATGGTATAATATAACAATCTATGGACACCTATTTAGGCATTGTTAAATACTTATAATATTCTCATGTACAGTCAGCTCTATTCAGACTTCATTGTTATAGGAATTTTAAAAATTATTTTATTTTATTTAATGTATATGATTGCTTTGCATGCATGCATGTCTATATATCATGTGTGATTCTGGTTCTAATAGTGGTCAGAAGAGAGTTCAGATCCCTTGGAAATAGAATTATAGATTGTTTTGAGCTACTGTTGGGGTGTTGGTAAATGAATCCTGGTCCTCTGCAAGAGCAACAAGTGGTATTAAATACTGAGCCATCACTTCTGCTGTGGATATTGCTCTAAATAAAATGCTGAGTGGCCAGCAGCCAGGCAAGAAGTATAGGCAGGACAACAAGAGAAGAGAATTCTGGGAACAGGAAGGCTGAGTCAGGGAGCTGCTGCCAGCTGCTGCCATGAGTACCAAAATGTAACATATTGGTAAGCCACAAGCCATGTTGCAAGATATAGATTTATAGAAATGGGTTAATTTAAGGTGTAAGAACTAGATAGCTAGTAGCCTGAGCCATTAGGCCAAACAGTTTAAATAATGTAAGAGTCTGTGTGATTATTTTATAAGCGGGCTACAGGACTGTCTGGGCTTGGTGGGACCCGGAGAGAAAAACTCTCCAGCAGCAAATGGTACCCAATGGGGGACAAGAGTTTCCACCTAAAACCTGAGAAAAAAGATTCTAAAATGGAGCTAAAAACAGCTTCCTAGTTGTCTCTCTCAAGTAAGTGGCACCCTGCTGGTTTGAGGTACTATGGCGGGATCCTGGCATGCGTGTTTGACCAGCAGTGTGGCGGGAATGAGGTGTCTACAAGCAGCACATTATGCTGAGTGGTGGATTTAGTCTTTGCTAGTACAAACAAACAAACAAACAAACAAACAAACAAACACCAGAGGTTTCTGGGCTACACGCTGCTTTGATAGAAGCATAGAACCACTGTTTCTAAGAGTTGATGGCTCACAGAGCTGGCAGTAAATATACCACCATCATGTTGGGAAGCTGAGTTGGGTGGAGCCAGCAGCCACAGTGCTGTTTCAGTCTTAGAATACTGCAGTTTAAAGCAAGTTACACAATAAGGCAGATTCAGATGAAACAAGACTTTAAATTGTTTACAATATGTGTAAAAATATACAGGAATATATGCAGTTATATAAACAGATAGTTTTAAAAAATAAAGTCTTTAAAGAGACAGTAAAGGCAGCATAAAAAATAAGCTTGTAAAGATGGATATTACACAGAGAATCTAGATTGTGTTGTCTTTGGGATTCTTAACTGCAGAAAAACATTTGATTGTAAAAGCTGTTGAGTTAAGCCAATATATATATTTTAAAGATACCTTGACTTCAAAATTTGTATCTAAGGATATGTTGCTTTGGAAAGGAGGCTCTGATTTTGTTTCCACAGAAAGCTAGAGGCTATAGGTTTGTTTCAGATTAAGATACATCAGGTTTGACCAGCCAAGACCCCTTGAAAGGTCTCAGATGACACCATGGCCCACATGATCCAACATCCAGCACAGTTTTAAGGCAACTGGCTCAGATAATATACCCTTACGGACTACTCCATAATCCTAAAATTTTCTTTATTTCCCCATAAGAATACAGTGCCCCCATCCAGCAGAATGTAGTATGACAAGCTACGCCCAAATTCCAAATATACCAAGCTGGCTTTGGAGATGGAATTGGTTCACTCCTTCTCTAAACCCAAGCATATTCCTAAAAGAAAAGGTTGAGAGATTCTTGAGCCATGTGGCCAAACAGTTTAAATAATATAAGAGTCTCTGTGTTTATTTTATAAGTGGGCTATGGGACTGCCTGAGCTTGGTGGGACCTGGAGAGAAAAGCTCTCCAGCTACACACTTCTGCTCAGGAATTAAAAAAAAAGGGGGGGGGAGGTTGTTACTGTATGTTTTCTATTTAGACTCACATGAGTCTAAAATCTATAGAATGTGAAATTCCAACAGCAGCTGTTCATTGTAGGAAAGTTTCTAAGGACATCGGGTGGTGAGCTCCCTTAGTATGAGAAAAATGACAGAAGAAGACCTTATACAGAGCTCTGGAAGTATTTATATTAGTCCTGTAATATTATATCAAGGGCATCTGTGCCACTTAAGAACTGAGGAAGCTATCGAATGGCTTCTTTTTCATGGAGGACTAAGGAGAAAAGAAAGAGAATCCTGTGGTAAAAGCTGGACAAATGGATGGTCCAGGGGTGGCAGAGTAGATATCAACCGTTTACCCTTTTCACTGTATTTTCTGTTTACCAGTGAGTTATTTTAGGCAATAAGTAGTCTCCTACATCCCTGTGGCCCCCTGTCCCAGGATCATTCTTCCATTTCTCACATTGGCACCTTTGGGAATCAGGCCTTTCTCGGGATTTAAGGTCCTGAAGTGTGGCACTTTCAACTTAGCAAATGCTTCCCATTCAGAGATCATCTGTATCAGCCAAAAAGAAGAAAAATCTTCCAGGAAGAGAAGAGTTGGTGTTAAAGGGCAATCCTCTATTCTTTTTCAATGTCCTAATATTCTTCATTTTATAGTAAGTTAAGAATTCACAACTCACAGAGTTTTGACTCAATCACAAATCTGTAAGCAGTAAAGCAGACAAGCGTACAGTAATAAGTCACCTCACTGGGACCCAACTACAGACTTTTTTGGGGTCAGCAGTCTCCTGTTCAATGTGAGACATTTTCTTGTTCCATGATTAATGTAGGAAGGCCAATCCACCTTGAGTGGTGCCCTCCCTGTGCTGTTGGTCCTATGTGCTATAAGAAAGGTGGATGAACAAGCCATGAGGAGCAAGCCATCAAGCAAATCTCCTTGGTAGTCCACGTTTCAGTCCTTGAATCAAAGTTCCTGTTTTGTGTTCCTTCCCTGACTTCCCTTCATGATGAATTGCAATCTGGACATGCAGCGAAATACCTGCCCCATGTTTCCTTTGGTGTTGATGTTTTATCATAGCAATAGAAAGATAAGGGAATGAAGAGGGAGAGAGAATGATATATAGTGAGGATGTAACTCATCTTACCATTGTCCTATGAACTCAAAAGCCAGTTATTCTTCACTGTGGTTTTCTTCCATTCTCCTTTGCGCTCAGCAGTGTGGTCTCCTATACCCCAAACACAGTCACAAAACCTATCCATATCCAAGTTATCATATTTTCATCTGTGCTCTCAGGGCTAGCAAGGATGCTGTGAGAAGGAACACTGGCATCTTGGAGGAGACGCTGGAGTTTCTCTGAAGTATGGGCTGGAGCATGAGAGGAATCTCCCTTAATAAGAGGAGCAAAAGAACAGTGCCTTTGCAATTCCACTGATCTCATTTCTGTTACAACAGGATGCCCTACACATCTTGTTCTTCCTTGGACTTTGGTCCAGCAGGATACATTGTGGAGGAGGTTGTCTGTGTGTCATTTCTAATGGACACAGTACTTGAATAATTTTGTTGAATAATTATCACTCAAATAATATTGCTAAAGGAGCACTCTCCAAATGATTGGCACAAATATAATGTAAATTCCATCAATATTTAAATTTGTCTGGTGGTTATATCTGTGAAATTATCTGCAACTACACGTGATCTTGTATTTAGGGGTAGAATAGTGTGCACATCATGTATCTGTGTTCCAGCAGTGATGCTACAGGCTTACAGTGAGGTAGTAAACCCCTCTATTTTTTGCATCCAAAAATGAACATGTTAAATAATGCCATAACTATAGCCTTATATCTACCAATAGTAATGCATACATCATTCCATATATGACATAAACTAAAATTTCCTTTACAAAAGTTAGTTTCTGTAAAACTACCTAATTAGGGACCACATGACCAAACAGTAATACAAAGCTTACTTTCAGTCTACCTAGATATAAAAACTATCTGTGAGTAGAGGGATGTAGCTTTCATCAGAGATATATTGGTGAAGTAGAACCACATAGACTAATGTTTTTTGTTCTCATTAATAGAGTTAAGATTATTAAAGCAAAAGTAGCCAAGGAATCCACAATGGTGTTTCCAATATAGATGAACAAGAACACAGGTCTTGGAATGAATCATTGTGTTTCCATTCATAAGATTTCTTGAAACCCCCACCACTCTGTTCTAGAATGGTCCATTAGATTGGGTTTTAATTCATTTAGGATTAAATGTATGTATATATATATATATATATATATATATATATATATATATATATATATATTATAATCTTTCCACAACTAAAAACTCATCAAAATTCAATATTTGTTTATTTTATCTAATTCAGTCTTTAAAAGATCCATTCTCTTGTATTCCTGTTCTGTTTAACAGGTATACTTCATGCTGTTCTCCCAGATTGGTCTTCAATATAGGAGGACAACAATAATCTGACACTATTATCCCACACTAACTTATTGTGAAAATGGTGTTTTGATATCCTCTGCACTGATCTATTTGTTATCCTCATAATCTGGCACTGAGATTTTTTTTATTATTATTATATTTGTGTTTTAATTTTACACATCAGCCATGGGTTCCCCTGTCCTCTCCCCTCCCACCCCCCCCCCCATCTTCCCCCCATCCCCTCCCCTCCATTCCCATCTCCTCCAGAGCCAAGACTCCCCTGGGGATTCATTTAAACCTGGTGGATTCAGTACAGGTAGGTCCCATCCCCTCCTTCCAGGCTGAGCAAAGTATCCCTGTGTAAGCCCAAGGTTCCAAGTAGCCAGCTCATGCACTAAGGATAGGTCCCGGTCCCATAGCCTGGGTGCCTCCCAAACAGTTCAAGCTATTCAATTGTCTCACATATCCAGAGGGCCTGATCCAGCTGGGGGCTCCACAGCCTTTGGTTCATAATTCATGCGCTTCCATTTGTTTGGCTATTTGTCCCTGTGCTTTTTCCAATCTTGGTCTCAACAATTCACGCTCTTACAGTCCCTCCTCTTTCTTGATAATTAGACACCTGGAGCTCCACCTGGGGCCTGGCTGAGGATCTCTGCATCTATATCCATCAGTTATTGGATGAGAGTTCCAGCACGACTGTTAGGGTATTTGGCCATCTGATCACCAGACTAGGTCAGATCAGGCTTTCTCTTGACCATTGCCAGCAGTCTACAGAGGATGTATCATTGTGGATTTCTGGGGACCTCTCTAGCACTTTGCTTCTTCCTGTTCTGATGTGGTCTTCATTTATCATGGTCTGTTATTCCTTGTTCTCCCTTTCTGTTCTTGATCCAGCTGGGATCTCCTGTTCCCCTAAGCTTTCTTTCCCTCAAACCTTGCCCTTCATTACTCCCACTGTCATCCAGGTTGTTCATTTAGATCTCATCCATTTCTCTGTCATTGGGTAATCCCTGTGTCTTTCCTAGGGTCCCATTTTCTAGGTAGCCTCCCTGGAGTTGTGTAGCAGTCTAGTCATCTTTGTTTTACATCTAATATCCTACTGTAAGTGAGTACATACCATGTTTGTCTTTCTGAGTCTGGGTTACCTCATTCAGGATGATTTTTTTCTAGATCCATCCATTTGCCTGCAAACCTCTTTGTTTCTTACATTCATTATAATAAAAATCTTCTTAGTTTTTAAACCAATCTCTAGAGTTACATATACTAAGTTTGCTCTGCTCTAATTTTTAAATTTAGTTTTGTATCTTTTTAAAAAGAATTCTTCTGTACGCAAAAGATTTCTTTTAGAATTTTCATATATGTATATAATTTCTTCCTCCCAGTATTCCCTCTACCATTCCCCATGCCCTCGGTTTTAGTCACTTTTCTATTGCTGTGAAGAGACACCATGAGGAAGGCAAATTTAATGAAATTAAGCATTTAGTTGGGGGCTTGCTTACAGTTTCAGAGACTGAGTTCATAATCATAATGGCATGAGCATTTCAAACCTCAAGGCCTACCCCCAGTGACACATTTCCTCCAACAAGGCCACACCTCCTAATTTTTTTTAAGTAGTGCCACTCCCTGATGACTAAGCACTCAAATATATGAGCTTACAAGTGCCATTCTTATTCAGACCACCACACTATTGATCAAATATATGGTCTCTTTAATTTTGCACACACACACACACACACACACACACACACACACACTCACTCACAGATGTAGTGTAGTTGGAAGTTTCTGTCCTTCCCAGTCCCATAGCCATTTAGTCCCAAATAAACACATGGAAGCTTATATTAATTATAAACTGGTTGGCCACTCAGGTTTATGACTAACTAGCTCTTACAGTTAAATTAACCCATAATTCTTGTCTATGTTTAGACATGTGGCTTGGTACCTTTTCTCAGTCCAACATTCTCATCTTACTTCCTCTGCATCTGGCTGATGATCCTGTCTCTGCCTCTCCTCTTCCCAGCCTTCTTTTATTCTGGTGTCTCCACCTCCACTTCCTGCCTGGTTACTAGCCAATCAGCATTTTATTAAATAAATAGGAATGACAAATCTTTACAGTGTACAAGAGCATTATCCCACAGCAATGTAGATACAAAATATTGATAACCTCCTGAATCAGTTTAGTGTTGTGCATATGTACATGATTTTACCATTGAATAATGGGGCCCTTACATGGCAAGATTTATTCTCCTTTTGTCAGTTTTCCTTAACTGCCTATAGTTCTTACTATTATCATATGAAAACAAACTATTATGTTTCTGAAAAGTCCTCTTTGTATACCGAGACCAGTCATTTTCTTTTCACCAATTGTGGAATCTGGTATATGTAGGAGTTCTTTGCTCAACCTTCCCCTGGAAGATGGAAATTAATGATCAAGACTAGCTGCCTCTTTGCTTCACACTTGTGGAGAGTTGTTGGGACATTCAGTTTCACACAGTGTGGTAGAATGTGTGAATAGTTTGATTGGCCAAAGGCAAGTAGGTGCATATAGATAAAAGTCTCTAAGAAACTCTACTTGTCCAATGTGGATGATTGGGTACTATACTCTGCCTAAGAGGGTCTGCTCTAGACCTTTCTAAAAGGACGCAGAGACAATTGCAGGAAGGCTCTTCAATAATTGGGTTTGTTAAGATGATTTGGCCCTTGAAGGGAATAAGGATATAATAACATCCATGGCATGAATATGGGTGTGTTAGGAAGGGGACATCATTTACTACACGATTGTGCCTGGATTACTTGGACAGCCATTTCTCGCCATGCTCATGAAGTTTTCAGGAGACAAAGTACTTGATCTTACTGGGTCTTGAGTACTCTAGACACCATTCACAAAGGAACCTGGAGGTAACTGGTCCTGACTAAGTGGCACATGGTAGATCCTATGGTGGCAAAATAGACCAGAGAGAAAGAAAAGAGGGGGAAGCTAGGCAGGCTTGGTGCTGTTACGGGGCAACAGAAGTACCAAACCTGGGTAAGTCATCCCAGTCCATTGCTGCCCGGCTCCCAAAAGACAGAGAGTGAATGTGCCAAGTACAACTCAACTCAAGCCCTTTCACAGATTTTTTTTCTACCTTTAGCAATGAGTGAAGTGATTCATGTGTATTAAATAAAAGTATCACAAGTTCACTAGATATAACTGAAACATTACACTGAACACCTTTGGCAATATATCCTTGAACATTTTAAATCAGAACCAAAGGATGAACAAGCTAAAGTCATCATTAAGTTTCTTCTTGTGAAAAACAGCTTAGTTATATTTTCTGCATTGTGTCTGGCAAGAGTAAACCTCCCCTCCCCAAAGGAGGGAGGACAGAGCGGAAGGAGATGGAGGAAAAGAAGGTTGGGTTTCCACCTCTTTCGCTTCAGTGGTACAGTAGCAGTTGAAACTCCAGCATGTTCCAGTTTTCAGTCACGTTCCTCCTTCCTTTTCTGTTTCAGAGAGTGCCGAGAAGAAGACTATGTACTTCCGAAAAATAGGCCAGTGAACCATTGTTGACTTTCTACATGATCCCAATAAAATTTTCTGCATGCAATTTCTGAGTGTTTTCTGTATTTTTCAGTAAGGGAGGGGAGGGAATTTGAGAACTGTGACTACCACATAAAAACATCTAGAAAAACACACCATGAGCACTTGGAAAGTTTATCTTTTTAGCCCACAACACCGATAGCAAATGAAAACACTGTATGTTCCTGTAACTCCACGTTCCTTCCTGTAGTTTCTTTTCTGTAGTACAAATTCATAGTTTAAGAAATGATTTTCAAATCTCTCACTGAGACTCATTCTGGTTTAAAGGAAACCGAGAAGATGTAAATCTGTGGCAGTTCCAAAACCTGAATAATTCTTACCATTCCCCCAGTTTACCAGCCTGGTTTTTACACTTCTAGCCCCAGGTTGCATTTTCTGTTCCATTTTATCGCATCTAAAATGACTGCAATAACTTCTAAGTATTACTAAAGGTATTATTAAAATATTACTAAAAGCTAGTATTCAATTATCAAACTGTTTCATAAATGATAAGTGTCTTATTTTATACTTAGTTCTATTGATCTGAATCTGAAAAATTATAATGGAATGGCATCTTTTAATTATTAGGACTCTCTTAATCTCTTTCTCTCACTCTTTACTTGTATTGAATGCATTTAAAAGACAGCAAAAGTCCTGACCATTTGTCCTGAAGGATGTAGACTGATGTCCATGTGATGATATAAATTTTATTAGTTGCATTTGAGATAGGGTCTTATGGAGCCCAGGCTGGTCTTTGCTTGCTATGTAATTGTAGAAGACCTTGAACATCTTTTTTTTTTTCTTTTTAAATATTTTTCTCAAACAATACATCCAGATTACAGGATTACCTCTCTCTCCTCCTCCAAGTTTCTGCTGCCCCCTCTTCCCCAGATCTATTGTTCCTCTGTTTCCCTAAAGAAAAGAGCAGGCTTCCCAGGGATATCAACAGAACACTCAATAACAGATGCAATAAGAATACGCATAAATCCTCCTATCAAGGTTGGGTCAGACAACCCCATAGGAAGAAAAGGGTCCCAAGAGCAGGCAAAAGAGTCAGAAAAACACCTACCTCCACTCTTAGGTGTCCCACAAAATCCCAAGCTAAACAACCACAGCATGCATGCACAGGGTTTAGTTCAGATGCATGAAGACTTCCTTATTGTTGCTTCAGTCTGTGAGCCACTCTGAGCACTGCTTAGTTGATTCTGTGGTCTGTTACATCTTGGTGTCCTCAACCCCTCTAGCTCCTACACTCTTTCCTCCTCTTCTGAGGGGTTCCCAGACTTCTGCCTACTGTTTCCCTGTGGGCCTCTTCATGTGCTCCTTATAACTGATGAAGGAGTACTTTCTGATGATAGTTGGGGTAGACACTGATCTAAGAGAATTTCAGAATATCATTAGGAATCATTGTATTTTTTATTTTTTTTATTCATGTTTGGTTCTATCTTAGATCCCTGAGAAATCTAGGTTCAGGTTCTTGATCATTCAGGCAGTGTCAGGCATGGGTTCCCTCTAGTGGCTTGGGTCTTAAGTTAGGCTAGTTATTGGTTGATCACACACACAAGCTCTGAGCCATCACTGTCCCAGACAATCTTGCAGGCTGGACAAGTTGTGGGTTGAAAATATTGTGTATGGGTTGTGGTCTCAGTCCCACCACTGGAAGACTCACCTGCTTACAGAAGATGTCTGGTTCAGGCTTCATATCCTCCACTACTAGGAGACCTCCCTAGAGTTACCATCATAGCTTCTAGGAAGTTCCTGTGCACAAGGTTTCCAGGTTGCCCCTAAGTACCCACCTATTCTAGTAGTCTCTCCCTCCCATCAATCCTCCCCCACCTGATACCTCCTGTTCTCAATCACACCTGCTCCCTGTGCATAGCCCTTCTTGCTAAATCCTCTTGCCTCTATCTCCGTAGTGCTGGAATGACAGCTACACACCACTATGCTCTTCTTATGTGGTACTGGGGACAGACCTAGTGCTTCATGTGTACTAGGCAAGCACACAGCTACATCTCCCAGATACAATGTTATTATTGATGGGCTATTTTCCATCTGAGTTTAACTCTTTAAATCATACAATATTGAACAAGGTAGGTGCAGTCATCCCGTGATGGTGAGGAGGAGTACCTCTGGGACTTCTCCACTCAAACATTGCTGCACATGGTCCTTGGTGGCAACACACATTTTACTGTGTTCTGGATTCTTGGATATAATTCTGCCAAGAATCATGGTTCTCCAAGTTGAATCTTGGGTTGTTTCATATGTTTTTTCTACTGGGGGCTTGGTTCTGTGTATTCTTATGAGATTGAAAACTTGAGGGATAACTTCTGACTTCTTGAAAACACAGCTCTTTCAGGAAAGGTGGAGCCAGCATAACTGTATGAAGCCAGCAGAGGGAGGGTCTTTAGCAGGAAGTAGCAGATTAAACCCATATAAAAAGTAACTTGAACATGAACAGAAAAAGGCCTGTGCAAGGAATTATGGGGTGAGAATTTTACTCTGAAATTTGATTCTGGATAGAAGAATAGTATCCACACTTGAGGCAGTGCACACACAATACATTTCACTATCACAGCATTAGGGATCATTTGTCATCATTTCTCAGGCTCAAGTAACTTGTGGCACAATCTGGAGTCATCAGAACAAGAGGATATTTCACCCTGGTACACAAATGAACACAAAGACCCAGACAACTAGTTCCTCTAACCACTTTCAGACCTTATCAGGACTAAAGTGTTCTTCTCTTGGTTTTGTTCTGTTTGAGTCAAGGCCTCACTACATTGCCCTGGTCGGCCTGGAATGTCCTACAGTAGTACAAGCATGACCTACTAAGCCTGGCATGCTCTTCTTCCTTCTCATTCTCTCTCTTTCCTCCCATCCATTCCTCCTTCCCTTTCTCCCTCTCTCCCTTTGTACCTTCAGCTAAGAAAAGAAGTCTCCTTCTGAACAGAATCATTCTCAAAACTGAGTGTCATTTTTTTTTCTTCCTGGAAATCAGTGATCCTGTTGAAAAATATGTCAAACTGTCTATTTTAGCTTCCAATTTCTTATTTTGTCCAGTTCCTATTTTGGAATTTGTTGTAGTTATATCTTTTCCCCATGAAGATTTACATTTTTGTATATCTTATACTTCTTTTCTCTTCACTATAATTTCTAGTTCCATGTCATAGTGGACATCACCTTGTATCTAAACCTTCTTTAAGTTTAAGTATTCAAACTTCAAATGATAAGAAGCACACCTGGTTAAGATAATATTAAATGTTTTTAAACTTTCAGGTCTATTGGGGGATAATTGATTTTACTCATTTGAAAATTAGTATTTTGGAATTTCCATAAAACATACATGTATATACATGTAACCGACCTCCAAGCCTTTTATTTTTTACCAATCTGAGGAAAATAATTCTATATTTTTATCAGACACAGAGACTTTTAGGTTCATAATTTATGCAGTGTAGATTGAAAAATATGTTTCCATTTAATTAAAACAGGTAAAACACAGTCTACAGTGAAGTGATTTTTTTAATTGTAAAAATTAATATTATGGAATTATGGAAAGGCACTGGAATTTAGTTAAAGTATAACCTTAGCATTTGGGATACAGAGGAAGGAGATAAAATCCAAAGTCATCCTTGGCTTCATAGTGATTTTGAGGTTAGCCTGGGATACATGAGACCTTGTCTTAAACAACAAACAAGTAATAGCAAGCAAAGAACAAACAATAATAAACAAGAAGACATAACTTAATAAAATTAAAAATGAGAGAGAGCATTCGAGCAGATTCCAGTGAAATCCAGAGGATTACTGAATGGTATCCCACCATGTAGAGGGGAAATAGTCATGGAATTTCACCCCTACTTGTAGAGCTATTGGAAGCTCTCAACTTCTGGGAAAGGGAGGTCAGTTTTCTCTAGAGTATTGTCCTCTGTAATTTACTGGGCTCTGTTGGAAGGCTGCATATCCAAAAATATTTGGGCAGCACAAAATATGGCTTAATTGGACATACATATACAGACAAATCATGAAAGCATAAGTAAGTGGGTTTAGGGGATGATTGGTATTAGAAAGAATGGAGGAAGATAGTTTTAGAGATGCATATGAGAAAAGGACAGTGAAATGTATGTATGAATATATCAAAGCCAAGCCATTTCTTTTTATGATACAAATATGAAGTAAAAAGCATAAGAATAAAAGATTAAAATTATGTTGTTTTCATAAAAATGGACATAACATGGGCATCACCATCTTAAGCTAAGTAATCTAGTCCTACACCAGTGCACATGCAGGTGAACTCAAAATGTCTCAAGAAAGAGGATGCGGAATTATGAAAAAAATATCAGTTGACTGCATAGCTAAGAAATTAGAGAGAAGGAGAAAAATGATGCATTAGATCAAAACCCATTATATACATGTATGGACGTCTCAAACAACAAAAATAAATAGTAAATAAATAAATAACTGTGTTAAATATTATAAAATTACAACAAAACAAAAATGTTTATGTTAACATGAAGCTGACACCTGCCCATTTTTCCATCCCCATAGTCCTCCCTCTCATCCTTCTTCCTGCTTCTCCCCCCCCCCCCACCTCCTCCCTTGACCTACCCCTCATCCCCTCTTCCAAAAGTGTAAGTTCTCCTATGGAACAGACAGCTAAGCCTGCTATATACAGTTGAGGCAGGACCAAGCCTTTCCTGGCTGTATCAAGGGTGAACAATGTCTCTGACCATAGGTAACGGGATCCAGAAAGCCAGCTCACGCACAAGGGATAGATCCTGATCACACACCAGGGGCCTCTCAGACCCAAGTACAGAACTGTCTCCATATGCAGAGGGTCTAGTCTGGTCCCATGCAGGTACCACAGCTGTCATAGACCATGTAATCTTCATCAACAGGGCATCTCTGCCTAGAATCAAATCCTTTGAGATTGGGAAAGGCTTTGTGGGCCTGTGCAGACTGATGGTCAATCTTCTGATTCTATTGTCAAAGTAATATCATAACACATTAGAGGCTTGGGTAGGGATCACACTCATATCAACAAAACAATACTTAAGTATCACACAAAAATGGCACATATATTATGATTGATGGAGATCTGGCTGTAGTCATCATGGGAGATGCACTGCTCACTGTGTTCTTTGAATTCTATATCATCTCTATTGGTACATCTATTCACTTCCTCCACTCCAGAACACACATGAACAACACTGAGTGTGGTCAAGCATTGTCAACTAGACTGACATTAAAATAATGAAGTATAATTTAATTCCAATACCTGGGCTTGTTGTGGGAAAAATATTCCCATTTTAGAAAATTTTTGTGAGACTTTCATATGTAAGTATTGTACTTGCATAATTTCTATCCTTTTCTCTCCTCTCTAAGTCTTTTTCTCCTCTTGCATTTCCTCTCAAATTCATGACATCTGTTTTCATGATTCTTGACACATACATACTCACACACGCTTATAAATATTACTTGCTGAACCTATCTAGTGTTGCTTGTATGTGTATGTGTTTAGGGCAGGCCACTTGAAATTGGATATACACAGGCTCATCCTAGTAGAAGACTAAGATTCTCTGTCTCAGCAGTCATTAATTTATTGTAATTCTTTATCTATCTAGGAGTGTGGCCTTATGTGATTTCCACCAACTATGTGGGCATGCCAAGTGGTGTGGTCATTGTGCTGATTGTCTTTAGGCAAGGCTCATTGAGATTTCAGGGGTGCAGTTCCCTGTCATATATAAAAGGCACTATCTTGCAGATGCCCTAGTGCTTGGATTTTACAGTCATTCTGCTCTCCTTCCATAATGTTTTCTGAGCCATAGGTGTAGGGGTTGTGGTATAGAAGTATAAAGTATGGATGGATAGCATGAGGTTGTTCTTCTCTAGACTCTGACTAGTGGAACATTCCTGTATGTCTCACTGTTACAGAAGAAGCTTCTTTGATGAAAGTAAAGAGCTACAGTTGTCTGTGGGTATAAGGCTAAGTATTGAGAATGTAGTTGGATTTCTCTAGGGACACTATGACCTCTTTTCTTCCTTATCAACACTCTCATAACTTTTGGGATGCTATGGAAGCTAGTCTTCAGGCAGGAAGCTTCCGGGATTGTTCAAACCTGATTCCTCCAAGTCCTATGTCCAAAAGATGTAGTGTCATCTATTATAGGCTCTTACCATCATGTTCTGAAAGGCAACCAAGGACAATGGAAACAGCTGATATTGTTTGGAGGTCTTTTGGACCCACAATTCTAAGGGAAGTTTCCCATACTTCCCTTACAGTTTTTGTTAGGTTGTCTATGCCTCTTGGGCGGGGAGCATTATCAACCAAGAGGTGAAACTTCATTTAAACTATACATGCCCCAGGGGAGTCTTTGCCATGGAGGAGATGGGAATGGGGGGGTGGGCTGGGGGAAAGGCAGGGTCAGGGACAGGAAGGGGGAGGACAGGGGAACCCATGGCTGATATGTAAAATTAAATTAAATTATAAAAAAGTAAAAAAGAAATAAAAAACTATACATGCACTTGTTTGGATACATATACATTTATGTTTTCTGCATGTATTTTAAATAAAAATAGAATAATGCTTCCCATATCATTTTCAATATAGTTAGTGTTATTTACCCCTCTTAGTTACCTTTCCTTCTGTATTACCCTTCTTACTGGTCTCCTCATTTTTTCTGTTTCCCCTCATATCACCATTATCCTACCATTACCTTTCTAGTACTCTTTCTCTTCCTTAACGCTTTTTGGTCTTTTTACTCCCCTGGTTGCTGTGGTAACTCCAGGTTCTGTTTATTTATATCTAAATATTCAGAGGTATGATGCACATACAAAAGAGAATGTGTAGCATTTGTTTTTCTGGGTTACCTCACTCAGTATAATATTTTGTTGACCTATGCATTTACCTGCTAAAACTTCTAGAAATCAACGGCACTTTCACCAAAGTGGCAGGATACAAAATCAACTTAGAAAAAAATAACATCCTCCCCACATACTGTGAACAAACAAACAAACAAACAACGAGAAAGAGCAAACTAGAAATAATCCTATTTCCAGTAGCATCAAAAATTATCTATAAAAAAACTTGACTAAAGTTTTGCAAATTTTCTACATTGAAAACTTCAAATCTCTGAAGAGAACACATTAAGGAATTCACTGGAAGCTGGAAAGATTGTCCAGGATCATGGTTTGGTACAACTAACATTGTAAAAATGACTATCTTAATAAAATTTAGAGATTCAATATAATTTCATCCAAAATATTCATAAAAAAACAATCCTAAAATTTTTGGAGAACCATAAAACACCCTGGATAGTCAACAAATTCTGAGAAAAATAATTCTGGAGGGATTACATTACCACATTTCAAGCTGTGTTATACACCTGTTCTAATAAAAACACCATGGTACTAGCAAAAACAGACACATGGTCAATGGAATGAAATAAGAATGCCACACAGGAATGTGTAAAGCAACAGCATTGTGATATTTGATAAAGATCCTAAAAATACATAGTGGCTTGAACTGTTTGGGACTCACCCAGGCAGGGTGATCGGGATCCAGTCCTGGTGCTTGGGAATGCTTTTGGGAATCTGGAGCCTGTGGATGCCTTGTGCAGCCTTGGTGCAGTGGGAAGGGGCTTGGATGGATCTGCCTAGGCTCAGTGTGCTAGGCTCTCCTGACTCTCCATGGGAGACCTTGATTTTTGGTATGTAGGGATGTGGGGTGGCTTAGGAGAGAGGGCTGGGGAGTGGGAGGAAGGAAGAGGGAGTTTCTGTGGGCGATGTATAGAGTGAGTAGAAAATTTCTTAATAAAGAAAAATGAAAAAAAATACATAGTGGAGGGAAGACAGCATCTTCAACAAATAGCTGGCTAAACAATGTCCACATGTAGAAGAATGAAATTAGATCCATATTTACCACCCTGAAGAGAAAATCAACTCCAAATGGATCAAAATCTCAAGTGAACTCTGAAATCCTGAAACTACCAGAAGAAAATATAGGCAGCAATCTGCAGGATACAGTTATAGGAAAAGACTTTCTGAATAAGATTCCTTTTACACAGGAATTAAAGATAATAATTGATGAATGGGATCTTATAAAACTAAATATCTGTACAGCAAATGAAATAATCAAGTAAAGATGAAGGTCACATGCTGAGAGAGAATCTTTGCCAGCTGTATGTCTGTGAGGAGATTAATATCCAGAATGCACAGGGAACTCAAAACAAATGAACAATCAAATAACCAATCAAGAAAGCAAATAGCTCAAATGAAAATGGGCAAGAGGCCTATAGAAAGGGTTCAAAACAAAGAAATACAAATGGCTAACATGTACTGCAAAAATTGTCAACATTCTTAGGAGTTAGAGAATTTCAAAACAAAATTCTTTGAGATTTCATCTTACACTGTTCAGAATGGCCAATATTAAAAAAAAAAAACAGTTGACAACAAATGCTTGAGAGGATGTTTGAAAAAGGGAACCATCATGTGTTGTGGGAATTTGCTCTGCCAATGACCTTGGACCCATAGAGGCGTGTTTTTATTTTTCTGGGTACATAACTGCTTAAAATTTAGGAGGGGGAGCACACTCATGCTCTCGCTTGGGTGGTGGAGACTGAGTCAAGCAGACTGAACTGACATGTGTCTACTGCCATCTTTCCTGGGCAAATTGAAGGGCTCTGCAACTAGATCTACTTTCTCCTGTATCCATGAGTCTTTATCCCCATAGCATCCATTAATAATTGATACATATTCATATATATAACCTTTTGGCTCTTGTTTCACTCATCCACCTTTGGTGGGTGTACAAACTAGAGCAATCAATATGGAAATAGGAGTGGAGAATTCTGAAATCCTAAATATACATTCATCTTATGACCCAGCTATATCACATATACATATACCTTGGCATATGTTCGAAGGAGTCAATATCCTACTTCACAAAAACTTGCTCATCCATGTCCATTGCCATTCTCTTCACAATAGCCAGGCAAGGAAACAACGTATATTATACAACTACTGAATGGATTGAAAATGTGGTACATACATAATGGAATATTACCTTTCTGTGAAGAGACAATGTTCCTTTAACCACATCACTACATTACATGTTATTCCTTCCAGATAGGATATGTTGACAATCTCTTCTACACTCCACCCTGCTGGGCTAAAGTCCCAAAGAGAAATAATGGAGCTAGGTCTTCCAATTGTGGATCAAAGATTCCATTGTTATGCTCCTTTTTATAAAGGGAATGGCCTTGAATGTCACAACACTTGAGAACAACTCCAGAGCCTCCTCCAAGATGCTGGCAGTTCTATTCACCGCGACCTTGCTGGTCCTGAGCTCAGCTCAGAGCCCCAATGAAGGTACAAAGCCTTATAGGGTGGGAGATGGAGACTTTCAATAGAAAGAATGGAGAAAAGAGAGGATAAAGGGGGAGAGAAAGACAGAATCAGGTGAGAAGAAAGACAGTCCAACAGTGTTAGAACAGTTATATCCCCAGCACACAACATACCCTTTTTAACTTAATATTTAATCTGGAAGGCATAAAAGGCTTGAGCAGAGGAACAAGATGGCCCATTTTGTGTTTAAAAAAGTGCTCTCCGGGCTCTAAAGAGGCATGGAAAATGTCGAGACTTTTGAGCATCTTCTGATAATCAGAGTCAATACTGGGATCAGCTGGCCTTGCTGCACAGTAGATGCCAGACACATGATATAAATAAATACACCAGGATTAGTTTGAGATCAGAGAATTACAGAGTAAATTCAATGCTCTAGACACTCAAGTACAAGTATTGGAGCCCAATCTAAATATTTTAATCAGATCTACATTCAGAGTTTTAATATGCTTCAGGCAGTATGAGTTACTTTGTATCATGTGTACTCCTTGGTTTACCTCTTGAGAGCTCTAAGAATTAATGAAGGAATAAACTGGTGGGACATAGTCTTAAGGTGACTGAAATATGCAATATACTTAGGAAAAGGGAGCTGTTTGTTTTGTAGATGTGCAGGGAGGATAAAAAGAGTTTTCTATTTAGAGGTAGGGGTTAGCAGCACAGGGAATCCGTACATGCTCTTGCATCCCAGGTCCTTTCCAGGAGTGTCTCAGAGGCTGATTGATGAGCTCATTCATCCTAAGAAGCTTGAGGCTGGAAAGTCACATTTTCTTGCAGAACATCTGTAAGCTCTGAAAGATTGTGATCTGAATTTTCAGTTCATACTATGCTTCATTTCTAGAGGATCCTTGTTTCAATCCTAATCCACCATCCTTCCACGCTGTTCAGTTGTCTGTGTTTCAGTGTGTTGTCTTACCATATTTTCTGTCTTAGGAATGAATAAATTTTGGTTTCTCTAAAGATATAAACACATTCCCCAACCTTGATACTTGGAACATGATTGAGTCCAGCCGGCTGAATGATAGAGAGACCAATCTTCCACAATAGCAGAATGAATGTGTTTGCTTTCCATCTAGAAACAATCTCTGTGAGACAAGGCAGAAACCAAAAGTGCCTTAACACTGACTCCTCTGGGAGTGAGAGGGTCTGTGGTTTCCCTCTTCCTTAGTGTTCCTGTCTATAATTACACAGTTCATGAACAAGGTGGAGAAATACTTGGCTTTCCCTGTTTTCTCTTTGCTGTTTTCCCCATTCATCATGTAACTGTCTTTGATTTTAAAAGAAATGACAAATTGTCCCCAAACATTTATTGAATTTGGTGGTGGCCATTTTGTTTTCTTCTCTCAGGGTTTCAGTGTGTAGATGTAAAGTATTGAAAAGCTAAGTCAATTTTCATCCTAGGGCTCAGGAACCAGGGCTAGAAGCCCTTGCACAGGTAGGGAGTTCATAAAGAGTTCTTAATCTCAATTGGAAACCTTCCTCATGTTAATGTATTCTTCTTTTGCATTACTGCCTTTTTGCCTTTGGGGACATCTTATGTGATAAATAAGGGTCCCCAAACTTTCATGTTTTCCAGCTGTAGGGGCACATGCTTGTCCCAGGATACAAATACCAAACCTTCTGTCTCATTGGGATGTAGATTTAGAAAGCCAAAGACAAGGATGTGTGGAAGGAGTTAGCCTTTGGCAGACAGGTTCTGGGAGAAAGGATTGTGTGATCAGGTCAGGGAAAGAAAACAAAAGGAAATTCTTTCGCCAATGTACTCTTCTCTTCTGTCCCTACCCATACAGATCCTGAAAGCCAAAGCCCAGTTTTAGTGGACTCTGCTGCTCCTGAGTCTGAAAAAGATCCACAGAGTGAATCCTCACCAGGAGAGGGACAAGTGTCCTCTGATGCTGTTGAGAATGAAGTAAATAATCCACAGCAGGAAACATCAGCAGACAGGCTTCAGGCTCAATCTTCTACTCTTCCTGAAGACTCACAAAAAGCAGTCCAACCAGAAGGCCAGCTGCCTGACTCTCCTCCTCCTGAGTTTCAACATAAACCTCTTCCTATTGGTCCTTTTGCAGGCAACAAAAGGAATCCTCCCCATACTGGCCATGGAAAACCGAGACCACTTTTAGGTAGAGAACAGAAAGAGAAAAAGCAACCTCTTCATTTTTCTTTTTTTTTGCTTTTTAGACAGAAAGCTTCCTTAGGTGAGATGCTTTTGAGACTAATCTTCCCAGTAATCCAGATGCCAATGACATGTATTAGTCAAATTATTAAACAGAAAACTCTTCCCTTCTGTATTTCTCAAAGCAAAGTGTAAAAATTCGTTAAATGGAATGATATCCTCCGTGGACCTATTTCTAATCTTTGCATTCAGATAGTATAGGATGGTATATGTGTTTTGTTATAGGAAGACCATGGACAAGCTCTCCAAGGTATTTCTGCCTTTGAGGAATATAGCTCCACAGCTCCTATTATCTCAGTGATTGCCTGTTGAGTTTGATTGGTTTTTAGAAGTACAGCAACAAAATCTCTTTGGTTGCCTGTCTCCTGTTTTCAACCTCACTTGATCTCTCATCTCAACCAGTATATATTCAGCCCCACTCACACCAGGGAAGTTCAGATCCATTGTCTCTAAGTGATATCTTAGAGACACCTCTGACACCCTGTCTGGACTTTTAATACATTCTTTTAAATTTGTGTATGCCTAAGTTCCTCATAACTTACCTTCCTAGGAGGTTGCAAGGGTGAATATTATGGTTATATATTTTTTCTGAGTTCCCATGTTTGCCCTTGGAAGCCACTAGTTTTAATCCTATCGCAACCCTCTTAGAAATATTACTTTATGTATGTGTGCTATTATATAAATGTAGCATTCAATTTTACATGAGTGTCCTTCTGTGTAGAACTTTACGTTGTTTATTGAGAAAAACCACATTTCTTATAAAACTGCATTGCTTCATACAAATATATTACATGGATCTCCCTATAGCATGCTTCACTGATGTTCTTGGTTATATGTTGCTGTTTGTGTACTCAGAATTTTTGTGGTGTTAAAATTGTATACTACTGCATTGCATGGTCTGCTTTGATCTCCTTATTTGTCATTCTTTTAATAGACATTTAGGCTGGTTTCAGGTTTTTTTTTTTTTTTTTTTTTTTTTTTATCCAGTTAGGGTGCATTTCAGCGAACACCTTTTGAAATATATCATTGAATATTTTAAATCAGAACCAAAGGATGAACAAGCTAAGAAACATTATTCAGTCCTATATTGTAAGAAATAGTTTACTTCCATTGTGTGCTCTGTTCCTGCCAAGAGTAAACCTGAGAAAATGAGGAAGGAGAGAGGGGAAGTAGTTGGGAGAAGAAGAGGGTTGGGCTCCTACCTTTCTCATTCAGTGGTACCAGGAAGAGTTGAAACTCCAGCATGTCCCAAGTTTTCACTCACTTTCCTCCTTCCTTTTCTGTTTCAGAGAGTGCCTGAGAAGACTATGTACTTCCAAAAAATAGGCCAAGAAGTCATTGTTGACTGACTACCTGACCCCAATAAAATTTTCAGCATTCGCTTTCTGAGTGTTGTGTATAATTCTTAGCAATGGAAGGGCTAGAACTGGAGTGGTGTGGTTATAACATAAGAACATCCAGAAAAGCACGCCATGGATACTGGGAAAATTTCCTACCTTTTTGTCTACAACACATATAGCAAATGAAAACACTATATGGCCCTGTATCTCTATGCTTTAATTTTAACACAATCTACAGTGGAGTGATTTTTTTTTTCTATTGTAAAAGTTAATATGATGGAATTATGGAAAAGTACTGGCAACTGAACCTTGTTTCTTCAGTATTTAAAAATATCACTTTAAACTGACTGAACAACTAGACAGCAAACCCAGAACATCTTGGAAACATTTCCATCAACCTACATGTTACCACACTGAATCCAAAGTATAGCAGCAACAGCTGGGGGTCAGAAACCCAGTTTGCTCCTGTAGCATGAATCCTATTTGGTCTTTTCTTTCTTTTTTCTTTCTTTACATTTTTTTTCATTTTATATACCAGTCCCCTCTCTTTCCTTCTCCTTCCCCCCATCTTCTGCCAGTCCACCCTTATCCACTCTTCAAAGAGGGTAAGGCCTCCCTTGGAGGATCAACAAAGTCTGACATACTAAGTTGAGGCAGAACCAACCCTCTTTCCCCCTGTGTCAAGGCTGAGCAAGGTGTCCCACCCTAGGGAAAGTGTTCCAAAAAATCCAGTTCATGCACCTGGGATAAGTCCAGGTCCCACTGCCAGGAGCTCCCCAAACAGTTCTAGCCACATAACTGTCACCCACATTCAGAGGGCCTAGTTCCATACCATGCATGTTCCCCAGTTGACAGGCCAGAGTCCATGAGCTCCCACCAGCTTGGATCAGCTGTCTCTGTGGTTTTTCCCATCATGGTCTTGACCTCACTTGCTCCTGTGATCCCTCCTCCCTCTCTTAAACTGAAGTCCAGGAGCTCAGCCCAGTGCTTGGTTGTGGATCACTGCATCTGCTTCCATCGGTTCTGGATGTAGATTCTATGATGATAATTAGGGTAGTCATTTATCTGATTATAGGGGAAGTTAAGTCCAGACACTCTCTTCATTACTGAGAGGAGTCTTAGCTGGATTCATCCTTGTGGGTTCCTGGAGATTTTCCTAGCCCTAGGTTTCTCCCTAACCATAATAGTTCCTTCTACCAAGATCTCTTTCATTGCTCTCCCTCTCTGTCCCTCCCTCCACTTGGCCATCTCAGTCCTTTCTGCTCCCATTCCCCCATGCCTTCCCTTTTACCCACCCCTCCCAGTTTACTCAGGAGATATTATCTATTTTCCCTTCCTGGGGCTCTCCATGTGTGTCCATCTTAGGGTTCTCCTTTTTACCTGGCTTCTCTGAGGTTGTGGATTATAGCCTGGTTATCCTTTGCTTTGCGTATAATATCCACTTAAGAATGAGTACTTACCATGTTTGTCTTTCTGGGGTCTGGGTTACCTCACTCAGGATGTTTTTTTCTAGTTCCATCCATTTGCCTATACATTTCATGATGTCATTTTTTTAACCATTGAGTGTTTCTAATTGGTTTTAATAAAAACCCAGAGCCAGATATCAGGGCAAATCCTGAAAGATCAGAGAGAGGAAAGAAATAGCCACAGCCGACTCTCACTTCACCAACTCCTCAGCAAAAAATACTGTACTCCTGTGTAGCAGGAATCTTAACAGGTCTTATTAATAAAACCAAACCTGAGCCAGGTATTGGGGTGAATGCTGGAAGATCAGAGAAGCAGAACAAGCCACAGCTTCCTCACCTCACCAGTTCCTCAGCTGATCCTGTTTCCTCAGACTGGAAGCCTCTCAGTCCTCATCCAGAATGAATCTCAGATGAACTGTGCTGCTTAAAGCCTAAAAGCTTAATCAGCCAATTGTTGCTAGTTCCTGGTTCTCACGCCTTATATATCTCTCTTTCTGCCATCACTCTCCAGGATTAAAGGCTCACTTCTTGGGATTAAAGGCGAGTGTCACCAGGTCTGGCTGTTTCCAATGTGGCCTTGAACTCAGAGATCTAGAGGGATTTCTGCCTCTGGAAAGCTTGGATTAAAGACGTGTGCTACCACTGCCTAACCACTATGTTTAATATTGGGGCTGTTCTGTCTCTGACCCGAGACAAGTTTATTAGGGTGCACAATATTTCGGGGAACAATACCACCACACTCCTGTCTCCTCCTGTCTTGTATTTTTTCCCTGTCCAGCCATATCACTATCATTTCCTGTCTCAATCTCCGTAGTGCTTGGCATTAAAGGCATGTGCCTCCCAAGTACTGGGAGCAAAGGCATGAGACCCCAAGTGCTGGGATTATAGGTGTGTGCCACCACTGCCTGATCTCTATGATCTCTAGTGGTTGGTTTTTGCTCTCTAATCTTCATGCAAGCTTTATTTGTTAGAGCATACACAAAATATCACCATATGTTCCTAGCTGTGCACAATAAGCAGTGGGAGCAACAGGAAATAATGAACAGCCTGTGTACAAGGGCAACCTGTTCTTACTATGGCAAGTGAAAAATCGAAGGCAGCAGAGGCCAAACCTCAGAGGATTCTGTTCATTCCAGCTCCACCTAGCACAGGGTCTGAAGTGAGACCTTTGATACATGAACACCTGAAAGCAAAGCCTTAGAACTTCATAGTGAAGAGGAACTACTCAATGAGTTATCAGAATGGATCACAGGCAGGAACAGAGGAACAGAGAAGAAAAAGTTCATGAGAAGTGTGCAGACACAGGCAGGATGCTTTAGTGAAAATTTATTGAAATTTAGTGGCAATTATCCCCATGCTCTTGAGTTTTTCAGGAGACAGATAGTATGTGGGAGGGGATTTGGAGTTGAGTGGTCTTAACCAGGGGAACATGGTAGATCTTCAGTTGTGAAATTAGCTAGAGAGAAGACTGAAAGATAGTGCCAGGCAGACTTATTTGTGGTATTTGGATGACCTTGGACAAGGCAGCACTGGGGGAATCTACAAAGTCCATTGTTCACAAATGATAGCATGTCATTCTGCCAAATGTCACTCAACTCAAGTCCTTCTCAGTTTTTTTCCCCACAATCAACAGTGAGTGAAGATATTAATGTATTATGAAATAGAAATGTGAGCTATTTGTTCACTGGAGAAAATAAAAATAGAATCTAGAGAAAAGCTGACAGAAAAAACTGAGTTAGGAAAAGTGGATTTGAAGCATTGAACACCATCATGATAATGGACTAAATCTCTGAAACTGTAAGCCACCCAATTGAATCAGGTTCCACTGCAATTAAATCTACAAAACAAATTAAATGCTGAATAGATCTAGCAGAAGGATAAAGGAGTCACAATCAGATTCCCACTTTCAAATTGCAACCAGGAGTCACACTACTGAAGAAACTGTATGAATCTTCAGAAAATTTATTTATAAAGTCACAATGAAAGGACAAATTTCAACCATGTTGAACATCAGAAAAAATTGGAGAAAGCTTTATGTTTTTTGCACATAGTTCAGTGCTGCAAAGATATAATTTATTAAGCCAGGTGCTGTGGCATACAGCTGTAACTCCAGTACAAGGAAGATAGGGAAGAGAAGGTTTAGGCATTCATAGCCCAGCCAAGGACACATGGTGAAGATTAGTCTCTTAATTAGGTCAGAGCCTTAAGGACTCAATGGGTTCCCTAAGGCCCTTCAGTCAGAAACTCAGCCCCCAACTTTTCATATTCAAACTGTAGAATCAGATAATAGTGCTAATTGGCACAACCATATCTGAATGGAATGGCAGGAGTCATAAAGCCAGCACAGCTGCTTGACAAAGATCCAGCAGAGCTGAGCCCCATGGTGGCTGCCATGTCACCTTTGGTTTTCATCTCCACCTGTTACATACTTGGGCACATTTAATATTTGTACAATTTAAGGATGTTGGATTGATGGAAAATTCCTTAGGAATCATTTATGCCCTTCTCCCAGGAATGCTGCTTCTAAGTTTACTCAGGAAAGTCCTGAACATACTACCCCCACCACTTTGAGGGAGATATCTTTATTTACTTGAAGGTCTTCCTTATGCCTGGGAGGTTGTGACACATAAAGAAGCCAGAGGTCTCTATGAAGCTATGAGACATTGAAACATCTGTCCTTCTTCTTACACAGGACCAAGATTTTCAAAGCAAAGTAAATTTAAAAAGGTCAACATGATTTAGTGGGCTGGAGGACTTGTGCACAGTTCAGATTACAAGCCTCTTCCCACTATACACTCAGGCAATTACGTGGCATACAACTCTGCCCTATATAGAGACATACTGATGAGCAAAGTATGGAGTGGAAAGATGATAAAAGTATGAGGTGTTAGGATCTCCCTCTCTTAGAAGTTATCTCATGTAGAGCCACTATAATGTCATATGATCAAGGAACAACAGAATGCCAGGATTAGACATATAGACCAATTCCATAAAGATATAAATGTGAACATTGATTGTATTATGCTAGAATTTGAATAATAACTGCATCAGCTTTAGCTTGAGGAATTTTCCTGGGCACTCTGACCACTAACAGTTAGTAATACATTGCTTGAGATATGGCAAAATGCCCAGGGTGGTTGAAGATTTTGTTTTGGTCTAGTGTCCTTGAAGCAACCAAAACAACCAGCCTGAGCACAGGCTGTCATATGCCTCTAGATTCTCAAAAACTGGGTAATGGGGTTAATGAGTAAGAATGATAACTGTTTATTAAGGATGTCAAAATTTGAGAAAAAAATGATTGGAAATGATAACTCTGTTCTGTCATAGTTTATTAATGATGACTAAAAGATGAACAAAAGGAAGTAAAACACATGTCCAAAAACAAAAATGATATGATCTATGTTTTGGAACTTCATGAATATATCCCTGATAACTAAATTTGGTATAAATAAAAAAACACTCTGGCTGCTAGTCAGTCAGGCTGCAAGATTCTCCCAATCACCATGGCCTGGCTCACTTGTTTCCCTGCCGACTCCTTACACCCTCTGTAGGACCCATCCACCGCTGGGGATGGCTCCAGCAGCTAATGTTATAATATTTAATGTGTGATATTTCTTTGAGTAGAGAGCAAACAACTGGGAGAAAAGCCTGTAGGTTTCCATGGGTTATCTTCACATTTGCACCCCACTGCTTACTTTGAAAGAACAATTCTTTCTCTCCCTTTTTCAGTGGGCCTCAAGTTAAAAGCAGATCATTTAAGCAATGCAATCTTTATTTATTCTTCAATCCTCTACTCTGGAGCTTTTAAAAATTGTGGCCATCAGTTCTTTATAACTACCTGTACCACCCTTCATGATGAACATACTGGTGATCTTTGAGTTTCCATGCTCATTTCTATTTGCAGCTATTTATTAGCCCAAATATATTTACAAAATGTTTATAATTATTGTCCTCAACATATCCTTATTTTCTGGCTGATAATCTGGCCAGTGTATTGTCTCTTAGGCACAATTATGATAAAAATTCCTCATACTCATCATTTAACTTCATGGCTACCAAAGGCCCTCTACAACTCAGCATCAGAAGAGAAAGCAAACAGTTGAAGAACCAGATGCTCAAACATACAATGTATGCGCGTGCATATGCCATAGGACACCTGTGGATGTTAGGGAACAACTTTTAGAAATTGTTCTCTGTAGATAAATCTTAAAGATCTTTTTAAATAAAAAACACAGGGGTGAAAACTTGAGAGATCAGGGAAATAGGAAAAGCCACAAGCTAACCTTACCTCACTAACACCTCAGTCTCCAAAAAGACCTACTTCTTGTATACCCATGCCTATATGTCTTTCTGTTCTGCTATCTCATTTGCTATTTGTCCAGCTACATCACTTGTTTCTGCCCAGCTCTGTCATTTCCTATCTGTCTGTACAAACCTCCATACTTCCATGGTTAACTAGTGTTGAATTTAAGGCATTGCCACCATGTCTGGCTCTGTTTCCAGTATGGTCTTGAACTCACAGAGATCCAGACAGATTCCCTGCCTCCTGAAAGATAGGATTAAAGATGTGTGCTACGATTGCCTGACTTCTATGTTTAATATAGTGGCTGTTTTTTCCTCTGATCCTCAGATAAATTTTATTGGGGGACACAGTATATTAGGAGATAATACATCACCACATTTCTCTTTTTGTCTAAAATAAAAAAGTTATAACTAACATAAGAAAAACTATATACTATAAGTACACTAACTATATACAATATATACAAGCAATACATACATCAACAATGTCTAGGCCATTTGCATTTGACAAATTCAGCAAAAATATGCCATTATCTATGCTGTTTTGGTGAGTCCAAAATGTACCTAATTCACTTTCTATTTTATCTTGTATTACCACAGGAAACTATCTTATGATGTCTTCAGATTTATACACTTTATACCTCTCAGTGAGTTTCTTTTCTGAAATTGTTAACAAGAAAAACTGTAACTACAAGTATCTAATCTTCAACTCCATCAGAGACTTGAGAAGGAAATGATATTACCTAGTAAAAAGGAAGTGCAAACAAGCAACTCCCCAAAAATGTGAGTTATGACAGAAACAGCCAGCTGCCTAGACAGTCACCTGATGTTTCCATACAATGTTGGGGCATCATCTTTGGCCTAAAGAATTAGCATATCTGACAGACTTATTTGTGAAGAAGGATATACACAAGGCCTACAGATTGACCCCACATTTGGTGTGATTATTCTATGTACCAGATAAACTTGAATTTTGTCAGTATCATGTCACAATTCTGGATACTAAATTCTGGAAATTGCTGGTAGTTTTGGAATTTGGCTTCCCATTCTTCTCGACCTGTGGGTGGCTTCATCTCCTTTATTAAATGACAGTCTACCATTAAGAGGCCAGACTCTCTCTGTCAGCCTAGTTACTCCTCCAAGAATAACAGTTTCAGTTACTGTTAATTTGCACCATTTGGAGTCTATTTTTAATTTTTTTTCCATTTTTCTTTATTAAGAAATTTTCTACTCACTCCACATATAATCCACAGATACCCCTCCTCCCTCATCCCACTCTCAGCTCTCTTTCCCAAGGCACCCCACATTCCCCCAAATTGAGGTCTCTCATGGAGAGTCAGCAGAGCCCAGCACACTGAGCCTAGGCAGGTTCAAACCCCCTTCACACTGCACCAAGGCTGTGAAAGGCATCACACCTCAGGCACCAGATTCCCAGAAGCCTGTCCATGGACAGATCCTGATCCCCCTGCCTGGTTGCCCTCCAAATAGTTTGAGCCCAACAACAATCTTCCATATCCAGAGGGCCTAGTCCAGACCTATGGGGGCTCCTCAGCTACCAGTCCACAATTCATGGGCTTCCACTAGTGTGGCTGGTCATCTCTGCATGTCCTCCCATCATGATCTCAATATCCCTCACCTGCAGTATCTCTCCTCTCTCTCATCAGTTGGATTCCTGGAGCTCAGCCTTGTGCCTGGCCATGGATCTCTGTATTTGCCTACATCAGTCACTGGACAAAGGCTTTATGATGACAGCTAGGTTATTTTCTAGTCTGGTCACCAGAGTAGACTGGTCCAGGCACCCTCTGGACCACTGCCAGCAGACCAAGATGGGGTCAACCTTGAGGATTCCTGAGAGACTCCCCAGCACCCTGCCTCTTCTTACTCTTCTTATTCCCATGATGTCCTCATCTATTTTGGTATCTTCCTCCCTGCCCTCCCACTCTGTCCCTGTGTTTTCATCCCCCACTCCTTGCTCTCTGTCAACCCTCTACGCCCAGTCTGCTCATGTAGATCTCATCCACTTCTCCTTTGCAGTGTCATCCATGTGCCCCTCCTAGGGTCTTTCCCTGTTAGCTAGCCTCTCTGGAGTTGTGGGTTGCAGTCTTGCCATCCCTTCCTTCACATTTAGTATCCACTTATAAGTGAGTATATACTATGTCTGTCCTTCTGAGTCTGGGTTACATCCATTTGCCTGCAAATTTCATGATATCATTGTTTTTTACTGCTGAGTAGTACTCCATTGTGTATGTGTACCACATTTTATTTATCCATTCTTCAGTTGAGGGGCATCTTGGTTGTCTCCAGATTCTTGCTATTATGAATAATACTGATATGAACATAGTTGAGCATGTGTCCTTGTGGTATGATTGAACATTCCTTGGGTATATGCCCAAGAGTGGTATACCTGTGTCTTGAGGAAGACTTATTCCCAATTTTCTGAGAAATCGCCATACTGATTTCCAGAGTGGCTGTACAAGTTTGCATTCCCACCAATAGTGGAGGACTCTTCTCCTTGCTCCACATCCTCTCCAGCATAGGCTGTCTTCAGTGTTTTTGATCCTAGCCATTCTGACAGGTGTAAGATAGTATCTCAGAGTTGTTTTTGAATTGCATTTCCCTGATGATTAAGGATGTTGTTGAGCAGTTCCTTAAATGCCTTTCAGCCATTTGAACTTCTTCTGTTGAGAATTCTCTGTTAAGCTCTGTAGCCCATTTTTAAATTGGATTGTTCAGTATTTTGAAGTCTGGCTTTTTGAGTTCTTTATATATTTTGGAGATCAGCCCTATGTCAGATGTGGGGTTGGTGAAGATCTTTTCCCATTCTGTAGGCTGTCGTTTTGTCTTATTGACCATGTCCTTTGCCCTACAAAAGCTTCTCAGTTTCAAGAGGTGCCATTTATTAATTGTGTCTGTGCTACTCATGTTATATTTAGGAAGTAGTCTCCTGTGCCAATTCATTCCAGACTACTTCCTATTTTCTCTTGTATCATGTTCAGTGTAACTGGATTTATGTTGATGTCTTAGATCCACTTGTACTTGCATTTTGTGCATGGCAACAGATATGGATCTATTTGCAATCTTCTGCATGTTGACATCCAGTTATGCCAGCATCATTTGTTGAGGATGCTTTCTTTTTTCCATGGTACAGTTTTGACTTCTTTATCAAAAATTATATGTTCATTGGTATGAGGATTAATGTCAAGGTCTTCAATTAGATTCCATTGGCCCAAATGTTGATTTTTATACCACTTCCAAGCTGTTTTTTATTACTGTAGCTCTATAGTAGAGCTTGAGCTCAGGGATCATGATGCCTCCAGATGTTGCTTTGTTATACAGGATTCTTTTAGCTATTTTAGGTTTTTTGTTTTTCCATATAAGGTTAAGTATTGTTCTTTCCAAGTCTGTGAAGAATTGTGTTGGGATTTTGATGAGGATTGTATTAAATCTGTAGATTGATTTTAGTAAGATTGCCATTTTTACTATGTTGATTCTGCCTATTCATGAGCATGGAAGATCTTTTCATTTTCTGATATCTTCTTCAATTTCTTTCTTCAGAGACTTGAAGTTCTTATCATACAGGTCTTTCATTTGCTTAGTTAGAGTTACCTCAAGGTATTTTATATTATTTCTGGCTATTGTAAAGGGTGATGTTTCTCTGATTTCTTTCTCAGCCCCCTTTTCATTTGTATATAGGAAGCTACTGATTTTTTTGAGTTACTCTTATGTAGCTAGAGCTTTTCTGGTCCTGCATGGCCCATGGTCAGGACAAATCTCTCTCACCTGCCAGTTCCACAACTGGTCAGATCCAACCAAGTAAACACACAGAGACTTAAATTACTTATAAACTGTATGGCTGTGGCAAGCTTCTTGCTAACTGTTTTTGTATCTTAAATCAACCCATTTCTATTAGTCTATAAGTTGCCACATGGCTTGTGGCTTACTGGTATCTTTACATGTTGCTTCTCATCATGGTGGCTGGCAGTGTCTCTCTGCCTCAGCCTTCTATTTCCCAGATTTCTCTTCTCTTTGTCCTGCCTATTCTTCCTGCCTGGCTATTGGCCAATTAGTGTTTTATTTATTAACCAATCAGAGCAACACATTTAACATACAGAACATGCCACAGCAATCTTTTATCTTTCCACCTTACTGAAGGAGTTTGTCAGCTGTAGGAGTTCCCTAGTAGAATTTTTGGGGTCACTTATGTATACTATCATATCGTCTGCAAATAACGAAAGTTTGACTTCTTCCTTTCCAATTTGTATCCCCTTGATCTCCTTATGTTGTCCTATTGCTCTAGCTAGAACTTCAATTACTATGTTGAATAAGTATGGGAAGAGTGGGCAGACTTGTCTTGTTCCTGATTTTGGTGGAATCGTGTTGAGTTTTTCTCCATTTAATTTGATGTTGGTTGTTGGCTTGCTGTATGGCCTTTATTATGTTTAGGTATGTTACTTGTATTGCTGATCTCTCTAGAACCTTTATCATGAAGGGATGTTGGATTTTATCAGAGACTTTTTCAGCATCCATTGAGATGATCATGTGTTTTTTTCTTTCAGTTTGTTTATATGGTGTATTACATTGACATATTTTGGTATCTTGAACCATCCTTGCATCCCTGGGAATGAAGCCTACTTGGTCATGGTGGAGAATTTTTTTGTTGTCTTCATGGATTTGGTTATCCAGTATTTTATTGAGTATTTTTTTCATCAGTGTTCATGAGGGAGATTGGTCATAATTCTTTTTCTTTGTTGCATCTTTGTGTGGTTTGGATATCAGGGTAACTGTAGCCTCATAAAAAGAATTTGGTAACATTCTTTCTGTTTCTGTGGAACAATATGAACAGTATTGGTATTAGCTCTTCTTTGAAAATCTGGTAGAATTCTGTGTTGAAACCCTCTGGTCCTGGGCTTTTTTTGGTTGGGAGACTTTTAATGACTATTTCTATTTCCTTAGGGGTTATTGGTCTATTTAAATAGAATATTTGGTCTTGATTTAACTTTGGTATGGGGTACCTATCCAGAAAACCATCCATTTCTTTCAGATTTTCCAATTTTGTGGAGTATAGGATTTTGAAGTATAACCTGATGATTCTCTGGATTTCCTCATTGTCTGTTGTTAGGTCTCCCTTTTCATTTCTGATTTTGTTAATTTGGATGCTCTCTCTCTCTGCTTTTTGGTTATTTTTGGTAAGGGTTTATCTATCTTGTTGATTTTCTCAAAGAGCCAACTCTTTGTTTCATTGATTCTTTGTATTGTTCTTTTTGTTTCTATTTTATTGATTTCAGTCCTCAATTTGATTATTTCCTGACATCTGTTTCTCTTGGTTGAGTTTGTTTCTTTTTCTAGAGCTTCCAGGTGTGCTGTTAAGTCACTAGTGTGATATTTCTCCAACATCTTTATGTGGGCATTTAGAGCTATGAATTTTCCTCTTAGCACTTCTTTCATGGTGTCCCATAAGTTTGGGTATGTTGTACATTTGTTTTCATTAAATTCTAGGAAATCTTTAATTTATTCCTTTATTTCTTCCTTGACCCATTGGTGATTAAATTGGGCTTCATTCAGTTTCCATGAGATTGTAGGCTTTCTGTAATTTCTGTTGTTGTTGAAATCTAACTTTATGCCATGGTGGTCTGATAAGAAACAGGAGGTTATTTCAATTGTTTTGTATTTGTTGAGATTTACTTTGTGAACAAGCATGTGATTGATTTTGGAGAAGATTCCATGGGGGAGCTGAAAAGAAGATATATTCTTTGTTTTAGGGTGGAATATTCTGTAGATATCAATTAAGTCTATTTGAGCCATAAATCTGTTAGTTACCTTATTTCTCTGTTAAGTTTCAATCTGGCAGACCTGTCCATTGGTGAGAGTGGGGGGGGTTGAAGTCTCCCACTACTAGTGTATGGGGTTTGATGTGCACTTTAAACTTTAGTAATGATTATTTTACAAATGTTGGTGCCCTTGTATTTGGGGCATAAATATTCAGAATTGAGAGTTCATCTTGTCGGATTTTCACTATGATAAATATGTAGTGTCCCTCCAGATCTCTTTTGACTGATTGTAGTTTGAAGTCTATTTTATTAGACTTTAGGATAGCTACACCAGCTTGCTTGTTAAATCCATTTGATTGGAAAGTATTATCCCCCAGCCTTTTATTCTGAGGTAGTGTCTGTCTTTGAATTTGAGGTGTATTTCTTGTATGCAAAAAATGGATGGATCTTGTTTTTGTATCCATTCTGTTAGCCTGTGTCTTTATTTATTTATTTTAATTATTTTTTAAGCAATATGCCATCATTTTATTTAATAAGCAAATACTAGCCATTTTGGGGAGAGAGGCAGGGGATGTAGCTAAATAAATAAATTCCTTGACAGAATACTTACAACCCATTTTCCCAAAAATAAGAACCACAACAATAACAAAGTACAGTGGTAGGCACTTGTAATCTCAGCACTGTAGAGGTAGATGGGTCATCTCTGAGGCTCACTGGCCATTTAGACAAGTTCCAGGTCACTGTGAGACCTTTTTAAAAAAAAAAAACTTTTCTTTATTTTTATTTTTTAATTATATTTGTGTTTTAATTTTACATATCAGCCATGGGTTCCCCTGTCCTTTTCCCTTCCACCCCTGACCCCTCCTTCCCTCCAGCCCCTCCCCTCCATTCCCATCTCCTCCAGGGCAAAGACTCCCCTGGGGATTCAGCTCAACCTGGTAGATTCAGTACAGGCATGTCCTGTCCCCTCCTTCCAGGCTGAGCAAAGTGTCCCCACATATGCCCCAGGTTCCAAATAGCCAGCTCATGCACTAAGGACAGGTCCAGTTCCCACTGCCTGGGTGATTCCCAAATAGTTCAAGCTATTCAATTGTCTCACTTATTCAGAGGGCCTGATCCAGTTTGGGGCTCCACAGCTTTTGGTTCATAATTCATGTGTTTCCATTAGTTTGGCTATTTGTCCCTGTGCTTTTTCCAATCATGGTCTCAACAATTCACACTCTTACAGTCCTTCCTCTTTCTCAACAATTGGAGTCCTGCAGCTTTACCTGGGGCCTGGCTGAGGATCTCTGCATCCACTTCCATCAGTTATTGGATGAGAGACGCAGCATGACAGTTAGGGTGTTTGGCCATCTGATCACTAGACTAGGTCAGTTCGGGCTTTCTCTTGACCATTGCCAGTAGTCTACAGTGGATGTATCATTGTGGATTTCTGGGTACCTCTCTAGCACTTTGCTTCTTCCTGTTCTGATGTGGTCTTCATTTATCATGGTCTGTTATTCCTTGTTCTCCCTTTCTGTTCTTGATCCAACTGGGATCTCCTGCTCCACTAAGCTCTCTTTCCCTTGAAACTTGCCCTTCATTACTTCCACTGTTGTCCAGGTTGTTCATATAGATCTCATCCATTTCTCTGTCATTGGGTGATCCCTGTGTCTTTCCCAGGGTCCCGTTTTCTAGGTAGCCTCCCTGGAGTTGTGAGCAGCAGTCTAGTCATCTTTGTTTTACATCTAGTATCCTCCTGTGAGTGAGTACATACCATGTTTGTCTTTCTGAGTCTGGGTTACCTCACTCAGGATGATTTTTTCTAGATCCATCCATTTGCCAGCAAACCTCATGATGTCATTGTTTTTCTCTGCTGAGTAGTACTCCATTGTGTATATGTACCACATTTTCTTTATTCATTCTTCTGTTGAAGGGCATCTAGGTTGTTTTTAGGTTATGGCTACAAGCTATGCAGATATGAACATCGCTGAGCAAATGCTCTTGTGGTATGATTGACCCATCTTGCACTCTGTTCACTTGAGATAATGTTCCAATCCTTAACAGCTGAACATTTACCTCCTAAAGAGGCCAATTTGGGTCACAAAATTCTGGTGTCACTATTGTAATGTCCACACCTATGTCTACAAGACCTTCCAAAAGAATGTAATTTATTTCTATTTTTAATTTTGGTCTTTGTTCATTTATAGAAGTTTGCTAAAATGTTTGCTTTATGGTTTCTACTGAATTTTCTATTCTGTCTGCTGTAGCTGTTCTATCACCCTGAGCAGTATGGTTTTTTACAATAGGCATTTGGTTATTTAATTGTTCTGAGAAGGAGTTTCTTCTATGATGCAGGAAAGGACTGAAGTGAATTTGCCATGGGGGCCTGAGAGAGGCCCCTCATGGAGTTTCCTGATGACAGAGGCAAAGGATTACCTTGTCAATCTACATTTATTAGTCCAATGTTTACCTTTACTACACCTTCTGCATAATCCAGAAGGGAGGGGAATTCTGTTGCCATTGTTCCTTGAAGAAATATTGTTTCTAGAAATATACTGTTTACAGTCCTTTTTAGTTTACCTTGTTTACTGCAATTAAAGCATCTGACATTATAGAGCTCTTGATATCACCTTTCCTATCCACATATCATCATGGTCATGAGACTCAATATTAATTGTGTCCCTGATTCAATCCTCCAACTGTGCTGATTTGTCCTTTAACCTCCTGATTACCCTCTTGCA
Organism: Onychomys torridus; assembly: GCF_903995425.1. NCBI lineage: Eukaryota > Metazoa > Chordata > Mammalia > Rodentia > Cricetidae > Onychomys > Onychomys torridus. The sequence continues at coordinate 144,916,743 of NC_050445.1, read as the reverse complement.
GGCTGCAATTAGCATTCTCAAAAGCCAAAAATTCAATTATTATCTGTGTAGCTTCTGAATTTGGTATCATTCTATTTACTGCTAAAGACAGCCTTTGTAAGAAATCTTTCTTTTGGACCCTGTATAACTTTGTAAATGATTCAATTTTCTTTCCTACTTCCTAAAAGCCCCATACATTCATGGCTGCCATGTGGCATAGAATTTGGTTATCATATAAACACTATCTTTGTGTATCAGCATAATCACATTCTCCAAGAAGCTGATTCTGAGAAATTTCCACACCTCTAGTCCTACATCATTGTTCTATAGTTTTAGCCTCCTCTTTCCACCATATTCTTCACTGTAACTGTGGTTCTGCATCTAGCACTGCTGTAACTAGTTCTTTCCAGTCCTGAGGAATAATTCTATTACAAGTTGACCAGAAGTTTAACATCTGCTTTACAAATGGAGAATGCATGCCATATGATACTATAGTTTCTTTAAATCTTCAATCTAACTTCCCACTGGAGTCCAGGTAGCTTGTACATACCCTTAAGCATTTGGCAGTTCCTGTAAGGTTACTGGGTAGATAAATATTTGCTGTCTGATGATCTGAGGCTGTTTCTTTGTGACTGTATAATTCAGTCCTGAGATAGATTCACCTTTAATTTCTTCTGTTTGGGTCTGAATTTCTCTATAGTTCACTTTAACAGGTTTTTCTAAAACTTATATCTTGGTACTCAAATTGACCAATCATTTTAATGATAAAATAAAAATAACCAAAGAAATAATATTCATAAAGGATGTTTTGCACCTCCCATCAACATTAATTATCTTCTCATTTAATTGTTCCATTTTCAGTCTGCCAAAATTTTATCAAACAAAGACCAAATTCCTTCCATTGTAAAAATGTTTTGTGGCACAAATTGGCCCCAGTTGCCAGCCAGTGGCCAGCACTCACACAGGAAGGTTCCCCTTCTCCAAGACCCCACCAGGGATCCTGCAATCTACATGCCCTGACCCCACACCGATGAGAGACCCTCACCACTTCCTGAGACATGGAGACCAGCCCCCAGTTCCCATCTTGCCCATAGAGCAGCAAAGGAAAAAGGCCAAGTGACTTATAAAGGCAAATGAAAGAGAATAACACCTGATTTCTCAATGGAGACTTTGAAAGTCAGAAGGACCTGGACAGATGTAATGCAGATACTAAGAGATCATGGATGCAAGGATAGACTAATATACCAAGCAAAACTTTCGGTCATCATAGAGGGAGTGGAAAAAACATTCTAAGGCAAAACCAGATTTAAAGAATACTTATCAAGCTTCCGTTCGCCCCAGAACTTCCATCTGGACCAGAGGTGAGTGCCTGGATTATAGTCAGAGAGGCAACTGTGCCTGGGTCCCACTGCTGGACAGAGGCCACCCCTGGAGGACCTGACCAACTTGGCCCCAGTTTCCTGCCAATCGGCAGGCCCTGCGGGAAGGCTCCCCTTTTCCAAGACTGCAGGCAGACCCACCCTGCCCCCAGAAAAATCTTTGGAGACCCCAGCCACTTCCTGAGAATCAGAGACCAGCCATAAGCTTCCATCCTGCCCTGGAACTCCCATCTGGACCAGAGACCAGAGGAACTCCCATCTAGACAAGAGGAGGTCCCATCTGGAGAAAATAAGGAGACCCGAGGGAATTCCTGAGACTCAGAGTCCAGCCCCCCATCTCCTATCTGGCCAGAACTCTCATCTGGACCAGTGAACCCATCTGGCCCAGAGCTTCCATATGGACCAGAGAGAGGCTCCCTAAATCTGTCAGCTATGTCTGGACCAAGTACACTGATAAGACTAAGAACGAACACAAGAGGAGATGGGCAGAAGTCAAGGCAGAAGTACATACAACAAAATAAAGAGCAATACAGCATCACCAGAACCTAGTCCTTCTCCAACAGCTAGACCTGAACATCACAGAATGGAAGAAGAAGAAGAAGAAGAAGGAGAAGAAGAAGAAGAAGAAGAAGAAGAAGAAGAAGAAGAAGAAGAAGAAGAAGAAAAGAACCTTATAAGTAACATCATGAAGAGGCTAGAGCTTTATATAGAAGAAATCAAAAATAAAGTGGAGGAACAGATGAACAAAATGGGAAGAATGCCATAAAAAACTAGAGGAAAGGACAATTAAAGCAGAAGAAAACAATAAGTCCCTGAAAGAAAATCATGAAAAAGCAAGGGAAACAGTCCAAGACCTGAAGAGGGAAATAGAAAAAATGAAGAAGACACAAGCAGAAGGAAGCTGGAAATAGAAAATCTGAGTAAACAAACAGGAACTTCAGAGGCAAGTATAACCAACAGAATGCAAGAGATGGAAGAGAGGATCTCTGGTGTGGAAGATATGTTAGAAGAAGTAGACTCATCAGTCAAAGAAAACACTAAAACCAACAAAGTCATGACCCAAAATGTCCAAGGAATTTGGGACACCATGAAAAGACCAAACCTACAAATAATAGGGATAGAGGAAGGAGAAGAATACCAACTCAAAGGCACAGAAAATATATTTAACAAGATCATAGAAGAAAACTTTCCCAACTTAAAGAAGGAAATGCCTATGAAGATACAAGAAGCCTATAGAACACCAAACAGACTAGACCCCCTAAGAAAAGTCCCCTCGCCACATAATAATTAAACAACTAAATGTACAGAATAAAGAAAGAATATTAACGGCAGAAAAGGAAAAAGGCTAAGTGACTTATAAAGGCAAACCCATCAGAATAACACCCGATTTCTCAATGGAGACTTTGAAAGCCAGAAGGACCTGGACAGATATAATGCAGACATTAAGAGACCATGGATGCCAGCCTAGACTAATATACCCAGAAAAACTTTCAATCATCATAGAGGGAGTGGACAAGAAATTCTAAGACAAAACCAGATTTAAACAATACTTATCCACAAACCCAGCCCTACAGAAAGCACTAGAAGGAAAATTCCAACCTAAGGAACGCAGATACACCCATGAAAACACAGGCAATAGATAACACCACAGCAGTAAAACCCAAGGAAGAGAAGTACACACACAACACACACACTACCACCAAAAAATAAAAATAATAACAGGAATGAACAATCACTGGTCATTAATATCCCTTAATATCAATGGACTTAATTCACCTATAAAAAGACACAGACTAACAGAATGGATATGAAAACAGTACCCATCTTACTGCTGCATACAAGAAACACACCTCAAATTCAAAGACAGACATCTCCTAAGAATAAAAGGCTGGGAAAAGTCTTTCCAATCAAATGGTCTTAAGAAGCAAACTGGTGTAGCCATCTTAATATCCAGCAAAAGACTTCAAACTAAAATCAATCAAAAGAGATGATGAAGGACATTACATACTCATCACAGGAAAGATCCACCAAGATGAAGTCTCAATTCTGAACATTTATGCCCCAAACACAAGGGCACCCACATATGTAAAAGAAACATTACTAAAGCTTAAATCACATATAAAACCCCATACATTAATAGTGGGAGATTTCAACACCCCACTTTCACCTCTGGACAGATCTGCCAAATTGAAACTTAACAGAGACATAATGGTCTTAACTGATGTTATGGTTCAAATGGACTTAATTGATATCTACAGAACATTCCACCCAAACAAAAAAGAATATACCTTCTTCTCAGCACCCCATGGAACCTTCTCTAAAATCGACCACATACTTGGCCACAAAGCAAGTCTCAACAGATACAAAACAAATGGAATAACTTCCTGTGTTCTATCAGACCACCATGGTTTAAAGTTAGATTTCAACAACAGAAAAAACTACAGAAATCCTACAATCTCATGGAAACTGACTAATGCTCAACTGAATCACCAATGGGTTAAGGAAGAAATAAAGACAGAAATTGAAGACTTCCTAGAGATCAATGAAAATGAAAACACCACATACCCAAACTCATGGGATACTTTGAAAGCAGTGCTAAGAGGGAAATTCATAGCACTAAATGCCCACATAAAGAAGCTGGAGAAATCTCATGCTAGTGACTTGAAAGTACACCTGAAAGCCCTTGAACAAGAAGAAGCAAAGTCTCCCAGGAGGAACAGATGCCAGGAAATTATCAAATAGAGCTTAAATCAATAAAATAGAAATAAAGAGAACAATACAAAGGATTAATGAAACAAAGAGTTGGTTCTTTGAGAAGATCAACAAGATAGACAAGCCCTTATCCAAACTAACCAAAAGACAGAGAGAGAGAGCATCCAAATTAACAAAATTAGAAATGAAAAGGGGGACATAACAACAGACAATGAGGAAATCCAGAGAATCATCAGGTCACACTTCAAAAAACTCTACTCCACAAAACTGGAAAATATAAAAGAAATGGATAATTTTCTGGATAGGTACCACATACCTAAGTTAAATCAAGACCAGATAAACCATTTAAATAGTCCAACAACCCATAAGGAAATAGAATCAGTTATTAAAAGTCTCCCAACCAAAAAAAGCCCTGGACCAGATGGTTTCACTGCAAAATTCTACCAGATCTTCAAAGAAGAATTAATACCAATACTCTTTAAATTGTTCCACACAATAGAAGCAGAAGGAACATTACCAAACTCTTTCTATAAGGCTACAATTACCCTGATTGGTGAACCAAACAAAAATGCAACAAAGAAAGAGAACTACAGACCGATCTCCCTTAGGAACATTGATGCAAAAATACTCAATAAAATACTGGCAAACAGACTCCAAGAGCACATCAAAACAATTATCCACCATGATCAAGTAGGCTTCATCCCAGGGATGCAAGGGTGTTTCAACATAGAAAGTCAATCAATATAATACACCATATAAACAAACTCAAAGAAAAAATCCACACGATCATCTCACTAGATGCAGAAAAGCCATTGGACAAAATCCAACACCCCTTCATGATAAAGGTCTTGGAGTGATCAGGAATACAGGGAACATACCTAAACATAATAAAGGCAATCTACAGCAAGCCAACAGCCAACATCAATTTAAATGGAGAGAATTTCAAAGCAATACCACTAAAATCAGGAACAAGGCAAGGCTGTCTCTTCTCCCCATACTTATTCAATATAGTACTTGAAGTTCTAGCTAGAGCTATAAGACAACATAAGGAGATTAAGGGGATACAAATTGGAAAGGAAGAAGTCAAGATTTCCCTATTTGCAGATGACATGTTAGTATACATGAGTGACCCCAAACATTCAACCAAGGAACTGATACAGCTAACAAAAACCTTCAGCAACATAGCAGGATACAAGATCAAGTCAAAAAAAATCAGTAGCCCTCCTATATACAACAGACAAACAGGCTGAGAAGGAAATCAGAGATATATCACCCTTTACAATAGTCATAAATGATATAAAATACCTTGGGGTTACTCTAACTAAGCATGTGAAGGACCTATATGACAAGAACTTTAAGTCCCTGAAAAAAGAAATTGAAGATGTCAGAAAATGGAAAGACCTCCAATGGTCATGATAGGCAGGATTAACATAGCTAAAATGGCGATCTTACAAAAAGCAATGTACAGATTCAACACAATCACCATCAAATTACCAACACAATTCTTCACAGATCTGGAAAGAATAATACTCAACTTCATATGGAAAAACAAAATACCCAGGATAGCCAAAAGAATCCTGTACAATAAAACAACCTCTGGAGGTATCACAATCCCCGACCTCAAGCTCCACTATAGAGCTACTGAAATAAAAACAGCTGGGTACTGGCATAAAAATCGACATGTGGACCAATGGAATCTAATTGAAGACCCTGACATTAACCGGCACACCTATGAACATATAATTTTTGACAAAGAAGCCAAAAATGTACAATGGAAAAAAGAAAACATCTTCAACAAATGGTGCTGGCATAACTGGATGTCAATGTGTAGAAGGCTGCAAATAGATCCATATCGGTCACTGTGCACAAAACTTAAGTCCAAGTGGATCAAAGACCTCAACATAAATCCAGTTACTCTGAACCTGATAGAAGAGAAAGTAGGAAGTACTCTTGAACGGCATCTCCTCTTTTTTTTAGTTAAGTCTCCCACTATTAGTGTGTGGGGTTTGATGCATGATTCAAGCTTTAGTAATGTTTCTTTTACAAATGTGGCTGCCCTTGTATTTGGAACAGAAATGTTCAGACTTCATCTTGATGGATTTTTCCTGTGATGAATATGTAATGTCCTTCTTGATCTCTTTTGATTAATTTTGTTTGAAGTTTATTTTGTTAGATATTAGAATAGCTACAACAGCTTGCTTCTTAAGTTCATTTGAATGGAAAGACTTTTCCCAGCTCTTTACTCTGAGGTAGTATTTGTCTTTGAAGTTGAGGTGTGTTTCTTATATTCAGCAGAAAGACAGATTCTGTTTTCTTATCTATCCTGTTAGCTTGTGTCTTTTTAGTCCATTGATTTAAGGAATATTAATGACCAGTGATTATTAATTCCTGCTACTTTTTTGGTGGTGGTGTTGTATGTTTTCCTTCTTTGGGATTTGTGGTATTGGATTATCTATTGTCTGTGTTTCATGGGTGCATCTAACTTCCTTGGGTTGGATTTTTTCCTTCTAGTGTTTTCTGTAGGGCTGAATTTGTGGATAAGTATTGTTTAAATCTGGTTTTGACATGGAATATGAATATATATATATATATATATATATATATATATATATATATATTCATATTTACTCTGTCTATGGCAATTGGAAATTTTGCTGTGTATATTAGTCTGTGCTGGCATCCATGGTCTCTTAGTGTCCACATTTGTTCAGGACCTTCTGGCTTTCAGAGTCTCCATTGAGATGTCAGGTGTTATTCTGCCTTTCAATGTTACTTGGCCTTTGTCCTTTGCTTCTCTTAGTATTTTTTTTTTTTTATTCTGTATGTTTAGTGGTTTGATTATTATGTGGTAGGGGCCTTCATTTTTTGGTCCAGTCTATATGGTGTTCTGTAACCTTCTTGAATCTTCATAGTGATTTCCTTCTTTAGGTTGGGAAAGTTTTCTTTTATGATTTTGTTGAATATATTTTCTGTGCCTTTGAGTTGGTATTCTTCTTCTATCCCTATTATTCTTAGGTTTGGCTTTTTTATGGTGTACCAGATTTCCTGGATGTTTTGTGCTATGACATTTTGGCTTTAGTGTTTTCTTTGACTGATGAATATATTTCCTCTCTTGTATCCTCTACATCAAAGATTCTCCCTTTCATCTCTTGTATTCTGTTGGTTATGCTTGCATCTGTAGTTCCAGTTCATTTACTCATATTTTCTATTTCCAGCATTCCCTCAGTTTGTGTCTTCTTCATTGTTTCTATTTCAATTTTCAGGTCTTGAACTGTTTCCTTAACTTGTTTAATTGCTTTTCTTGGTTTTCTTGGCTTTTTAAAAACAGGGATTTATTGATTTTTCCTACTTTTTGTCTTTTCCTCCATTTCTTTAAGGGAATTTTCCATTTCCCCTTTAAAGCCTCTATCAGCTTCTTAAAGTCATTTTAAAGGTTGTTTTCCTCTGCTTGTTCTATGTTGGGATGCTCAAGTCTTGCCGATGTAGAACCACTAGGTTCTGGTGGTGCCATATTGCTCTTCATGTTGTTTAATGTATTCTTGCACTGGCAAGTACCCATCTCTTTCTCCAATTGGTGCAAATGGTATCTCTGCCTCAAGGAGCCACTCTTGGTCCAATCAGACCTCTGTGTTCAATGCTAGACAGCTCTGTGTTTCAGGGAGCACCTGCAGCCTCTTGGTTCATATGCAGCTGGCAGAGTCTGTGTCTCACGGAGCACCTTTGGTCTTGGAGGATGGGTGGGTTTGGGGGGTGAATTGGGGATTGTAGGTTACAGGGTCCAGTGTGTGTGTGTGTGTGTGTGTGTGTGTGTGTGTGTGTGTGCATGTCCAGGCCTGCAGGAGTCCTTCCTGCTGACCTGCAACTTGGGCTGCAATGGGTGGGGTAGGGGCACTGGTTGTACCTCTTCATAGGTTCATTTTAAAATTATATTTTGCGATTGTGATTTTATCATTTCCTCCTTCCTTTTCCATCCTTCCAACCTTACCATGTTTTTTCTTTTTTAAAAATCTTCTACATCTTCTTGCTTTACTGCAACTGGTGAAATATTGAAAGCAATAAATATTATAAGACAGTTTATCACAGACTTTGCCCCAAACTCACGGGAAACAATTTCAGTGTATCACAGGTAGGCATCATAGTAACTCTCGGCTTTTGTAGACAACTTTATTATCAGAGAAAAAAGTATTTCTGTTCGTTACTTGCTAAGAATGTTATGAAAAGACATTGCAGACTTAATCAACATAGATTCTTTCATAAATCTTTATTTTCTTGGTGTTATTCCTTTAATAAGTTAATGTGTTGCAAAATGTTCAGTTTCTCTATTGGGACATGACTGACTGTTTAAACATAGCATTTGGCTACGAGAAAATAAACTGCTCTGGTTAAATTAAGGACATGTTCCATGATCTGGTTTGTAAAAGTGATCTTCACTGATATTGAGGCATATTAGAAATACTGGAGCAATTCTGGAGACATCTGAAGGAAAATGAGTCACTCATCACAGAGTGGTTGAAGCCTCTCAGAGATAGCTGAGAACCAAAAATTCCAACACAATGAACAGTGTTTGATTTGGAGGTTTCTCCGTTCTCAGATGCAAACCTTCACTTTTCTAGAAATCTAACCAGAATGTCCTTGTACAATGTCAAGCTTTTATAATATCACATCTAAGCCCACCCAGGGCATCTTTGGAGATACCTCACACTCTCACATATTAGAGATAAGGCAGGAAAAAACAAACAAACAAAAAGCAAGAGGCTTCTTAACACCTCTTTGAGATGTAGCTCAAGGGCAATAAAAATGGCATAAATGCTAATGCTAAGACAATTAATTGTGATTTCCCATGAGAAGCCCCTACAAAACTTGAGTATGTCTTATTCTTTACCTGAGTGCTTTTGTAATTTAGTGAACCACCAACTGTAGCTCTGAAATTCTTTTCTCCATCAAAGCCACTAATCCCAGGACTAAATGGAGAGCCCAGAAGGCAAAGGAAACTCCTCAGATAGCAGGAAGTGACAGTGTGTGGGGAGTAGGGTGTCTGTCTTCTCACTCCTGACAGTGCCTGAGATATTGATTACTTTCCTCATTATAGTGATTACCCTTGGTAACTCTGAAACCCTAGCCTCTTGGTTTCATTTGATGACTTCCAAGTGTTTCTATCTCTTGATGTTCTTTAGGCTCCCTGGCGATCACTTTTAGCAGTACCAGGTATGTACAAATGAGCCTTCAGTATTCTAGATTTCCATGTAGATGGCTTACAGGGATGTGAATGCTTATACCAGACCTCACCACCAGCACCTTTTCTTCTTTCTCTTACTACTTTTTCCTCTCTCTCTCAAAGATGCTCCTTATTTCATGATCCACGCCATGGCTTCAGGAACACAGAAGAAGCCTGAGCACCATGGCTGGTTCTGCCATTAATCCTGCATCTGTTATTAAGTTTCACTGATTCTTCCTCTCAGAAGCTGTTGCCACTATGGGTTCTGTCTCTAGATGTGAATCTGGCCCAAACTATTATTCTCCTTTTAAAAAGTGGAATTACCAAATTTCTTTATTTTCATTTAACCTTGCTCTACTACACTTACCCTCCACCCTGTGTTTGTATCCCTTCTTTCCTTTTAAAAATCTCACCTAAAACAATTTTCTGTCATTTAAGGCTAAACCTATACTGTCATACATTAGGCCAAAACAAACACAATACATAAAATGGCAAAGAGCAAATCTTGGGAGTTTACTTAATTGTGAACATCACTTAGATATATTCGAGAAACATTTTAAGGAAACTACTGCGAATTATCAGTTACAAGGCTTTACTCTTAGAAAAGTAGTTTTATTTGGATATCTCTAAGATCAAAATGCCTTGTCTCTCTTATTTCCTCTAGAAGGATGCTTGCAGTTTGTAATGACGTTTTCTGTGTTTATACAATACATTTAATTAGATTTTTATATAGTACATTCTCTCATTCTTTCTGTTGTTACTATTCTGTTTTTTAATGCTTTCCTTTTTAAAAGTTGCTTTTCTAAAATGTCAAACACACAGCAAATAGCAACACATGTTTATGTAATCCATAACCAAATTATTTAGAACTCTTTTAGTGCCTTCTTTGAATAATATCAAAGATATCTAGCTCCAGAGAGTGTAGTATTTCAGGTGAGGAGAGCATTACACAAATAAGTGGAAAAAAAATCTGATTCAAATTTGTATTTTAATATATTTGACTTTAACTTTTCAAACATTACTTCAGGGGGAAATTTAAGGCTATACCAGTGATTATGTGGGCATAGAAACTGTTTGGATTTGAATTCAATAATGATTTAAAAAAAACTTTGAATAAAAATGTGAGACTGTATTCATAAACAGATCTTTATGGATTGAGTGGGATTAAAGATAAATAAGATGAAATACCCAGCATTTAGAATTTTCTCAAGTATGTATGATGTGTTATCGAAGATGAATATGGGAAAGGATGATGTTCTGTGGAAGTTTTATTGAGAACTGATCAGCAAGGCAAAGTGGTAGAAGGGTGGATCCCTTTTTATCTGTAAGACCTCTTACCAGATTGGATCAAATGTTTATGATATTGGTATCAGCAGGATTTACCACTGGAATGCTGGGTAATGTGTTTATTGGACTCATGAACTGCTCTGACTGGGTCAAGAACCAGAAAATCAGTTCATTAACTTCATCATGATCTGTCTGGCAATTTACAGAATCAGCTGTCTGACTGTAGTATTTATTGATGGGAGCTTACTCGAACGAGCTCCTCATTTCTATGATTCTTACATTCTAGCAAAATGCTCTGATATATTCTGGGCTGTGACTGACCCACTGTCTACATGATTTGCCACCTGCCTCAGCATTTTCTACTCCCTCAAAACTGCCCACTTCTTCTTCCCCCTCCTCTGGGTGAGGTGGAGACTGAGAAGAGTGGCTGTTGTTTTCTCGTATGCTCTCTGTGCTTACTGATTTTTTATTTTCTGCTGCTTGAAACACTTCCTATTTTGAGGAATATGAACATGATCGCTAAAAGCAATCTGACTTTCTTTTCAGATACAACAAGTAAGACTATTGCTGTTCAAAAGCTAATTGTTTTTGACCTGATGTACTAGGTCCCACTTCTTGTGTCCCTAGTATCATTGTTCCTTTTATTTTTGTCCTTGGTGAAGCACTCCAGAAACCTCAACCTCATTTCTACCAGCTCTGAAGATTCCAGAACCAAGGTCCATTAGAAGGCCATGAAAATGCTGTTGTCTTTCCTCCTTCTCTTTTAATTCAGTTTTTTTTTTTCATGCAGGTAGCACATTGGTTATTTATTTTTTTCCCATCAAACAGGCCAATTAAGTTTGTTCTGTTAACATTAATTATCTTTCCTTTAAGCCACTCATTATTCTGATCCTGGGAAACAGTAAGCTTCAGCAGACAGCAGTGAGGACCCGTCAACATCTTAAAAGCCAGCTGCAAGAGATGATCCTCTCCCTTTACAGATTCTCCAGAGTCTTTACTAAGTGAATAACTTAATGAGGAGCCTTGGAAGGTCACTGTTCTTCTGTTGGGGTCTTTTAAGTACTGCTACACATACGTGAATAGTTCCTTGAACATACTGCACTTTGTGACAATTTGCACACAGTCAGGCTATAAAACACAAACCTATCTTTTTTGTTGTCTGTTTACAGCATTGGTAATTAAAAACTAATAGTCTCAAATATTTTAAAGGAAATCAGATAGTAAATTTTATAGGCAAAAGGTATGTAATTATAATTCACAGGGAAGGTTCATAATATCTAATATCCAGGTAACTTGTAAACCCAGTCAGAAGATGAGCAAAATGTTGATAAGAGATTAAGAAAACCTAAAGAGGAAAACCATCATTTTTAAAAAGCTTTCCTTTTGTTTTTCAGATTTATTTATGTGTATGAGTATTTTGTCTCCATGCATGTCTGTGTCTGGTGTCCACATAGGTCAGAAGACAGTATTGAATTCCCTGGAACTAGAGTTACAGGTCATTGTGACTGACTATGTGGGTCCTGGGAACTAAACCTGGGTCCTCTGCCAGACAAGTGCTCTTAATTGCTGAGTCATCTTTCCAGCTCCCACAGCTTAAATTCTTAAGTGTTACTTTCCTTTTGATATAGAAACTTAGTGGCCTGAAACTTGCTACATAGACCAGGCTGGCTTTGATCTCATAGAGATCCACCTGCCTTAGGAATTGTAGAATTGAAGACTTGCACCAGGTCTCACTTCTCCTAAAATGAAAAGACAAGTATATCTTTGTTATTAAAGCATTTGTTGATACTTAAGGAATAAGATGCTCATACGAAAATAGGGATAACCTTATGTTTATAGTGGGAAACATTAATCTTAATGTGAATTCCCAAGTTATAAATATTTTTGCTGTTTCTACAAACTTGCTAATTTATCTAAATTCTAGAGCAGCATATACACTGGCAGTATGTTCACAGTGGCAGAAATCAGTATGTGTATCATGTTATGGTCTTGTTATGGTCTGTCTAAAAATACATTAACCTTTACTTCAGAATCACATTTGTGTTGCTACTATACGGTAACATGTCCTGAGAATGAAATTTATTTGTGTACACACTTCATTGATTACCAGACACCGATATTATATGAAGAAAGAAGATGAAGAAAGCAAAGTTTATAATAAATGGCAAGTTTAAAGGGGACTACAGATGTGTAGATGTATTTATAATTGTGCAATTTAAGTGTAGATACAATAGCTGTAAGTTCCAATTAAGACAGTGGGGGAAGTTTACTGTAACATTATACTGATAAGATATTATATACAGTACACTTTCGTTTAGTCTATATAGTCTTAAGATAAAACAAGAAGTTGCAATGAAATGATGATACACATGTTAGTTTGGATCGGTGGAGTTGTAATGGTAGAACTATTTACATTTTCCACCCAAATTCATCTGAGCTGTGCTGTGGAATAATGCTTTTATACACTAGTTTAATAAAACGCTGATTGGCCAGGTAGGAAGTATAGGCAGAATAAGCAGACAAGGAGAATTCTAGGAAGGAAAAACAGAACTGAGGAGGAGACACCAGCCCACCATTCAGGAAGCAGCATGTAATGGCACACAGATAAAGCCACAGAACATGTGGCAACATATAGATTAACAGAAATGGGCTGAGTTTAAGTGTAAGAGCTAGTCAGCAGTGAGCCTGAGCTAATGGCCAAGCAATTTTAATTAATATATATAAGCCTCTGTGTGTTTACTTGGGGGATTTGAGTGGGAGAGATTTGTCCTGGCCTCCGGGACACAGGAAATCTTCTGGCTACAGAGCTGTGTGGTTCTTCTATATATAGGTGATAAGAATAATGTTAATGATTGTTTGATGATAATACAGCACATATTTATTAGTAATCTGCATTTTATAAAACAAAATATTATTTCATGAATTGTATTTTAATTATCTTGCCTTGGAAAATGTAATATGCAGACTCAGTTGAGTGCAGGCTAGCCTTAGATGTTGACCTTGTTTTTATTTTGAAGAATTTTTTAAAAATTTTATTTAGTGTTTAGTGTTACTGAAATTTAATAATTAAGCTAAATAAGTACACTTGTGAGCAACTGTTGAAACTGATGAAATGTTTTTTGGGGTAAGTGAGCTAATGTACAGCTAGCAGTAACCTACACTTAAGAAGCAAACTTTAGGAGAGAGAAGTATAAAGATCAGGTCTTGTTCTTGACAGTATAAAAATGGCAAAATACTAGTAAATGAATCCCAGGCCATAGGTTATATTATTGCAATGAATGATTTGTTATCCACATATTTGAATGGCAAGTGAGCTCTAGCCTATGCCTCTTCTATCTCCATCTGCCACCTTCCTGTCAGCCTCTGCAGCATCAGTCCCTCTGTCAATATATGTAATCCCAGGCCAATTCATGCAACCTGGAATGATTGACCAAAATGTTGGGGAAAGAGGGAAATCATTACTTATTTTTCACTACTAACCTCTTACCTGACAAATAAATGTTCATTTTGAGAATTTATTTTGTGATGATTTCTTCTTTCCATCCATAGAGGTAGGCAGTTGACAGGAGAGGAATACCTTGAGTCTGCTGATGGTACTGGATAAACTCTGATGCCAAGTTCTAAAGGTATCAGGTACACAAAGGCATGCTTTCTTGACTGTTTCTGGATACGTATACCAGATAAAAACCTGTATCTGCACTGACTTCTAAGAATGGTTTACAGACTTGTCTCAAGAAAGTCACATGCTACTTTTTAGGTGACTTTTCCTTGTAAAACCTCTCTAGACCCTCTTAATGGTTATTGACCTTATGAGAAAGGCCTTCCAAATTCTCCCATTTTAGACAACAGGTAATATGCTGTCCATCTATTTCTTAAGAATAATATTCACAAGAAAAAAAATATCTGAAATGTTGTTAAATGCATTTGAGAAACAAACAAGCAATCCTTTTTGACTTCTGGTATACCAAATCTCCTTTGACAGTTTTTCTAGGTGTGTGTGTGTGTGTGTGTGTGTGTGTGTGTGTGTGTGTGTGTGTGTTATGACAAAACTAATATATTATCTGAGACTAAGAAGAGGCCTAGTGCTCTCACTCTAACCATAAACTCAACTTCCTGCCACTGGGGAGCCTTCCCTTCTAAGATAGGCTAGTTCCACCTGAAGTCTGTTTTGAGGAAGAGCCAGTGGAGAGTATTTTCCTGTCTTAATTTTGTTTCCTCTTTTCTGTGATAAAATACTCTGATGGAACAACTTAAAGGAGACAGGCTTTATCTTAGATCACAGTTCAAGGCATAGTCCATCATGGCAGGAAAAACAAGTGGCAGGGGTTTGAAGCAGGGGTTTGACATCAGACCCACAACTGGGAAACAACAAGCTGAATTCAACCGTTGTTCAGCTCCCTTCCATGCACAGCCCAGGATTCCCTGTCCAGGGAATGGTCTCACCCAAAATTAAGACAGTTATTCCCACATCAATTAATATCAAGATAATCCCCACAGTCATACCCAGAGGTCCATCTCTTAGGTGATACTAGATCTGTCAAACTGACAATTATCACTAGCCATCCCATTCTTTGAGAATTATGAGGAAAAAGAAAACAAAAGGGATATGCTATTCAAAGTGAAACAAAAAAAAAAAAAACTACAATAAAGCACAAAAGGAGTATTTATAGATGGCAGTGACTAAGCTGGGTAAATATCCTTCACACGTGGGAGATAAATATGACACTTCACATTTTGGTCCTGGTCCCTGGCATTGTTAAGTTTCACCCTTAAACATTGAAGATCTCTTACAACTAAAAACTTCCAAAAAAGCTTCAAGTTAGTGTCTATCAAAGGAGAAGTTGCTAAGGTCAGCATCTAAGTGCAATTAACAAGAATTGGGCACATTTACTCATGACCATCTTGCTATTGATAGGACATCAGGGTGTCATGGGTTGGGGACACTTGCCACTGGGCACTGTTGGCCACTGAGTATTGGGAGTCTTAAAGATGTGTGCTGAGGTGTTGAGGGAGACAGAAAGGGGCAAACATGAAGTTCATGAAATCACTTTACTGGAATATCAGAGAGAGAGAGAGAGAGAGAGAGAGAGAGAGAGAGAGAGAGAGAGAGAGAGAGCGCAAATGGAATATTGAGATGTGTGAGAAAAGGTGATAAGGTCGTTCGCAGATGAAGTAGTTGTTACAATTTTTTAAAACTCCCCATTATGTTTTGTATTAATTAGGTCAGAGTGGATTTCCACAAGTACTTTCTCATTATTCCTTGGTGAGAAATGCTATTTGTTTTGTAGCCCAGTACATCATGAAATCAATGATCATCTGTTTTCTGATTTTTAATTTGCCTGCATGTGTATATGTGCAACATGTGTATTCCTGGTGCCTGTGGAGGCTAGAAGAGGGTTACAGATTGTTGTAAACCACTATGTGATATTGAGATCAGAACCTGAGTCCTCTGTAAGAGTAGCAAGTGCTCCTAACAGCTGAGCCATCTATCTAGACAAGTTTTCTGATTTTAACTATATTCATCATTAGATGCTTAGTCTAATTATTTTGATGGCAACTATAGCATAAAGATTAATTTAATCAAGTTACCTTTACAAACATTTTATAATAATACACATTATACTTACATATACAGTAACAATTTCTCCATCCTATATAGCTCAACCATTTGATATTTTAAAGGAAATATAAAAGGTAGTTCATCACAGGATTATAAGTAATATCTGTAGTGACATAGACTTTTAAAAAACGTAAATATTCACTTGGATTTTATTTATACAATAGTATATGATAGACATGATTTTATAATTCTCAATGTTTACTTCATAGAGTACATCTTTAATGTAACTATGAACATAAATGTTCTTTAGTGACTATCACTGGACTTATTTAAAAAAATGTAAATCTCATGTTTTGCTCACTTTTAAACCATGCCTATAAGTGATGCCTCTTTTTCTGGTGGCCTTCAGAGTATTTCTAAAGTATCAGTAACTTCTAGGTCTCTTGATTTCCATACCATGAAATCTAGGATTTTCTTGCCCTTTCCAAATCCTGGGACTAGAATAATTCCTTTGCATGTAGGCCTGACAGGTTCTGTGAGGCATATATCAATAAACTCTCAGAATTTTGGCAGTGTACTCCATCCACACTAATGAAATAAAAATGTTTTGAGGAAGCTAATAGGAAATACATATTGAGATGGGTTCTTATAATTTGGCTCAGGGTAGCTCAATATTCACTACATAATTTCAGCTGGGATCAAACTCAAAATCTTCTTGACTCAGCCTCTTGAGTACTAGAATTACAGGTATGTAATGCCATGCCTAATATTTTTTTTCTAAAGCTCTCAAATTAATTATAGCATAGAGTCAAGATAGCTGATTATATTAGAATCATAAAATAATACAATCTATTTTTACACTGAATTAGCTTTTATGATAACAGGATAAAAATGAATAAAAAGAAGAATATCACTGTTATTCTCCACCTCAACTTGACAGACAGGTTTAAAAAAAAATCAACATTCAAGAGAAGGAAAGAATGTAAAAGGTAGGATGAAGAGTGCAAACTTTTAGATATCACATGGCTATTGCACACATGAACTACAATGAAATTACATTAACCAGCACAAGATCAATGTTCAGATTCCATCATGGAATACAGAGGGAATCCCAATCCCCATCTGTGGAGCTATAGGCAGATAGCTATCGCCACTTTTCTTTAGGAATTTGGGTGACCCCACATCCATGAATATATAGGTAACATGAATTGGACTCAGTGGATTTAAAAAAATAAAAAGAGGATATCAAGTAGGAAGATCTAGGAGGCAGCTAAAGGTTCAACACTGAGTATCATTCTTCAGGTACTGTTCACCTTACTGTTAAAGACAGTGACTTTCAATGTCCTAGAACTTGCCAACTAGGCTGAGAGCCCCAAGGATCCATTTCTGCCTCTCCTTGGCACTATGACTGCAAGCATACTACCAAGCCTGGCTTACTCATGAAGCTTCTGGGGAACAAACGTAGGTCTTCAAGCTTTTACAGAATGTACTTTACTGACTAAACTATGTCTCCAGCTCTTTCTCTCTGTGGTTACTCTTATCTGTCCTATTACAGTTGGATTTTTCTGATACTTTAAAACATCAAGTACATTTCTTTATCAATTAAACATTAACTATTTTCCCTTAAAGCACTCATTTAGATTAAAATTTTAGCAACAGAAAGCTTAGGCAAACAGCCTTGGGACTCCTGTGACATTTAAAATGTCACTTGGCAAGAGTAAAGCCTGTTGGCACATGTCAGGGGATCATGAGTTCTCAGCTAGCCTGGGCTATACAGCAAATTCCTGAGGATTCCTGTTAAACAAAACAAAACGAAACCAAAGAAAAAGTTAAACAAGAAAAAAAAAACCAAGAAAAAAAACAAAGTACAATAACAAAAGTGAAGCCTTTAGGTTCACAGGCTTTTCTAGAATTAAAGTAATGAGGAGATACTGACTTTTCTTCTAAAATTTTGTTCATCACTGGATTCTTTTGCTTTTGTTTCTTTGGGACAGACTTTTCATCATGTGGTCAAGGCTGTCCTTGACCACATGATGTCTCAACAGTACCTCTTGAGTACTGGGATAACAGATGTGCACTATTATGACTGGCTCTCACTGGATCCTTTCTGTTATCTTTGAGCACCATGAGATTTTCCTAGAAAAACCTGGAAACTAGCAATTTACTGACCAAGCCAGCAGAGGGGTTTTGAACCATTGTGCGCCATCTTAACATGTGCGCATAGTGAGGAAATAACGCAGACAGTTATACTTCCACATCAAGCCTGTAACAGTATATATTCATCTTACATGAATTTTGAAAGAATACAATTACATTTATATGTAAGGAAAATCACAAGTAGAAATGAAAATTATTTCCAAGCTTGAGTAGGTAGAATACTTCTATATTAATATTATCAAGCACTAACAGAGCCCTATATGATTTAGAATTTCCATCCAATGAGCTTTCTGTGTCATTTAACCTGTGGGAGATATCACCTGGGGAAATTTTTAAAATGAAATATTTTAAATTAGATTTTAATTGAAGAAAATCATATACATGGTTAAAAATAAATCACACAATACTGTTAGATTAATAACAAAAAAGAACAAACTCTTGCTTTTCTTCTACCTATCTTCATTTCTTTTAATCAGAAATAACTCTTTTAACTCTTACATGTTTCTGCATTGGTTTTCCTAATTGTAGTTTATGCTTCTTTTTATATATTACATCTTTTTTGTAGTGTTGGGATCAAACTTAAGAGCCTTGTATATGCTCGGCAATACTCTCCAACTGAACCAAATCTCCAGCCCTCTGTAATAGTTCTTGATGGCCTTTCTATCATTATATTACATCCTTTTCCTCTTCAAGTCCCCCAGTGTTACATAATCATTTCTTGTTAAGCAAGTACTTATATTACAGGTACAGTATCAGTCACATGAGGTAGGGCAGCATAATTTATGACTATATTTTATTTCTCATGGGGTTTATAATGACTTCAGTTTAAATTTCAAAATAAAATGTAAGTTCTAACTCACCCCAGACTTGGAAAAATCTCTAGCATACATTCACATACACCAGGTATTTGCTTTTTTGGACATTCAGAACACTCCATCTTTGGGCATTTCCTGTTTACATCATGTGGTTACCCCCCACTATTTAGCAGTTAGAAACTTTATGGCTGTCCATAATCCATAAAACGTCCTAGTCACTCTCCATAGTACCATGCCACGCCACATGGACGCCACCATTCCATTTACTTTCTTGTCTTTCCACTTGTCAACTGTATTTTCACAACAAGGTTTATAACATCTGCATTTTACTCTGTAACCAAAATTAGGTATTCCCTTTAAAGGAAAAAGCCGTATTTGGTCCATTTGCATGACTATGAGAGAACAGTCCTTTTTTTTTTTTTTTTTTTGCCATGACTGAACTTTCTTTTCTTTGGCTCCAATTGTCTCTCTGACAGGGATATCTTCACACTCTGCCACCGTTTGTCCCAAATCCTGCTGTTGTACTTGCACTGGGAACAAGCTTTCCCGTAGTCTGGCTTTGACCCACAGTTTCAATGTATCCTCTCGTGGGAGGAGATACATACTTTTCAGATCACATTCATGACATGTAACAGGCCTCTGACTCAATGACTAGCCCACAGTCCAGTCGTCCCAAAGATTAATTCAGAACGTAAGTGCGTTGTAAATCTGTGCTCTTGAGAAGCTTAGTTTTCCTTTCTCATGACGCAGCCTGTGCCCTTCGTCATATCCTAAGATTCCCCAGGGGTTTAGGGATGTGTACTCCTTAGACACTTCCTTGGGTCTCCGGGTCTCTGCTGCTGGAACATCTCCGCTCTTTACAGACTCAGCAAGCTTTCCCACCTCCAAACCGCGGGAAGGGGCGGCTGGGAGCGGATCGCGCGGGAGCGCGCTCTCGCGAGTCTGCACGCTCTTCTCGCGCACCTCGGCGGGGCCGCGGGGCGGCCTGGGAGGCGGCCATCTTGCGGGGCCCCGGAGGCCCGCAACGCCGGCGCGGCTCTAAATGTGTACCTGCAGGCGGATGTTGAGGATCACGGAGCCCGCGATGTAGAAGTACGGGAAGTTCATGCGCAGCTGCCAGGCCAGCTCGAAGAAGGCGAGCAGGGTCCGGGAGAGCCCCTTGCAGAAGACACCGTACGGGGTGGCGGCCGCGGGGCCCACAGCCCTGAGCGCCAGGGCGGACGGGACGTCGGCGGGGACCATGGTGTTGTCCCACCCGGCCGAGGGGCTCCGCAGCTCCGCGCACTCCCGAGCAAGGTCGGGCCGTGCCGGGACGACGTGGCCACCCGCTCCTCCAGCACTGCCAGCGGCCTCCGGCTGCCGCTCCCTCCCGGGCGGCGCGGGGCTGCGTGGGCTCCGCCCCTTCCTGCCAGCTTCCTGAGGAAGGTCTGCTGCCGGGAGTTATGTAATTTGTAGGGACAGCTGCGCAGAGATCGCTGTCACTTTAAAGGAAAGAGCTCAGTGAGCTGATGTAATTTAGCCCACAGGACACATTTTGCAAGGATCAAAGGTGGATTAAAATGAGTTCGTCTGCTCCGTGATCCTGTAATATTCACTCTGATGCTAAGACAAGATGATCGATCACCTTACAAACGCTTATACAGGCAGAGCCTGCATTTGTAACACACCATAACTGTGAAAACTCACCTTATTAGGTTATGGATTTACCTGTGTATTAGGACTATTTAGATTGCAAGTGACAAACAAAAATACATACCTCCTTTTTTTCGTGTGTGTGTAATCTATATGGGTGTATCTCCACTTAATTGTAAACCCATAAAAAGTTCAGATTAGGTATAGAATCCAGCTTTTTGCATGTAAATACACTAGTGAAAAAAAAAAAACAACCTGAGGATGAGAGCACTACTATTATCTACTCTCATATTCTCATATTCCTTACTTCCCTTATAGAAATAGCAGTTTCCATTAGTCACAATGCTTTTTTGGCATTTATGTGATGCACTTTCATTTTTTTTTTTTTTAAATCTCCCCCGTTTAGTTACATGCATGTATAATGCATATATGTTAGTTGCTGATCATGAATTTCAGAATGCAGCGCAGTTTTACATGCCACTGTTAAAATGCTCCATATCTAACCCTTAACTGCATGTATGTGTTACATATTCAAAGCATCCGTGTGAACTAAAAGTGTCAGGTCAAAAATACACACCCATCCCCCAAACTTCAAAGGGAAGTCCAAATGTCCAAAAATGAACTCAAACTGGACTGTAGGAGGATTTCTGGCTATTTGATAAAAGCCAGCATTCCTCCAGGAACTTGTAAAGTGGGTTCCTTTCTACCAAAAGGTGTCATTTCCCTTACTTCTGGCCAATAGGACATATGGCTCTCTTGTTAACGCATACTTGTGGGCCCTACCAGTGTATCAGAGTCCTTAGCCTCCATGATCCCCTGTCCCTACTCACAGTAATTACTATACATTTCAAAGCCCACATGCACATCTCCTGGCTCTTCCCTCCCTCCTTCCATTTACTTATTCTCTGTAGCTATTGCTATTCTCACTATACCTTATAACCAATGCTTATTAAATTGGAGAGAGAGAGAGAGAGAGAGAGAGAGAGAGAGAGAGAGAAACACAGTAACACTTTCAAACTTTTTCTACAAAGCCAGTATTCTAATACAAAACCAGATAAAGACACACCAAATAAAGAAAATTATTACAGGTCAATATCCATGATGAATATAGATACTTACAACAAGGTTTGATATATCAAAAAGATCATCTACCACAACCAAGTTGGGTATATTCTGGAGATGTAGGGATAGTTCAATATACATAATAGTGTAATAAATCATATCAGTGGACATAAAGATAACCATAAAATCCTACCAATAGATATAGAAAAGGTCCTTGACAAAATCCAACAAATCTTCATGATAACAGTCCTGGAGAGAATAGCCCTGGAGAGAAATGCAAAAGAAGGAAGCACCTGTGCATGTAGAAATGTGGATAAATTCCATCAATATAATGCTGGTCAAGATGCTAAAGTGAGAACATAAATATATTATTATTATAGAAGCCAGGCCTAGTAGTACATACCTGTAAACAAAGCACTGCATCCCTGCTCTGTGCTCTGGGGTTAATCTACTTCCTGTGCAAGAAGCCCAGGAAAATGTGACTCCATACAAAGGATGACAAGATCCAAGCATCAGAGTCCACACAAAGGGCCTGCAAACTGTGAGCTCTTGTCTATTTAAATAAGAGTGCTATGAAATCTTATCATTATGTAAAAATAAAGGCAGATAATTTCAGAAACAGAATTATTCATGTTCACCATCACAAATACACAAAAGGTGTCTTGGGAGGGGGTGTTATGTCAGTTGTTTGATGATTACTCTTAGAACCTAAAAATCAAAACAAACAGTTGTCAATATATTTTACAGAACTAATAAATGGACGAATGAGTGAATTATGTGAAGGCTGTCAAGATGAAAACAAAACATTATGAAATCTGCATGTAGAATACATTTTTGATTCTGTTTTCATTTTTAGGTTGCAAGCTTATACAGACAGAAACATTTCTCAGAGCAAAAGACTGGCTTTGGATAATTCTAAGTGAAACATTAGTAGATTATTAAATTGTCAGAACTATGAACTGCAACATGTTGGAATACCAAAGTAGATGGCATTTGTGATAATATGGTAGTTTTTGAAAATGATGTAAAAGATTTTAATAAAATTTAATAAATTTTTCAACTGTGAGAGATGTTACTATTATTCGATTTTCTCATTTATTTTATATGCAAATGCCATTTAATGTTATAAAATCTAGCTAGTAAGCAGATTACTTATTTTTTTTTCATTTTTATGGCTGTTGTATTAAACCCAGGGTCTCATACATGACTGACAAGTATCCTTCCCCTGAGATATACTGAAGGCCTATCTTCAGTGGTGATACATTGTGTACCCCAATAAAGCTTACCTGGGGATCAGAGGACAGAGCCAGGCCCTAAATTAGACCTAGAGGTCAGGCAATGGTGGCATACATCCTTAAACCTATCACTCGGGAGGCAGAGATCCATCTGGATCTCTGTGAGTTCAAGGCCACACTGGGCCACATGAGAGAAACAGAACCAGGCAGTGGTGACACACGCCTTTAATCCCAGGAAGTAATACAGCAGGACACAGAAAGGTATATAAGGTGTAAGGAAACAGGAACCTGTCTCTTGAGGCTGAGGATTTTGTAGAGATAAGATAGTGGCTGGCTGTTCTGCTTCTCTGATCTTTCAGCTTTCAACCCACCCCATCCAAAAAATAAATAAATAAAAAAAGGATATAGATAAGAGGTAGATTATTGAATCTACTCTTTAAAAAAGATATAGAAGTGATAGGATAAAAGGGTAGATTATTGAATCTACTCTAAAAAGAAAAAAGGGAGGATATAGATATAAGATAAAAAGGTAGATTATTGAATGTCTATATAAGTGACTACCAGCATCCTTTCTCAATTGTTAGTTTTGTACATTTTTTCCTCCTAACAATTCTAAACTGTTTTCAGGTGTGCATATCATAAGCTCATCTAAGCAAAATAACAAAATCTGTAATTCAATGTATATTTCCCCTGCCACCATATAGCCCCTTGATGGTCATTTACAAAATCAGATCTCATGCTCACAGTGTTCCATTATAGTTCAAAAATGGAAAGATATCCTTGATGATACAGTTTAGAAAACAGAAACAAGATATTTGTGGCTCACATAGATTCATGTCCAAAATATTCAATGGACTGTGCCACTCACACAGTGACAGAATTTATAAATACATGACTTATGTGGCCTTTGCTGAGTGCCCTGTGTTGGGGATGGGAGCCTAGGCTTCCTCTGTAGCTGCTTTTGCTACTTTGTCTCTTGGATGTGTGCTGTGGGATGTTCTGTATATCAAATGTGTTGCTCTGATTGGTTAATAAATAAAACACTGATTGGCCAGTAGCCAGGCAGGAAGTATAGGAGGGACAAGAAAAGAAGAGAATTTGGGGGAAGTGGAAGGCTGAGGAGAGAGACCTATGAGCTACCACCATGACAAGAAAGATGTAAGGTACCGGTGAGCCACAAGCCATGTGGCAACTTATAGACTAATAGAAATGGGTTAATTTAAGATATAAGAACAGCTAGCAAGAAGCCTGAGCCATTTAGGCCAAACAGTTTAAATAATATAAACGTCTGTGTGTTTATTTTATAAGTGGGCTGTCGGACTGCCAGGGCTTGGTGGGACCTGGAGAAAAAACTCCAACTACAGATGTGGATTACTCCTCTTGTGAGTTTGAGCTCTTCTTTTCCTACAACTTTGTCAGGGACTTGCCCAGAAATCTTGCCATTATCAATACAGTTGAAGTTTTGAATCCGAACAAAGCAACTTGGACAACAGAGTGCAGAAGCTGTCACTATTCAAGGGAATCTCCATGTTTCCTACTCAGAGTGGAAGGCAGAGAAGAGGAGGTCAGGGGAGCTCCTGGGGTGACGTTACTCCCTCCCATGATACAAGCTCTGTCACTTCTCCTAAAGGCCTTGAAGCTCTTGTACTAGCTCATGCTCCACACAGCCCCTCCTCCAATGTGTTTTGCATTTGTCCTTGTCTTCTATCTATTTTTAAAATAGGAAAAGAGCCATCCCATAAGGACCTTTCTGTGTTCAGGTATGTTAATGTTTCTGTTCTTAGAAATTTTGCCTAAAACTTTTCATATGCTGTTTGAATTTATCTTCCTAGTATGTTTCCCCCATAAATGTAGGGCATTTATGAGAAATTCAAGATAATTTTGTGTTACCTTCTTTGTTCAGTATTGCTCTAGGTTCCAGTTGTAAGCCATCTTTCACATGGGATAACCTATGGCTTTTCTTTCAATCTAAACATTTTTGTTGGTGTTATGTTGACACTGGATCTCACCAACTAGCTCAGTTTCCTTCAGTGCTGGTCACGTATACCAGTGTGCACCACTATGTAAACTTTACTAAAGGTTTTGATACATATTTTTCTGCTGCCTCATTTTGATACTTCCTTTTTGTGTTACTGCTTCTCTGACTATCCTTTAGCTGGTGAACAATTATGGCCTGTTGCTCCATTCTCTGGCTTGCCCAGGCTGTGTATTGTTCTTTATATGCCTCTATGACATTACAGGAGCAGATTTTGGTGCAAAGTGGAGATAAATGAATGGTGTCTAATGCCCATACTGGTGAAGGAGTCAGATGCATTAACAAAGGCAGGAAACATCGACAATGAAGAGGATTTTGTTGTGCAAATGAATTTATGTAAGCTCATTGTCTGCTTTGTAACAGAACAGGAATTTTTCCAAATTTATTTACATGTATGAATAAGATAGTACCAACTCTCTAGAATATTTACACTATCACTGCATCAATTACAAATTAAAGCAATTTTATAACATCTCCTAACAACTATCATGTTGCTAATCTTAAGTGAAATGCATAATAAATTATAAGTAAACAATAAACATGAATTATTGAAGTGAGAAATAAAAGGGATTATGGTATAGATAAATGCATATTTATGAACTAGTATGTATTTATATATATATGATCTTATAAAAAATAAAATATGAGTCTTCTCAGTCCCAGGCATTTGACGAATAACAATATAAGATTATTAGATAATTGTTTGCTTATAGGAAGAACTTTGGAAAATGCATATAGGTGCCTATATTGGAATAATTTGGAAATATTTAGTGAAATTCTTATGTTACATAAAAGTTAATATACTGATGACTTTTATGTGAGCTAGAATTTTGTAATTTTGCTTGTCAGAAATTAAATGGTTTCAATTTAATATGTAAACAGTCAAAACAATGGAAATAAATATATTTATTTTGATGACAGCACATGAGAATTCTGTTTTCTCAGCATCAACTATGGAGGATTCCAGACCATTGTGTGTAGGCATCTGGTTGAAGCTCAGCTGGGCTGTCTTGCAAAGTGTAAAATTTTTGTGAAGAAAACTATAAAGCAGTTCAGTAAATTTTGATATTTACTTGACATTGTACATAAGAGTTCATTAAATTAGTATGTTATGAATTCTCAAGAAACAGCTAGACATACATCAGAAGACTGCATTAATAAATATTTAGCACTCTAGTGGAATTTGGAACATCTTCAAAATGATGAATGGTGTCATACGGTACATATTATTAACTACTTTAAATGTGGAATTTATAATGGGATATTTGGGCAATGCATTCACAGTACTAGTGAATATTATGGAGTGGGTAAAGAGGAGAAAGATATCTTTCATAGATCAGATCTTCACTACTCTGGCAATTTCCAGAATTGGTTTGCTCATTTCATTAATTGAAAGTTTATTTGTGTCTGAATGGTATCCACATATAATAATAACTAGAAGACGTGCGAGACAAATGAGTATTTCCTGGGTGGTAACCAATCATTTCAGCATCTGGCTTGCTACGTGTCTCAGCATTTTTTATTTTCTCAAGATAGCCAATTTTTCACACTCTATTTTTCTTCATCTAAAGTGCAGAGTAAAAAGAGTGGTTTCCGTGACGCTATTGGCATCTCTGCTCCTCTTGTTTTTAAACATTCTAGTCATAAACACACGTATTGACGTCTTAATTGATGGAATTCAAGCAAATATGTTCTACAGTGCTATCTCAAGTAACTATACTCAAGTTTCTAGGCTTGTTTTACTCACCAACACTATATTCACACTCATCCCCTTCTCTGTGACCCTGACCATGTTTCTCCTGCTCATCTTCTCCCTGTGGAGACATCTGAAGAACATGCGGCACAACGCCGAAGGCTCCAGAGATGTCAGCACCACAGCCCACATAAAGGCCCTGCAAATGGTGGTCACCTTCCTGTTACTGTATACCGTGTTTTTTCTGTCACTTCTTTTGCAGTTTTTTAACATTGAATTTCAGCAGAAAAATTCAGTTGCTCTGCTCTTCTGGACTACTGAAGTTGCTTTCCCTTCAGGCCACTCATATGTCTTGATTCTGGGAAATACCAAGCTTAGGCAGGCATTTCTTTCCATGGTGTGGTGGCTGAGGTGCAGGCTCAATGGTGCAGAGCTCTCAGGTTCCTAAAACTTACAGTGGATCATATTTGTATTTCAGAGGAAAATCAGTTTCTAAAAAAATTATTTTTGTATAAATCTGTACCTTCTATACTTCACTTGTAGCATTGTAAATTTGGCAAAATTTTGTGTAGGTTAGGTACTATCCAAACTATTACAGCCCTGGCAGAGAATATGGAATTATCTAGATTGTCCTACAAGGGTAGATATGAATATAGGCTAAATAAATATATGAAAACATAATATTAGTAAAGTATAATTTTCTATATAGAATTAACCTCTTTAACATTTTAAAATGATTTATGTTCATATGTAAAATACATGTGTTTATGTATTCTTGTGGCCTGTGTTAAGTGTTGTTAAATCTGTGGTAAGGATCCTGTGTATCATTAGAATTAGAAATAAACCCTTCAGATTATTCAGTTTGCTTTGACAATATTTTTCTCTTCTAACATTATTTATTTATTCATTAGAAAATGTTGAGTATATTATCTGTATGTCTTTCAGAGACAATTAGATAGGGCCATACATTTTATAAAAGGTGGACATGTTGCTACTTGAAGGAGGATGTCCATAGTACTTATATATGACTCATTGATATTTGAAAATTTCATCCTACTTTTGAATATTGTGTAAATGAATTCAATAATTGAAAAGATGTTAAAGGACTGAATTGGAAAACAGGAAAATTGTGCGGTGAGTAGTTGTCTGTTGTTCTGTGGCACAGAAAACAATAAGAAAAGAAAATATGTATATATCCAGTGCTTAGAGAAATGACTCTGATTTGTAAAAAATCTGTAGTTGAATGAATTCTTAGAGATGTAACCTATGCATGTGAAATACTAACAGTTAAAGATGAAGTTCAGGATAAAGTAAAAATAGCTAAGGGTCAAAGAATAGATTTCTTGGTGAAAATAAGTAAGTAGATAGAGTAAATATCAATGAAAGGTTAAATACAAATTACATGATGGTAACATTTCAAACACAATACAATCCACACGGCAATAAAAATAGAAGTATACAACAGAATTTTCACTATAAGAACAAATCTCAGAGAAATTGTACATTTTTAATATCAAGATGGAAGCCTGTCCACTGTCCCTCTACTATGTTGCCAAGGTACTGGTGGGGCGCGGAACACAGCATTCAGCAGGCTTTTTTTTTATCACTACTTCAAAAAACTTTATACAGAACACTTCCAGCAAGAGGCCTGTTAGCAGCTTTCATTTCACCAATACACTAGATTACTGCGACTCCTCGACAGTGATCAGAGCTAGGTTTGCTTGAATGGTGTCTTGTTCTCAGCCTTGGATTGGTGTGTGTGTGTGTGTGTGTGTGTGTGTGTGTGTGTGTGTGTGTGTGTGTGTGTGCTTCTTGGCTGTATACAATGAAGCTGTAAGACATTAATTATCAGCAGATAATTGTAGAGAAGAGGACACCTTAGAAAGAAAAAAACTCTTTTACATGAATCCAACTTATGTGCTGAAATACTCTTTTTTTTCTGTTTTTTTTTTGTTTTTGTTTTTGTTTTTGTTTTTGTTTTTTTGAGACAAGGTTTCTCCATGTAGTTTTGGTGCCTGTTCTGGAGCTCACTCTGTAGAACAGCCTGGCCTCGAACTCACAGAGATCTGCTTGGCTCTGCCTCCCGAGTGCTGGGATTAAAGGCGTGCCACCACTGCCCTGCTGAAATAAACTCTTGATGTTGAAGGACCATTCATGATATTTCCTGAGGATTGAAGCTCACCTATCTCTGCATTCACCATTCATTCATTCCTTCATTCATTAAATTTTTTTAAACTTTGTACCTTGAAAACTTTTAAAGCTTTGCTGCCTGACATCCATACTTTATGAACTCAAATTTCATAGAGGATAGACAAGGGGAAATGTTTGCAAAACAGTAAAAGAGAGTATGCCTTTATTTGCATATTAGTAAATGAGAATTCAGCTTTAATTCAGCACCAGCAGTTGAAGACCGGGGCTTGTGGTGAAGGTGTACAGTGCACGGTTACAGTTGTTTTAGGATAATTTTTTTTTCTGTGAAACCAGCATTGAACTTGGGGTTTTGTAGCACGAATCTTAAAAAGTTCTTATTAATAAAATCAAACCTGAGGCCAGTTATAGGGGTGAATGCTGGAAGATCAGAGAGGCAGAACAAGCCACAGCTTCCTCACCTCTGCAGTTCCTCAGCTGATCCTGTTTCCTCAGACTGGAAGCCTCTGTGTCCTCATCCAAATGGATCTCAGCTGAACTGCTGCTCAAAAGCCTGAAAAGTTAACCAGCCAAATGCTTCTAGTTTCTGGTCTTCAGGCCTTCTATATCTTTCTGTTTTCTGCCATCACTCCCTGGGATTAAAGACTCACTTCTTGGGATTAAAGGCGTGTGTCACCATGCCTGGCGGTTTCCAATGTGGCCTTGAACTCACAGAGATCCAGAGGGATTTCTGTCTCTGGAAATGCTAGGATTAAAGATGTGTGCTACCACTGCCTATCCTCTATGTTTAATATTGTGGCGGTTCTGTCTCTGACCCCAGATAAGTTTATTAGGGTGCACAATATTTTGGGGAACACAATACAACCACAAGGTTTGTCTTAGTTAATGTTACTTTTCTCCTTAACATTGTCCATAGAATGTAAAAGTCAATAGAACATTGTTCAGACTGAAGAGTTTTATATGTAGTGTGTGTGTGTGTGTGTGTGTGTGTGTGTGTGTGTGTAACAAGATTATGGAGAAAACACGTCATGAATTTGAAAGGGATCAAGGAGAAGTATACTGAAGAGCTCAGAGGGAGGAAAGGGAAAGAGAAATGATGTAAATATAGTAAAATCCCAGGCAAATGAAACAAATTAAAAAGGCAGTAGGACTTCGCTGCCCACCCAGAAGCCGGGTATTGCTAGGACTTTTTGTCAGGAGATTGTCAATTATAAACAGCAATAGAGGCTTAGTTTATACTTTTTCCCCGACTCAAGGTTGCTCCTGAGCATATTTTCCATCCAGTTAGTGAGAGAATTTGGTTTTGGAAAATCTGCCAATATCTTTATAGCATTTGAAAATGGTTCAGTTATTACTGGAAGAAAAAGATGTTCCTGGTGATAGAATTATTACTCCTTGGGCTGTCTCCAAAATTGTTTCCTTAGGGAAAGTTAACCCACTGTATTCAACTGTAGTTCATCTGGGTTCAAATAATGGACAAGTGAAGAAGGGTATCCTTATAGGCCGTGGTGGAAGTGATTCTTGTAGCACCTGGTGTACCAATAGCCTCAGCTTGTTTTGTTTGTTCAAGATAGCTAAGTTCTCCCGTCCTACATTTCTCTACCTAAAAAGCTGAGAAAAGAATTTGTTTTGTTGATATACAGGAAATTTTGATTTTGTCTTTTCTTTGAGTCTTTTATTTTAAGAATATTTGTATTAATTCTATGAAGACTTCATGCAATGTATGTGCAGTGAACATGTGAGCTCACTGCCCCAACTGCTCCCTTAATTGTCCTCTCCACACCCCTCTATTTTCACACCCAAACTTTGAGTTCTCTTCATTTCTCTTCACCTACACATGGAGTCCACTTTTTGTTGCCAAACTTGTCTTGAGATGGGGCCTG
Organism: Onychomys torridus; assembly: GCF_903995425.1. NCBI lineage: Eukaryota > Metazoa > Chordata > Mammalia > Rodentia > Cricetidae > Onychomys > Onychomys torridus. Next base: position 144,885,951 of record NC_050445.1, on the reverse strand, counting down.
CCCCAGTGTGTGGTTGACCCACCAGGGGTCATACAATTAGAGAAAACTATTGACACTTCTCCCATTGATAGCCTGTAGCTTCTCAGCTAGAGGTAGGATTTTGTGTTCACCTTCCTCCCTCTATGTTGGGATTTTGTCTGGCTTGAGTTTTTCCAGGTTTTGTACATGTTGTTACAATTGCTGTGAGTTTACCTGTGTGAATGCCCTGTTTTATCAAAAAACAAAAACAAAAACAACCCAAATTTCTTGCTTTTACTTACTATTTCTATCTCTTACAATCTTTCCTTGTTCTCTTCCATGAAAATCCCTGAGGCTTGGATGAAGGGTGTGTTATGAATGTTCAGTTTAAAGTTGAGAACACCAGGGTCTCTGTATACACTGTCATTTTCTGCAAGGAGAAGCTTCTCTGATGGGGGTTGAAATATGTTATGATCTGTGGATATAGTAACAAGTCACTAGGAGTCTTTAAATTTATTTGGTAGTTTTTTTCAAAGTTTAATACAAGACATTTTGATCATATTTACCTCTCTCTAATTCTTCTCAACTCCCCCTAATATATTCTATATAATATATACAATATATTCCCCCAAGTATATATTCTTCCTCTTTTCTGAGGAAATGATTTATCATGTTGCTCTTGAGATGCAACATGTGGGAACTGTTCTTCGTGCTGTCTTGTGTAGAGCAGAAGATGCAGAGGAAGAGCTGAGGAGTGCTCGTTAGGGTGGTATGTGTTGCTCTCTCCGGTGGACACAAGTTCTGTCACTTTAAAAAGACCTTGCAGTTCCAGTAGTAGTAGCACACACTCCACACCGCCCACCGCTGATGTGAGCGTTTCGCATTTCTCTTTGTCTCCTTTCTCTTTTTTGTTGTTTGGAAGGAGCCATGTCAGGAGGACATTTCTGTCTCTGCAGTGATGGCATGAACATGCTTCTATTCTTAGCAACTTCTTCTAAAACTTTTCACATGCTTATGTACTTCATCTTCCTAGTATAGCTGATCTGTAATTGTTGGGCCTTTGCTGCAGGGGACTGAGGCTGTGTTCCATTCTCTGCACTGGAATACCTCCTCATGTCTTGCCTATAATCGCTAATGGTTTTATTTTAAGTAGTGTCTTATTTATCTCTCAGGCTTGTTTTGCATTAGTCATCCTCCTGCATCCATCTCTCCACTGCCAGACTAAGGTTCCCAGTGTGCACCACCACACCAATTTCATTGTAGTCTTTGACATCTATTTTTCTATCTTTGTCAGTTCTATTGGCTTTCCAGTCATGGTTCTTTGACTACCTATATTTAGCTCCTTAGGAATTTTAATGCCATGCTTCATTTCCTGCTTGTCTAGGTTGTGCATCATCCTTGTGTGTGATGTTGGTAATGGAACAGATATTGGTGCAAAGTGAAGAGATATGGTTGTATCTGAAGGTCCTAGGTGCTAAAAGGTGGCATATGTACTAACAAAGGGAGATACAGAGAATGGGAAAGATCATTTGTGTGTGTATAAATTCATTTAAATTCTTTGCTTGATACTATGATAGGAAAATCTCCAAATTTGCTCATATACAGAGATGAAAGAATTACAACTTTAGAGAATATTTATATTCTTTTTTTTTTTTTGGATTTTTTTTGAGCTGAGGATCATACCCAGGGCCTTGTGCTTGCTAGACAAGCACTCTACCACTGAGCTAAATCTCCAACTTATATTCTTATTACATCAATTAAAAACTATTTTATACAGCATCTTGATAACTATAGCAGTATTAGCATGAGTTAGATGCACAAAAACACTAATGTTAAAAAGTTTTATTAAAATGATGAGTCAGTGACACTTGTGTTTCTCTACTAATGGGTAGTAGTGTGTGCATGCATGACCCTGCAAAAGTAAGATGAATATCATGCTTAGTATAGAATATCTGAGGAACATTGAAATCTATGAGACTTTTAGGCAACTCTGATAGCTTTCAGTAAGAACTTTCTGAAGCATGAATAGTTCCCTGTACAAACATCATTTTGATGTATTTAATGTTATTTTTCTTTTATATGTCAGCCTAGATTTTGTTGCTGACTCTGAGTTATAGTTCCCTAATGTTACTTGTCTAGAAATCAAATATCCAGACTAAAATATGTATAAAGAAAAACTAGTATAAACAACACCTGTAAGCATATCTTTATTTTGATGACAGCACATGAAAATTCAGTGTTTCTTCTACATCAACAGAAAAGACTTCAGGTTGCCCTCTCTAAGGCACATAATATCTGGATAAAGTCTAACATAGCTGCCGTGGAAATTGAAAAATTTTGTGCCAAAAACCATGGACAAAATCATTGGTGAATCTATATTTGATTGGCACTGTCTATAGGGGTTCATGACAGTCAATGCTATGAGAGTTCCAGAATTTCATAGCATTTTAGAAGACTGATTAACACATTTTCATCAGTGTACAAGGAACTAAAGAATCCTTCTAGTGACAATGAGTCATATCCCACATGTCACATTAACATTTATTTTAAGTGTGGAATTCATAATAGGAAGTTTAGGAAATGGATTCATGGCACTGGTGAACATTGTGGACTTGATCAAGAGAAGAAAGATCTCTTCTGTGGATCAGATTCTCACTGCTCTGGCCATCTCCAGAATCACTCTGCTCTGGTCATTAATTGCAAGTTTATTGGTTTCATCCATCTACACAACTTTAACGATAACTGGAAAAATGATGAGAATTATCAAAATTTTCTGGACAGTTACCAATCATTTCAGCATCTGGCTTTCTACATGCCTCAGTATCTTTTATTTTCTCAAGATAACCAATTTTTCAAACTGCATTTTTCTTTATCTGAAGTGGAGAGTAAAAAAAGTGGTATCAATGACATTGCTGGTATCTTTGCTCATCTTGTTTTTAAACATTTTAGTCATAAACAGATGTATTGATGTTGGGATTGATGGACACGAAGCAAATATGTCCTACAGTGTTATCTCCAGTAACTCTACTCAATTTTCTAGACTTGTTTTGCTTGTCAACACTATGTTCACATTCATACCATTCACTGTGTCCCTGACCATGTTTCTCCTGCTCATCTTCTCCCTGTGGAGACATCTGAAGAATATGCGGCACAATGCAGAAGGCTCCAGAGATGTCAGCACCACAGCCCACATAAAGGCCCTGCAAACTGTGGTTGCCTTCCTCTTACTGTATACGGTTTTCTTTCTGTCTCTTCTTTCACTATGTTGGTTTGTTGACTTCAAACAGAGGAGTCTTATTGTTTTGTTTTTACAGGCAATTGGAATTGCTTTTCCCTCAGCCCATTCATGTGTCCTGATTCTGGAGAACAGGAAGCTGAGTCAATCCTTTCTTTCCATGCTTTGGTGGATGAGGTACAGGCTCAAAGAAACAAAATGCTCTATTCCCTAAAGCATATTGGGGGTCAGTTTCCATTTTCTAGAGAAAAATCAGTTCATAGTTGTCATGTGTTAGGGATGACCAGGGTGGTGGTCCTCTTTCAGGAAAGGGGTCTGTTAGATATGCAGACAGTGTAAAGGTATCTATTAATATGGGAGACAGCCCAAGCAAGGTCAAAATGTGGGTACCATCTCTGTCAGAAAAACAGAGATTTTTCCCGTCTTCTAAGCAAGTAGAGAATGGGAAAATTACTGTACCATGCCTGTGTGGACCTCAGATTAGCTGATACCATCTAACTAACTAGACAGGGACATTATGCTTTCCTATATTTTTGGGTAAGTAGGAATAACATTCCTGAAAAAAGGACTTTCCTAAGGATATTAATACATGATGTAATAGCGGCTACTCATTTGGCCTGCTTCTCTTCTAGGGTGTTACTAAGGGACTCTTCCCAGGAAATGGAGTGAACTGAACTCTTATGAGAGCTGTGAGGAGAGAAAGAGAGCCTGCAGGCTGTAGTCCCCACATGTGTTAGTCAGCAGTGCCCAAAGGAAACAGAGTCTGTGATGGGTGTGGGATATAAAATAAGTAAGTCTTGTATGTATAAGTTTGTAATTTCAAAATTATTCAGGTATATGTAACTATGGATTTAGAAGATTAAGTGTAGATTAAGCACTACTCAATCATATTACAGCTCTGCAGACATGATGCAAACATGTTTATTGTTATACAAAGATGTGAATGTGAACCATTTAAATATAAGAACTGGCATCACTTTTTATCGTCATTAAACTTTTAAAGACTTTAAAATGATCAATGAATAGCACGTGAGAGTTGTATCTGCATGCATTCAAGTGAGGCACTGAAAAAGGAAACCTGTAGTTGTGTCAATATAAAAATGATTTTGTTTTCTGTAAATATGTCATAAAGTATAAAATACACACTTGGACATAAGACATACTTAATCCATTTTTTAGATGTAAGATCAATGTAGAAAACTTAAGAAACTCTGAGCCAGTGAGTAATTACTTTTACCTTTTGAACCATTTTCTTCCACTTTTAGATGGTTCTGGGGATGGGATTGATTCCAAAATTTTCCTGTCATCTTTATACACATGTAGTGGGAAAGCTGCAAGCTTCACACACACACACACACACACACATACACACACACACACACACACACACACACACACACACACACACACTACAGTTAAAAAGTAAAAATATTTTCAGTTTATCCCAAGTTTCCTATGTATGTTATTTAACTTGGGAATCAAGAATTCTTGAAACATGTTTGTCAATTTTGTATTTAGCTCTTCTGTATGTAGTGTAATACACTTTTATTTTTATGCTCATAAATGCCAAATGTGTCTATAATAGTGTCTTAGTTAAATGTCACAGTAGAAATTTGGTGGTAGTATTTTATTTTATGTGATCATGTACCTGAATTTTTCTAAGGTGACAAAATCCAAGTTAGCATAGGCGTGAAAATTTAGACTAATGTAGAAGTCACTAACATTTAATTAACACAAATTTTGTTGTACATGTGTATTATTAGTATAAAAAGTAGGTAAAAGTATACAAAAATAATCAAATAAATGAATTATTTAAAGTAAACTGAGTCAAAGACAGAAAGCTTAGCGAGCTTAGCATGACTAAGCGGTCGGTCACATGTCCTGTGCTCAATGCTGCTTAACTCTTAGTAAGAGACATTGAATAAGATTCCTTATTCAATGCTTATTTTAACAAATAAATCTCTTCAGACTACCAGGTTTATGTTTGGCCTAGATGTTATCTTCAATAAAGCTTTTTAAACTTGTAAATTAAAAAAAAATTGAACATATTTTTTGAAGTTTTTTTAGAGTTAATTTTATGAGAAACATATGCTTTCAAATGGGAATTGAGAAATAGGAATCCACCAAAGGAGGATGTTATGTTATTAATTTGTAGGTCATTTGTCTACTCACAATGGTAGAATGCTGTTTCTCACGTATAGAAACCAACCTTCCTTGAAGTTAATTAGAGCAATAATCTCTACAGAAGTAGGCTCTCCTGCAAAATTCAGGTGAGGTATCCAGGGGAAGAAGCTGCTCACATTCACACTTGAATCTGGTGGGATAACACAGAAAAGAATGGGAAGTTTTCATGCATAATTTAAGCCTTCTTATTTCTATGACACTTGATAATTATTTAATTTGCACAGGAAGCACAGGGATTGCTTCTGTTGGATACATCGGTAGCTGTGTTGCTCATGTTTTCTTGTTTCTGTGACAAAATATCTGACAAGGGCAACTTAGGGAAGAAATCAGGATTTTTTATTTTCTGACAGTCTGAGGGTACATCTTATCATGGCAGGGAAGGAATGACCACAGGACTATGTCCCGAAGTCAGGAAGCCCAGATAAATGCTGGTGCTCTGCTTGCTTTCTCACTTTTTAGGTCAAGAACTCAAATGATGGATGCCCTGATTCACAAGAAGAGTGAGATTCCCTACCTCAGTTAACCTAATGTAGAATGTCTCTCTTACATAGGCCCAAAGGTCTGTCTTCTGGGTACTTCTAGATCCTGTCGAGATGACAGTCAACATCCACCTTCACAGAAACACCTGTTGAGTAAAGTATGAAAGGAGTTTTGTGTTTAAAGTTCACTATCTTGTCTTCTGCTGATACAAAATCACACCACCTGCATATAATTATTGATATCAGTTATTTAGCTAAATAATACCCACACATATTTATCTTTGTTGTTTGGTTTATGTTATAAAGCAGCTTAAACATGCAAAATGTTAAGTACTTGTAAACAGTTGCTAAGAGAGAGAACTGCTTGAGCTGTTTGCAGGATGTGTGTGGAGCTGCAGTGATGCAACTCATGAGTTGTCACCCAGGCTGGGTGCAGGGTGGGCTTTCAGGGATGAAGCTGCCCTTATGTCTCCATGCTCTTGTAAGAAGCTCTCATCCATGTCCCCGCAAGTAATCCTAATAAACTAACTAATTGGTTCACTGAACTCGACTTGAGTGGAGTCATTTCTTTGTTCTGTTGTGGGTGGCTTACCTGGAGTAACTAGGCAACTGTTGACATCTCCCTAGGAAAAGTCAGGGAAAAGGTTATATTGCAAGACACTAAGACCACCAGAATCAAAGTCAAATTCAAAAAATGTCTACAAACTTATGGTTGTAGAAAGTATGTTCACATGAGAAATCTTTTTAGAAAGTTGCATACTGGAAGGTAACTGACAGATACTCCTAAAGTGCTGAAGAAGGTAACTATAAATCTAATTTGTAGACAAAGATTTGGTCTTATGCATTCAGTTAAGTAATGTCATTCCATATTAAAATACAAAACAAAACCAGTATTATTTAATTACTTATTTAATTATTTAGCATATAATTAGTACATTTACAAGTACCTACTGCTTGTGAATGCTATTAGTGGGCCAACCACAGAAAGAATATGAGGGACCAGTTTTCTTGTCCCAAAACTGCCAGTGTTGCTGCTATACTGCTCAAGGTACTCAGACAAAATTTATTGTTATCCTCAAGTATAAATCAAGTATAAATCATATCATAGGGTGAAACTGTAATCTAATTTGACCAGTGTCCATATATGAAGGTAACAGACATGAGTAATCTGTAGACATAGAGGAAGGTGTGTTAGCTCACAGGGAGGCCCTGTAAGAAGATGATTTGCATACCCCAACAAGAGAGTCATTGCCAAAATGCGACACCCATGGACACTTAACCTTGCCTTTCAGTCATCTGAACTTTGAGGAAATAAATATCTGTCATTTAACAAATCTGCTATGTAGTGGTTTTTAAGTGAATGCTTAAGAATAGCAAAAGGGAAAGCACAGTATCCATTTAATAGAACACTAATATGCTGAGAAAATAAGTCTTAACTTTGTTTAAGTAAGAATAAAGTTGATACTGAAGAAAAAATGTAGTGCAACTTATCACCTCTTACAAGTTACAGAAATTGTCCAACATATCAGAAATTCATAAATGTGTTATAGTAGACAATGAAAAGCAGGCACACCACGAGTGTAGATCAACACAGGTTTATTAAGCTTTCATGTGCTGCAAGTAACAGTTCATACAGTACAAATTACATTTTTAGCTCACATTTTCTGACTCTAATTTCTTTTTAAAATTTTTGGATTTATTTATTTTATGTATATGAGTATTTTTCAGCATGTCTGCATTTGTACCTGCTCCCCAAGGAGGTTGGTAAGAGGCCATTGGCGCCTCTCGGAGTGGAGTTAGAGATGGTTGCTAGCCGACAGGTGAGTGCTAGGTATCGAACACAGGTCCTCTGAAAGAGCAACATGTATTCTTAACCTCTCAACCAACTCTTTGATACCCAAATACATATTTTCGACACTTTGAAATTTTATATATTTTTATTTCTGTTAAGTGTCCTATAACAGACAAAAAATGATGATAGCTGAAAATTGGTGAATAAAGTTGTATAAGAATAAAGAATACAAGCTGAGTCTGGTGATACATAAGTTCCAGTTTCTTAGGAAAAAGAAGCAGGAAGCTACAGACTTCAGAGCCTACTTGGTCAACTTAGTGAGGCTCTCTAAAAATAGGTGTGGGATAAAGGTAAAAATGAACACAAATGGTCAAATGACTGCCAGACATGATCCAATGTAGACAGAAATTTCTCCAGTCCTGCCTTGTCCAGCAGTCCTGACAAATTTCTTTCATTTGAGGTCCTGCAACTGTTTATATAATAATCACTCAGAGGCTTATATTAATTACAAACTATATGGATTTCATGCCTGGCTGTAAGCTTTCTTGCCATAGGCCAAAACAACTTTATTTATTATCCAACTGGAGCCACACAAATTCACAGCATACAGAAAGACATCCCACAGCAGTTCAATATCCCTGCTTCCTTTCTTGGTTAATGACAGAACTATGAGGATGGTGGTGACCACACTACAACATTTAGGATCCTTTTGTCATAGTAGAGGCATAATTTTTCATAGAACAAATTTACTGAGGCTTTATTAGTGTTTTAGCTTCTTTTCAATTTTAATTTCATAATACGATATTGACATAATTTACAACATCCTCCTACTCCTCCCATGTCTCCTATCCATCTTAAATTTCTGACTTTTAAAAAATAACTTTATTTTCTTTTAATAGTTATCATTCATAAGTATATTAATATATATTATATATTCTGTTTCATCCATTTAGTATTGCTCGTATGCATATGTCTTTCAGAATGGACATTTGGAATTGGATAGCCTTGCATTGAGATGTTCCTCGAGAAGATTCATTCTCTCTCTCAGCAGCCATTAATTGCCTATAGCTCTTCATCTAAGGATGGGGCTTTGTGCGATTTCTACCACCAGCATAATGTGTTGGTTGTTGTCATTGTACAGGTCCTATTCAGCTTCTTAATGAAGATGAGTTCTGAACTACTATAACAACCAGCCAAAAGTTTATGGAATAGTAATATCAAATGAAATAATCTCAAAGATAAAATATATAGAGCCAATCGAGACAGTTAGAAGCACTTACATGCAAGTAATGGATGTTGTGGCAGGCATATTTAATCCCAGCATTTCTTAGGAAAGGTAAGTTGAGGATATAGGAGAGTTACCTGGAGGTTCATAAGCCAGCCATCCCAGACAACCAATGTAGTAGAGGAAACTACAAGAGAAAACCTGCCTCAGAACAAGCTGGAAGGAGAGTATCATCTCACAAAAGTTGTTCTCTAACATCTACTGTGGCATTCAAGTGCCTGCAATCACACACACACACACACACACACACACACACACTCACCCCACAAACAATTGTAGTTAGAGTAATAAGTAAAAATCAAAAATATGAAGTGTATTCAGGCAAGGATTATATTAATGAAGTAAATGAATAATAAGGCACAACAATTAAGTCTATAATATCTCCTTCAAATTGACAAACTGATAGCTAATACACAGTAAGAATTTTAGATATTTCACAAGGCTTGGTAAAATCTGTAAACAGGCAAAAAGTGAAAATATAAAGTGATACCATTACAAACACAGCATGGTCCACTGGGGAGTAAAGAACTTGTAAGCACAGATTTTCAATAGAAATCACAGATAAACTGGACAGCCAGGTATCTAGATTCAGAGATTGCCCAGCTTCCTCCTCAGGACTTCAAAGGTGCTAGTGGAGCACAGCACTATGTAGACTTAGTTTTTAACAAGTTCCTTGTGGTATTTTACACAGATCACCTCTGACAAGACATCTGTTGTGAGCAGTGTTTATTAACACAGAAGTGGGGTGGGGCTGAACCTCTAACCTGGATTTCAATCTCTAGAACCCTCAGTTGGGTCTTGAATGATTGTTCTTAGCCTTGGAATATGTGTGTGTGTGTGTGTGTGTGTGTGTGTGTGTGTGTGTGTGTGTGTGTGTGTGTATGAGAGAGTGGGGGTTTTGGTTGTGAACAATAGTGCTTACCACATACGGATCTCTGTAGGGAAGATGGATTTCCCACAGGAAACAAGGAGGCCTTGAAAAGGGAACTGTTCTCTTTCATTTGCCCTCACAGCTGCAATGTGTTAGCTGAAGAAGCTAACAATGTTGAGGAATCACTCTTGTCATCTGTGGACTAAGGCTCATCTCTTACTTTAGTCATTCCCTGCACCCCGACACATGACGTCTGAAGTTTTACTAGCTAACATCCTAGCCTGATGAATTCAAATTGCACAGGAGCTATGCAAGGCAAAACTTTGCAAAACAATGAAAGGGGATATGTCTTCCTTTGCATGCTAGCAAATGGAAATCCAGCAACTGAAGACTGGGGCTTGTGGTAAGAGTGTACAGTACATGTTTAGAGTTATTTTGCACTTTTTTGGGGAAAGATGTTTTCTATTACCAACAATGCACTTGTTCCTTGTTCTACTTTATGTTGCATTCTTTCTTAACCCTGGCCAGGACTTCAGTACCCTACCCATCTCCTGTTCAGACATTGGCAGAACTGTGGACTGTTATCACTGCTAGTCCTTGAAAGCGGCTAAGGGAGATATCTGATTCCAGAGAAAGCCTTTCTGAGGCAGTTGTTCTCCAAATACCTGGAATGTGTGTGTCCAGAGAGTGATCAGTCCACACTGTTAGCCCTTCTTAGGGAAAAGTCAATTGGCAAAACTATGAAGGCACACATGATTTTCATAACAGAAGCAGCTGATATATAACAAGTCAAATAACACCAAAAGCTCCTTGGAATTTGGCTTCCTCTGGAGGAAGTCCTTGATCCCTCCAGGTAGTGACTTTGCCATAACTAGCTGAGTTCTTATGATATATTCCTGTGGCCTGCAGCACAAAACTTTAAGTCAGGAGACTGGTGATACTGGGCTTTTCTTTGCATTTCCCCCTGATTTAAGGCCAACACTGGATTCACTTTCTACTAAAATGGTTGAAGGATTTACTTTAAGTAAATTTGCCAGTGTCTCTATCTCATTTGAAAACTACTGTGACTTTTTTTTTCCCTGGAGAAATTTTATGACCCCAGGTGATGGAAATCTCACTGCTCCGGCTCTTTTCTAATTAATTTGCTTTGGAAAATTCAGTGTTCTGGTATTCAACTGTAGTTCATTCAAGTTCATCCAGTTGGCAAGTGAATCTGAATGTTCTTACTGTCAATCATTCGATATATGCAGAGGAGTGGTTGGTGTAACTTGGTCACAGGGTGTATGTATTTTAGTTTTTGTGAATTTTCACAATGATTTCCATACTACTGAGCAGTCCTGTCACCTGCATGCCAGCAATTGTTCTCAGTTGTTTTCTTGATCTCAGCTGTTCTGACTGGAGTCAGAGGAATCTCAAAGTAGTTTTAATTTGCATTTCCTTAATTACTAGGGTTGCTGAACACTTTTTCTTAGTCATTGTATGTCTTCTTCTGAGGATTTTCTGTTCAGATACATAGCTCATTTTTAAATTGGTTCACTTATTTTCTTGATTGTTTGTTCTTTTTGAGTTCATTATATATTCTAGATATTAATCCTCTATCAGACATATATTTGGCAAATATTCTCTGCTACTCTGTGGGCTTCTTGCTCACTTGATTGACTGCTTCCTTTTCTATTATTTAAAAATTTATAATTTCCCATTTATCAAAATAGTTACTATAAAATTAATATAGTGAATTAAAATATTTTACAAAATATCAAAACTGCTATCTTGGAAGACCCTAACATGCAACTGTGAGGTGAGCTACAGTTCTTATCAAATAAAAGTTCAACTATTTGATATTCCTCAATAATATTATAACACAACTGAAAATTATAACTACATGAAAAATGATTTAGAGGTGATATTCTCATTCCAAGTAAAAATTCTGTGTCTCAAGAAGCAATCTCTATTTACCCTCTATTCCACCTGTCTATGGTGGAATCAAAATTTGCTTATGTAGCAGTAATGAGGAAAGGACACAAGACATTTGTAATTTGCCATAGTAATTACTTTCTTTGCAGGAGAATGCGGGTATTACAATTTAGTCATTGTCTACCAGGAGTAAGACAAAATCTAGAAGCCTCCCCTTAGTCTTGCTTGCAATAGTGTCCCTCATTCCACAGGACAGGAAGAAGAAATGTGATTGATTGTGTTTGGTCAACTGCTACATTTATGAATTTCCATTGTGTATTCAGTAGTAGATTAACACAAATCCACTAGATTTTCAGTAGTTTACATGAGCCAAAACTCTCAAGAGCATTGGCATACAGAAATTGAATTCCTCCATGGAGCACAAGCTCTTTTGAGTCTCCATCATATAATTTTAGATTCTATTCCTGGAAGTCTCAGAGAGTGTGACCATTTACCTTCCCAGGGAAATGTTTTCTGGTATATATATATATATACAGATCTGTAGAATATCACAAGATAAATTCATGAACATTCGTTCACTCACCACATTTGGAATATCCATGTGGTTCATTTTTCACCAAGTAGGTTTAGAATTCCTGAAACTCTGAACTCTTTTTTTTTAAAATTTTTGACAAATTAGTTCTTTAAGAATAAAATGTAACATGTTTTGATCATATTTGTGTCTTCCTCCAACTCTTTCCCAGATCTACCCGTCTTCCCTACCACCCTTGATTTCCCTTTTATTTTTTATGTTATTTTTTATCCCCTTCAAGATCAATTTGTACCACCCAAATAGTCCTAGATGTACCGGGAGTTATACTCTTAGAGAAAATTGTCTCTTTCTCTTGGAAGCTGGCAATTAGCCAATAGCTGCACAGGTAGGAGTGGAATTGTGTCTGTTCTAGAATCGCTGTTCAGGTGAAACTTACAGTTTGTATAAGGAGCCTAAGGTGCAGAGATAGGGTACAGGGAATCTCCTCAGGGTTCATCTCATTGATTTAAAGCTAAAGTTCTGTCACTTCTAGGAAAGACCTTGATGTTCCCGCAGTAGCACCCATTCTGCACAGCCCATCTCCAGGGTGTTTTGCATTCCCCCCTATCTCCCTAGTTTTTTTTTTCATTAAGGAAGGAGACATGTCAGGAGGACCTTCCTGTCTCTGCAATGATGTTATGGTTATAATTGCCTTAATTCTTAACAGGTGGACTAATTTTTCTTCCCGCTGTATCTGTCCCCTCAATGTTGAGCATTTCTTCCAGGATTATGAGGTTGTGTTCCCTTCTTCATATTTAAATATTCCATGTTTTTCTCCATTGTATCTAAAAATTCATGCTTTTAGATAGTATCTCATTTATATCACAGACTGGCTTTGGATAGTTAATATCCTGTGTCTACCTCTTCACTGATGAGCTTGGTTTACCAGTATGTACCACCATACCAATTTTACTGAAGTCTTTGATAAATATTTTTATGCTCTGTTTGTTACTTTTGTTATATTTGTGACTTTGATTTTCTGATGATCATTAGCTCTTGAACAATGCTAATGTCATATTTCATTTCCTTCTTGTCTAGGTAATGCATTATCCTTTACCTGCCTTGATGCCTGTAGTGAATGTAACAGAGCAAAGTGATAGGAAATAATCAATACCTTCAGCTCTTGGTGCTGAAGTGGGAAGTAGATGTTTAAGCAAAAAGACATAGAGAATGGAAAGGATTCTTGATGTGTAGATTAATTCATTTAAGCTCTTCATTTTAGAGCACAATAGGAAGACTTCAAAGTTGTTCACATAGGTGGATTACAGAATCATAGGTTTATATAATACATGTACTACCACTGTATCAATTGTTGCACTAATTTTAAATGGTCTTATAATAAAAATCTGGAGCCAGATATTGGGGTAAATGCTGAAAGATCAGAGGAAACAAGCTACAGCCACTTCTCACCTCACCAACTTCTTAGCCAATCCTGTCTCTGTGAATCCTCAGGTTGAATGCTTCTAAGTCCTTAAACAAAAGGGCTTCTAGTTCCTGTCTCTTCACACCTTATATGCCTTTCTCTTCCCAGCCATTTTACTTCTTATCTCAACATTCCTAGTACAGGGATTAAAGGCATGTGTGCTTCCCAAATACTGAGGTTAAAGGTGTGTGCCACTACTGCCTGGCTCTGTTTCTCTCCTAGACTGGCTCAATCTCATGTAGGCCAGTACGGCTTTAAACTCACAGAGATCCAGACTGATCTCTACCTCCTGAGTGCCAGGATTAAACGTGTTTGCCACCACTGCCTGACCTCTGTGTTTTATCTAGTGGGTGGCTCTGTCCTCTGATCTCCAGTAAATTTCATTAGAGTACAACAAAATATCACCACAATCACTTATGTTTTAGTGTAATTTTATACAGTGTCTTGACAGCTATCACATGAGTTAGATGCACAAAAAAACACTGAGTAAAAAGCAAACCTGTGTTAATGGAGGTAAAGAGTGAAGAGGATTTCAATCTAAATAAATGTTTATTTCTGTGTTGCTGTATATTTGGGTAAGTGTCTGCGGGACCATGTAAAAAGTAAGATGATCAGCATTCTTAGTAGCAAGTATTTGAGAAATGAAGGTGCCTAGAAGATTATTAGGTAGTTCATTGGAAGATCTTTGAATAACATGAAAACTCCTTGTACAGAACTAATATTGATGTATTCAATGAAGTTCTTCTTCTACATTTTTATTTTCTGAGTTAAAACTTCCAAATGTTACTTGTCCAGAAACCAGATGAAAATATGTAAAAGACAAAACTAGAAAAACAATGCAAATACATGCATTTTTATTTTGATGATAGCACATTAGAATCCTGTGGTTTTTCTCAACAATTAAAACAGACTTCAGCTAACATGTAGTGCATACAGCATCTGCATGAACTTCATTTGGCTTGCCTTAGACTATGAAAGATATTCATGGAGAAATACACAAACCATTTCACTATGAATCTTGGTGTTTGGTTGACATTGTATATGGAAGTTCTTAAAAGTGAATGTGTTATGGATTTTCAAGAATCAGATACATCTAGACTTTAAAAGATTATATTAACATATCTACAGTAGTGTAATGGAAACTGGAGCATGTCTTTGACAATGTGTGATTTCCTACAGTTCATGTTGACTGTCATTTTAAGCATAGAATCAATAACAGTAAAGTTAAGAAATGCATTTGTGGCTCTAGTGAACATTGTGGACTGGGTCAAGAGAAGAAAGATCTCTACAGTGGATCAAATCCTCACTGTTCTGGCCATCTCTAGAATTTCTCTGCTCTAGCCACACTATTCAGTCTTTACTCATCCTTACTGGCATCTCTGCTTCTCTTGTCTTTGAACATTTTAGTCATAAACGGGCATATTTGTGTCTGGATTGATGGACATGAAACAAATATGTCCTATAGTGCTATTCAACCAGCTTTAGTCAATTTTCTAGGCTTATTTTATTCACCAGCACCATATTCACACTCATTCCCTTCACTGTGACCCTGATTGCTTTCCTCTTGATCATCTTCTTCCTGTGGAGACATCTGAAGAACACACAACTCATTGCCAAAGGCTCCAGAGACACCAGCACACAAAAAGGCCCTGAAAATGGTGGTCACCTTCCTGTCACTGTATACCACTTTCTGTTGCTTTTCCTACTATTTTGTAACAGTAACTTTAAGCAGAAAAGTCCAATAATTTTGTTTTTGCTAGCTCTGGGATTTGCTTTTCCCTCAGCCCATCCATGGGCCCTGATTCTAGAGAACAGGAAGGTGAGACAGATCTTCTTTTCTGTGCTGTGCAGCCTAAGGTATACATTCAAAGATGAGAAACAGGCTGCTCTCTAAGATGTATTTTGATTCTATGGAGTACTCAGTTCATAAGTATTACATTTTATAGGTGACTCCAGGAATGGAGAGAGAGGGGAGGAGATGGGTCATTTTTCAGGCAAAGAGTTTATTAGAGAAGGGCAGAGCAGTGGGGTTTGTTAACATGACAGGCTGCAGAGACAAGGTCAAAAGTACCAGCCTCCCAGGGAGAGCAGGTTTTCTATTTTTAAAGTTTTATTTTCTATTTGTGGAAGGGAAGAAGGGGGAATAGAGAAAGTGTTTGGCCAGGATTGAATGGGTCTACTATTAGCAGATATCATCTAACAGGGTTTAGAGATATTATACTTGCATTTATTTCTGCCTGAAACGGTTTTGAAAGGGCACAGTGACATAGCTGGCTAAGGGTCTCCACAAGAACAGTGGGCTTAGTGAGCATGTGCTGTGTTAGTGGTCGCTTTTCCTGTCTGAAGCGCATCTCCTTCTAAGGCCTCCTTCTTTGGGAAGGCCTGTTCTCAGGTGCTGGGGAGAACTGGGCTCTTCTGAGTGCTGTGAGGCGGGAAGGGGAGTCTGCAGGCTGGAGTCCCAAGTCTATGCGGAAGCACACCTGAACAAGATGGAGACTGCAGGGCATGTCTAACAGTAAGAAATTCCTGTATGTATATATTTGTGATTTCCAATGCTTTTTGCTTATATGTGACTTTATTAATTTTATAAAATTATATGTATATTAAACACTCTCCAAACATATATTGTTTTGGCAGAAAAGATGAAGAAATGTGTATTGCTATACACACAGAGAACAATGTGAATGTTGACAATTTAAGATCAGTTTAATTTTGTATCAATTCTTAATGAATTAAGAATTTAAAAATGATTGATGAGTAATATGTGAGATGTATATCAGCATAAGAATAATTCTTAACCTCTGAGCCATCTCTCAGGCCCAGATGACTCAGAGGTTAAGAACACTGACTGCTCTTCCAGAGGTTCTGAGTTCAATTCACATGGTGGCACACAACCATCTGAAATGAGATCTGGCACCCTCTTCTGTATACATAATAAATAAATAAATAAATATTTTTTTTAAAAAAGAAGAATTCTATAATGAAGAACAATGCTTCTTATGTGCAATGGTGTTTTGCCTGAATGTGTGTCTGTGTGAAGGTATCAGATCCTCTGGAACTGGAGTTACAGGCAGTTGTGAGCTGCCATGTGGGTGCTAGGATTTGGACCACGGCCCTCTGGGAGAGAAGCCAGTGCTCTTAACTGCTGAGCCATTTCTCCAGCAGAAATAAAAAAATACTGATAAGAAAAGATGTATAAAATACAGACTTAGAAGCTAATTTGCCATTTAAATATGATCAATTTAGTTTAATTAAATGTGAGATTCAAGTATCTGTGAAACATATTTATCACTGGGAAATACATTATCTTATTCTGTGGAGTTTTTAATGTATGAAGTGTAATTTTATGCTAATCAGTGTCAAATCATGTAGATGATAGTGTCTTAATTAATTATATTACAGTGGAGAGTTGATGGTTCTATTTTCCTATGTGTAACCATGACATTTTTATTTCTCTAAGGTGGCAAACAAACAAATACCACAGAAATCAAAATTTAGAGTAACTGAGAAATAACTAACATGTGATTAATATTGTACACATATATTATTAATATTGAAATAAAAGTAAAATACATAAATTTAATCAAATAAATTACCAGTTTAAAATAAACTGGGTTGAAGATGAGAAGGGTGGAGAGCTGAGCATTGCTGAGTGTAGCCAGAAGGTTTCTCTGGTCCTGCCCGGCCCCATGGTCTGCATTCCTCCAGTTGTGGCTGGCCCTGTGGTCCCTCAGGCTCTTATAAAATAATCACTCAGAGGCTTAATATTAATTGTAAATTATATAGCCTATGACTCAGGCTTCTTACTAGCTAGCTCTTATAACTTGATCCATTTCTATTAATCTATATGTTGCCACATGGCCATGGCTTACCAGTACTTTCACATGTTGCTTCTCCTGGTGGTGCTGGTGTATGTCTCTCTCCCCTCTGCCTTTCTTCTTCCTACCTCTCTTTTCAATTTCCCACCTAGCTATAATCTGACTTGACATAGGCCAAATGGTTTTATTTATCAACCAATCAGAGCAACAAGTATTCACAGTATACAGAAAGAAATCCCACAGTAGCTGAGTGGTTGCATACCCTGTGTTCAGTATTGCTAAATCTTTAGTGAGACCAAACAGCATGAATGTTTTGAAAAGTAAGATTCTTTCTTCACAGTTATTTTGACAAATAAGCCCCTTCAGACTGCTGGGTTCAAGTTTATTCATTGAAAATATAAATTTTGGGATATTCTTTCTACTTTTTTGGGGGGTGGTAATGTGATGAGAAATGAATGCTATAAAAAGTGGACATGTGTAGTTGGCTGTCATGAGAGGAAGGGGAAGAGCCTGTGTGCATTTCACTCACAGCTCTTATAGGTGTGATACTATTTGCTGTATGCAGGAACAGAATCTGTGGTATAATGAAAATGCTATGCTGTGTTTATAAAAGATCATCTGTGCCCCTCACAACTCTCACAGGTGTGATGTTGTTTCATATATGCAGGATCAGAGAATGTGGTATGATAGCCAGGCTCATAAGACATACATAAGAGGGATACTTTCCACCAAATTCAGTTGAAACCATCAGAAGAAACTGTACACACAGCCTGGTGGAGAGAATACCTAAAAGTATATGAAATGCTTATGCAAAAATGTACACATTTCTTATTATATTTTTTAACTGGGTAATGTGTATACAAGAATGTGTAGGTGTTGTTTTTATTTGTTTGAATCACTAGAAGCTTCAATGATTGCTTTTTTAGTTTATGTGACAAAATGCCTAAGAAAACAATTAGAGGAGTGGAGACTATTTTCTTACACTTTGAAGGACTGCCATGAAAGGGAAAGGATGGCAGCAGGAGGTTCAGGCAACGAGTATGCATATTATGTGCACACATACATAATGCACATGTATACATATTGTATCTATAATCATGGAAGCAGAAGTAAATGAATTCTGGTACTCAGCTAGTTTTTATTCTCTCCCTCTCTCTTTCTCTCTCTCAATATCTTGGATCTTCACTGACTGAATAGTGTGACTTACAGGATGAGTATCTCTACCTTAATTACCCTAATCTAGAATGTCTTTCTTAGACATGCCTAGATGTTTGTCTTCTAGGTAATTCTAGATACTATCAAGATGACAGTCAACATCAACCTTTACAAAAACACATGTTTAGAAAAGTATGAAAAGAGTTTTGTGCCTAAAGCCCATCCTCTTGTCTTTTGCAGACATCAACTTATACTACCTGCAAATAATTACTTATGGGGATTATTTAGCTAGTAATACTCTTTTTAACATTTTTTTGATTGATGCTATGAAATGGCTTAAACATGTAAATGTTAAATACTTGTAAACAGTTGCTGAGGGGGAATTGCTTAAGTTGTCTTCAGGATGTGTAGGGAGCTGCAGTGATGCAATTTTTATGAGTTGTCACCCTTGCTGGGAGACAGGTACTCAAAGATGAAGCTGCCTTTTTGTCTCTGTGCTTTTCTAAGTAACCTCTACCCATGCCCCAGCAAGCAACACCAATAAACTCACTGGTTCATATGGTAGTTTGAATATAACTGGCCTCCATAAGCTCATAGGGAGTGGTACTTTTAGGAGATATGGCATGTTAGACTGGGTATGGAATTGTTGGAGGAAGTGTGTCACTGTTGGGGTGGGCTTTGAGATTTCATATATGCTCAAGCCACACCCAGTGTTTCAGACCACTTCCTATTGCCTGTGGGTCAAGATGTAGTACTCTCAGCTTCTACATCAGCACCATGTCCACCTGCCTTCAATCATACTCCCAGCTCCCATGCTCCCTACCATGATGACAGTGAACTAAACTTCTGAACTGTAAGCTGCCACATCAATTAAGTGTTTTCATTTATAAGAGTTGCTGTGGTCATGGTGTCTCTTCATAGCAATAAAAAACCCTAGTACAATTCACCTAACTAGACCCAAGTATTTTCATTAATTCTGTTGTGGGTTCCTTCCCTGGGGTAAACAGGTATATGTTGACATCTCCCTAGGAAAAATAAGAGAAGAGCATATATTACAACAAACTGAGACCACCAGAATCAAAATCAAATTCAGAAAGTATCTACAAAATTATGGATTTGTAGAACATGTATTCTAGGGGTGAACTAATCAATTTGAGTCATTTGAAATATCTTTTAAGAAGCAAGATTATAGAAGGTAACTGACTCACTCTCAAAGCACTGAAGAAGCTGACTATGATTCCAATTATTGGAGAATATTACCACTGAGGTACTACTGAGATACTGAATCCCATATTTAAAACATCTGATGTTATTGAGTGGAGGTAATGAAGGGCAAGGTTCAAGGGAAAGAGAGCTTAGGGGAGCAGGAGATCCCAGCTGGATCAAGAACAGAGAGGAAGAACAAGGAATAACAGACCATGATAAATGAAAACCACATGAGAATAGGAAGAAGCAAAGTGCTAGAGAGGTCCCCAGAAATCCACAATGATATCACCACTGTAGACTACTGGCAATGGTCAAGAGAAAGCCTGAACTGACCTAGTCTGGTGATTGGATGGCCAAACACCCTAACTGTCATACTAGAAATCTCATCCAATAACTGATGGATGTGGATGCAGAGTTCCAAGGCCAGGCCCCAGGTGGAGCTCCAGGAGTCCAATTGTCGAGAAAGGGGAGTGATTGTATGATCGAGAATTGTTGAGACCAAGATTGGAAAAAGTACAGGGACAAATAGCCAAACTAATGGAAACACATGAACTATGAACCAAAAGCTGTGGAGTCCCCAGCTGGATCAGGCCCTCTGGATAAGTGAGACAATTGAATAGCTTGAACTGTTTGGGAGGCACCCAGGCAGTGGGACCGGGACCTGTCCTTAGTGCATGAGATGGCTGTTTGGAACCTGGGGCTTATGCAGGGACACTTTGCTCAGCCTGGGAGGAGGGGACTGGACCTGCCTGTACTGAATCCACCAGGTTGAGCTGAATCCCCAGGGGAGTTTTGCCCTGGAGGAGATGGGAATGGGGGGTGGGCTGGAGGAAAGGCAGGGGCGGGGGCGGGTGGGGGGAGGGCAGGGGAACCCATGGCTGATATGTAAAATTAAATTGAATTATAAAATAAAATAAAAAGAATATTAAGGACTCAGTGGCCTTTTCTGAAATTCCAAATGTTCAAGATGTAATGTCCAGTGAGACCACAGGGCTTTTACTGATGTGCAAGTGTAAATGAGGTGACAGTGTGGAACTGTAATCTAATGGGACCAGTGACCTTATGAGAAAAGTGTAACACAAGGAATCTGTGTATAGAAGGGAAGCCCACATGAGCTCACGGAGTAAAGTCTGTGACAGCATGCTCTTCACAACCTGGCAGGAGAGACCTCACTGAAATTCAGCATGCTAGACACCTAAACTTGGACGTCAGCCACCAAAGCTCTGAGGAAATATCTCTGTCCTTTAACATATCTAGTATACAATTGTTTTTTATTATTTAGTTTTTATTTTTAATACAGGGAAATTTTTTTCTGGCTCACAGTTTCAGGGTCCAAAAGCCCATCCTTGTGGTGAAGTTACAGTTGCTGAGGTTGCCCTTTCTGTGACAGTGGGAACAGCACAGAACCTGTTCACATTTTGACAGATCAGGAGGCAAAAAGAGTCACTGGTAGGGATGCAGTATCTTAAGGATCCACCACCCTGACCTCCTTCTACCAGTGATGCCCTCCCCCTAAACACCAAATAGTCTCTCAAAATTCATAAACCAGCTGCTGGGAAATGAGGTTCAAAATGTGAGCCTTTAGGGGACATCTGAGATTCATCTGTAATCATCCGTTTCTGTCTCTAGAGGCTCATCACTACTTTGTGTCCCACTTTAAGAAACCCAGCCTTACTTATTCCAACGTTCAAAAGTCCAGAGCTTCTTTTGAGAGTTAATACCATCTCTTAGCAGTGATCACATAGTCCCGAGTTTTCTGTAACCAGTGGATCCAAACTCTCCCATGTGTTTCTTGGAAAGCAATGCCTGCCCCCTTCCTTTATTGAAGAAACATGAATTTCCTTTTTGTTTCATGCATTTCAAACTTTTTCTTCCTGCTCATGGCTTCCGAAAAGTTCATCTCCTCCACCTTGTTTACTAGTTGCTCATGATGTCTGCTTTTTTTCACCCTCAAACATTACCTCTCAAACTGCCAACCACTGTCTCACACTTTGCTTCCAGTTTCTAAACATTCTACATAACTGCTCACTTCAATCAGATAACCTTCCATCCCTATGAGACTTTGGGCAAGCAGTCTGGACATTTTCCTTTATTTTTTGGGGTGATTCTTTTTCTGCTACCTGACCTTGCTCTGCTTTCTTTCTTTCTTTTGTCTATATTATGTTCTCTTTTCTTTCTGTTTTTCTGACACAAGATTTCTCTGTATAGACCAGGCTGTTCTAGAACTCACCTATAGTTGTTTTTAAGTAGGAGACTGAGAAAAACAGGAGGGACAGAATGATGTTTATTTAACAGAATATGATTATGTTGAAAAATATGTAAGTATTAGCTTGGTCAGCAATAATAAAGTTGATGTTTTGAAATAATTTCTTTTCTTTTGAGATATTATAATTACATAATCTCCTTTCCTTTCCAAACCCTCCCACACACCTCTTTGCTCTCTTTCAAATTAGTTACTTCCTTTATTTTAATTGTTGTTGTACATCCCCACACACATAGATACATTCCTAAATATATTAATATAATCTATCCAGTCTATATAATGTTACTTTGCTCTGCATATGTTTTCATGTATGACCACTTGTTATTGGATAAAAAACATAGGGTGACTTTGTTGAGCCTATTAATGTACAAAAAAATACATATGGATTCTATAAAGTTTCTGAGTAAAATACAATACCTATAATGTCTGTTGGATATGTGCTATTATTTCTTATTTATTGAATAGTAAAATGGCTCACAGAATTCTTAGTATGGTAAAAGGCTACAAGAAATTGTATTAGTCTAGTACAGGGCTGAAAAGGAAAATTCTCAGTTAAAAAAGAAAGCAGGACTTAGAACCTCTGATAAGTCACAGAACTTGCTCAAACATAACAGAAATTCATAAATGAGTTTTATTAAGTCAAGACAAAGCTCACATTACAACTATAGACTAGTACATATTTACTAAGCCTTGCATTTATTTTATAAATAACATGCTATATATATTGAACAAAATTGCATAGTTTGCACATTTTTGAAATTGTACATATGTATATACATAATTTGTGGAGACTCACACAGGTTTCCTAGTAAGATCTGAGCTTGCTTTACCTGGCAGGGCTGCATTAGAGGATTGCTTGACCATGAGTGTGGTTACCAGGTGCTTGGAAGGGTCTGCACTTGGCTGTGCTAGGGGGAGGGCTTTTGCTCCACCCCTTGGCATTCCTATAAAAAGCCCTTTAGAAGAGACAGAAGGGGCCAGTGGATAAGGATCCAGGCCATCCCATGGCTATCCTGTGTTTCTGTCTGTTTCTTTCCCCTCTACCCTTCTATCTAAAATCTCTTATCTCTCACTCCTCAAGTGTACCCTGCCACAAAAGGTGGGAGCTGGTCTCCCAGCTAGGCTCCCACTATAACTATACATCTATGTTATATAACTATACAAATTATAAATATATGAATTATAAAAACAAATTATATGTATATAAAGCCCCATATATATATATATATATATATATATAGTTATAAAGTCCATTTACTATGTCGTATATAGAGATGTCCTATGGAAAAGAAAGAAAAGAAAAATATGTGAAATTAGATAAATAAAGTTGTAAGAAAATAAGCTGAGTCCAGTGGTGCAGGAACATAGTTCCAGCTTCTCAAGAGACAGAGTGGTTTGTGCTTCTTCCAGGCAGCTGACCTGGTGTCAGAGTTTGTTTTGCAGCTTGGCTTATCTAAGAGCTTTCTTTACAGCACAGTTTGTCTGAGTCTTCTTGGCATCACATGCACAAAATGACAAATGCATCAGAGAAACTGTGCTAATGAATGAAATAATAATGAGATACTACAATTAGGATCATAATTTCTTCATCTGATTTTTGGAATGGATAATCTTTATAATTTTTGAAATTGATAATCAGTATACAGTAATGATTTTAAATGTTTTATAGCTTTGATGAAAGTTAGTAAATAGGTTAAAAAACAGCCAAATATACATGAATGTTAAAGTTGAAATAATGTTAAGGGCACAATGTAGTCTATAGGGAAATAAAAATAGAAGTACACAAGCATGACTTTTCAACAAAAGGTACAAAACTCAGATTATACTGTTTTGGTGTCTAGAATGAGAATGTGTTCAGCTTTTCTATGCCTAGCTCTCAAGGTCTTGGTGGACCAACCAGAGAACTTATACTCAGTGGATTTTGTTTTAGTGGGTCCTACATAATTTACAAGAAACACCATGACAAGACATATGTCTTTAAGCAGTGCTCACCAGCCTACAGCAGAATTTGTGGTCAGACCTAGAGAATAGATCTCTGTCTCAGTGATCCACAAGCTTTGGTGTCTTGGACTGGTAAGTGTATATATGTGTGTGTTTCTTGACTGTAAATAGTCATGCTATAACATACACTTATTGTCTGCAGATCTCAGTAGGGAGAATAAAATATCCAGGGGAATCTTAAATAAAACAAAGTGGCATTAGCAATGAAAATGATATAGTTCCTTTAAATTTATCCCAATAGGGACAATGTATTTGCTGGAATAAACTATAGATTTTGAAGAACCACTCATGTCATCTCCTGAGGACCAAGGCTTATCCATCACTTTAGTTATTTCCTGTATCCTCCATATGCTAGGTTTTAAAATTTTACTAGCTGACTTCTAAGATATAAATTCAAATTAAAAAGAGCCTAGGCAAGGCAAAACCTTGCAAAATAGTGTGAAAGAGAATATGTCTTTATTTGAATGCTAGCAAATGAGAATTAAGCTTCAACTTCAACACCAGCAATGGAAGATTATCATTTGTAGTAAGAGCATACAGTGCATGGTTTGGAGTTATTTTGCACTGTTTTGAGGTAAAAAGTGTTTCTCATAGCTAACACTGAACTTGTCCTTTGTCTTAGTTGGTGTTCCTTTCCCCTTATTCTTGGCCACAGACTGTAAAAGTGGCAGGAACGTTATATCCCTCCCAAACCAGATAATGGTAGAACTTGTTGGTCAGGAGATAGTAAATTACAACCAGTGATGTAGGGCTTTGCCTTATATTTTAAAGACTTAGTGCTACTATACTGAACACGTTTTCCATTCAGTTTGGAAAATTTTCTCTTATCTCCATAACATTTGGAAATTGCTCTGACTTTGTCAGAAGAAAAAAAATGTGCTCCTAGGTGATGCTGTTTTCACTGCTTTGTTTCTTTTCAGAATGGGTTTACTTTGGGGGCCTCATGCACTACGATTCAGCTGCAGTCCATCCAGGCTGATATTATGGACAAGTGAAGATGAATGTTCTTGCTGCTTGTGATGGAAGGGACCTTTATAGAAATGATTTGCTACTAATCTTAACCTGTTTTATTTGTTCAAATTCTGAAGTCTCAAGGTTTTCATCTGAAAGGAGAAATGAAAGTGTCCTCTGGTGAAATTTGCCTCTTCATTTCAGTGTGTGTGTGTGTGTGTGTGTGTGTGTGTGTGTGTGTGTGTGTGTGTGATATGGGTTTGTGTATACAGAAGCATGCCTATGGGTACACATGTGTATGTCTGAATTTAACTTTGAAAGTTTTCATCTAGCCTCACACATTAATTTTTGAAACAGAGTTTTTCACTGAAATTTGAACTCACTGATTGGCTACAGTGCATGAACATCAAGCTTCCAGAACCTCTTGTTCAGCTTCACAGGGATGGATTAAAGACATTTCACTGTTCCTTTCTTTACCTTGGGTCCTGGGATATAAATGTGGGTCTTCATGCTTATACAGCAAGCCCTTGATCCACTGAGCCACACCACAGACCAACTTTCATATTTTCTAATCTTGCCATAATAGACATGTATTAGACAATGTATGTAAAACCAAAATGTGGAGCATTGGAAATGTGTCAAATGTTACTGTATTTATTCTAAGAAACTCTATACCTTCATTACATTTCTGTTCTGTTACTTACTGCTAAGATATTCCCTGTGTAAATATCCCAGCTATATGAGGCTTCATGGCAAATAGTTCCATGATCCTAGTGCTGTGGTCCAGGGCAAAGACCATGAAATCTATGTGCTCCATCCTCTTGCTATTTGTCATATACTTTTGTGTGCAATCACATCATGTATGATTGATGAGTTGCAGAATGAACTGGGCCACTCAGTGCCAGGTAACCATCATTTTGTTTCTTTAAGCCATTTGTTGTCCTGATTTAGGAAATAAGAAGCAGAGAGAAGCCTGTCTGTTGGCTTAGTCCAGGTAAGGCTCTCGATGAAATATTGAAACCTTCAAGTTTAAGGATCAAAAAAACTATGAAGTACCTTCTAATAGCAATCAGGCTGATGAAGTCAGATGAACTCTCTACAGTTTTTTTTTCCTGAAACTTCTCCAGTTAGGGTTTATTTTTATTTTTAATGATTTCTAAAGCTTTACCTTGATTTTGTTTGTCTATTAAGTAAAAGTATTAAATATATGTGTGCTTGTGGTTGTGTAAATCAGTAATAACATAGGCAATACCTGAGGCAACATAAAATTATTTATTTCACACAAGCAATTAAAAATGTAAAATACTATAGAAAAAATTCACAATTGCAAAGCTGTTACTCTAATTCCAAGGGTATCCAATGCCTCTGATCTTCCTGGGTTCCTGTACTTATGTACATATACCTCCACACAGACACATCCACATAATTAAAAACAATAGAAATGTCTTTAAAATATTATATTACATTTTGTGAGTCCTTAACAATAGCCAATGGTAAAAATTAATTGGAAATTACTTGAATTACATTAAATTAATACAAGTAATTTGAAGAATATTCAATACTCATTTTAAAGAACTTCATCAGAAAATAAGGCCTTATAAACTTCCACAGTATTATCTGTTATTTCTTTCAGGAAGTTGATAGATGCTATTTCTTCATGTTTTATGTTGAGTATGACCCCTTTACTCATTGAATTATGTTAGATTTCAATGCATTCCTTTTCCTGGACCATGTCTCATAATTCAATTTGTACCCTTGTAATCACACATTTGATGACAAATTTGTGCCATAAAAATATTTTCAATAAATACACTGAACTTAAAGAAAGAAGCTGTGCATACACATAATGTATTGTACTCTCCATTCATGTTCCCTAATCTGTATTTACTGTGTATCTATATTGGCAGAGAACTGGAGAGAAGAGGATCTCTTCGTTTTAAAAGCCTACAGCCTTCCTCCATGTTATGTGAGAGAGTTCATCTTAAAGGAATAAGACAGAGAATGAAAGAACAGGGCACTTGAGATCTTCCTTATATCTACACACGTGTGCATCAGCACTCTTTCCTGAACACACATGTGTGCATATACCATATATGTAGGAACCATATTCACACAGTACATTTACACTTAGAAACATAAAAAGTAAAATAGAAGAATCACATTTGGTAATATTACACTGGTCTTACTCCAATTCCCATTTCTTTAGTCAGCTGTGTGAATTTATTAGCAAATATTGCTTCTGATTTTAGTAATGGCAGAATTTTCCTGGAATCTTTGCCAATATCTTTGCTGAAGTGGTGAATAGCACTGACAAAATCTAAAAGGTGAAAGATACAAGTGAGTGAATTCTCGATGCTCTTGTCTCTGGAAGAGGCTTGCTTTGGGTAGGACTAATATACTGACATTTAACTGTGTTTAACACACAGACATATATACACACACACACACACACACACACACACACACACACACACACACACACGCACACATGCACCAGATAGGAAAGAATTGTTGGTCAGATTGCCTGGGGATAACCAGTCATTTTAGTACCTGGCTTTAGACAACACTCAGGATTATTTTATTTGTTCCTTATATGTTTTTTAAAATAACATTTTAGTTTTCACCCAAAGAAGAAACCTGAGAATATTATTTTTAGAGAGCTTGATTTCCAGTTTTGGGTTTAATGTTTGTGTTGAACACAGGCATGTTTGTTCAGGTGAGTGAGTATGAAAGCCTCTGGAAAGGCCAAAATGAAGGGCATGACAGCTTTTCACCGTGACTGTTGTTACTCTTGACACCACGCCCTGCTCTGCATTCCTGATTTGTTCTCTGCTGTTCATCTGCTTTGTGTGTAAACATCTATAGTGATATTTTATTTGTATTGAAATGTGATTTTATTTGTATGTTAGTAAAGTTGCCTTGAGGTCAGAGCAAGCCATAGCAGAAGCTCCACAGTAGTGGTGCACGCCTTTAATCCCAGCACTTGGGAGGCAGAGCTAGGTAGATCTCTGTGTGTTCAAGGACACAGCCAGCATGGCAGACACACGCCTTTAATCTCACTAGCAACCATAGATGACCTGGAGGTCTGTACAAACAGGCAGTGATGAGGAAGTCATGTGGCTGGGTTTACAACCAATGAGAAAACAGAACAGAAAGTCTATAAAAAAGACAGGACATACAGAAGTATGTCTCTTGTGGAGAGGAAGGACAGCAGAAGCAGTGAAGGATAAAGTTTTCTGCTCTTGCTCTGACCTCATGGTTTTTAACTCTGCATTGGCTCTGTGTTTCTTATTTAATAAGACGGTTACATCTACAAACATCCAAGGAAGATTCAACTTTGACAAAGGATGCATGATCCTAGCACCATGGTCCACAGGAAGGTGTTGCAAACTGTGACCTGTTTTTTTTTTTTTTTTTTTTTTACATTGGTGTGGTGTGAAATTTTATCATTGCCATACAAAAGTGAAGGCAAATGGTTTCAGGACCTGAATTGTTCATGTTTGTCATCCATCTCTCTCAGCACATCAAAAGCATCACCACATCACCACACAGGCAATCACATCTGTTTTGTTTGCTGCTTGAAGCCAACATGAAATAGTTGTCAAATATATTTTACTGAGTGAATGAATGAATGAATGAATGAATGAGCTATGTAATGGCTGAAGCCAACAAAACTAAAACACAACATGAAATCTGCATGTGGCATAAAATCTTGAAGTCTGTTATTTTGTTATTTTAAAGTTATAAGCTTTTCCAAGTAGAAATATTTCTCATAGAAAATATGTCTCTCCCACAGTTTGAAGGAGAATGTTGGCAGATTAGAGCCATGTGTAGCTGTGTCAGGAGTGTGAAATGCAGTTCTGTTGAAAAGGCAAAACAGATGGCACTTATGTTAATATGACACTTCTTAAAACTTCTATAAAAGATTTGATTCAGTAGTATATATTTCTTCTACTGTGAATAATATTAGTGCCATTACACTTCCTTATTGCCTGTTTTGTGCTTCAAATGGCATTTGATGTTATATAATCTAGTTAGTGACTTCCTTTGCTTATTTTTTTCTTTTTTTGTGGGTTCTAAGGATCAAATATTGGCCCTTTATCAAGGCAGACAAATATTCTACCACTAAACTTCTAATACCCTTTCTAAACTCCTTTCAAATGTCCATTCTATAAGTTAATTGAAAACTGGACAATTAAGGCTGTACGGTCCAATGGCTATCCTAGTTTAGATTTTTAAAACCAGATCTAACCTGTGGGAATAATGTAATAGCATTTCCTTGTGAAGAGAAGCCCATGTAGAAGTGAGTGGAAGATGGGAGACTAGGACAAAGATGTGGGACAATGTGAAGGAAGAGAATTCTGGTGACCACTTTACAGTGAACTTAGAAGTGCAGTGAGGTCATCTGAGGAAGGCTCAGAGCTTTCTGGATTTTTATAATGGAACCCTGGATGGAAGCAGATCTAGAAATAGGTCCTGGAAGAGAGAAACAGTAGCAATCTGTGCTCTCAGATCTCTTTCTTTCATCTCTTGACTAGAGTCTGCCTAAGTAGAACCAATATGTATACCTTGTGGCCTTATCTCACCCAGCCTTTTTCTGATCCTTTATGAAATCAAATTACATGTTTATAGTGTATAATTTCACAGAAGTTTAAGATGGAGTAATGATCTGGGTCGTACAAGAGAATATGAGCTAGGATATATGAGCATTCACCAAGATTTGAGTCCAATGTAGTCAATGTGTTGTGTCACTTAAATAGTGACTGCATGTATAATAAATACATGACTCATAAAATCATTGAATGACGTGTTTCAAGGGAGACACTGTGGACCAGTTTTGATTTACAGTTTTTTTTCCTGCTACTTTGTTTCTTAGGCACAGGCCACCCCTCTTCTAAAGGGTTGGCTCCATAAAATTCAGTTAGTCTGGGGGTCATTTTTCATAGGAATGTTTCAGAGACACCTGCAGTGATCTTGTCACAACAAATGGTGCTATAGCTGGTTTGAATCTGAACAGAACACATGGGAGAACACATTATGTTGGTTATAGAGCCCTCTCATTCTCTGGAGTCCACTGGAAACTAGCTGCCCTTACAGAAACTCCCAAGATAAATCTGATCAATGTCCCCAAAATGTAGTGTATGTTAGGACTTGTGTTGAAACAGGATCAAAATCTCTGTGACACTGCTTTAGTTTTATGAAACAAAAGAGCAACATCCCACTTACTTTACAAGAGATGTTTTACATGTTTGTCAGCACAATAGATCTTTAAAATGCTGCCATTGTGATTATATGGGTTACACAATTGGGATATTTGAGTTCTTTCAGCATCTGCTCTGATCTTGCAATACTTGCCTCTTCTCTGTTCCAGGAATGTGCTATCACCTGCTTGTAGATCCTGATTTATCACTGCCTAGGAGGCCAGCCTCCAGCAGCACAGGTCTCAAAGGGAAATCCACAGAGTCAGTACTTACTATGACTTTTCTATCTGAGGGAATTAGGGAAAAAGATACTCACACATTCTCTTAATGGTTTAATGGTTTTCCTCAGACCTTTTCTTTATTCTTCTTTTTCATTCTCCATTTTCCTGGTGATTTCCTTCTGTCATTCTTAATGTTTTTCTTCTAATTCCTCCTGACTTTCTCCGTGACATCTTCCTTCTAACTCTCTCATTCTTGATGCTTTCCTTTGAATTTATTTTAATTCTGTTTTTATTCTTTCACTTCTAGCTTATATACCTCAGCACAATCTTTCAGGCAATATAAACATTACAATGTAGTTACATTCTGTTTATCAAGTGGATAATTACAATGAATACAAGTAAAAAATAGCATGTATCCATATCCCTTACATAATTAAACATTTTATGTGTTACAGGTGAAAACCAAATTATCCTAAAAACCTACATACATCCATACCTAAGCAATTTGTTATTGATTAACAGTGTAAACAAGCAGTTCTTTAGTTGGCAGGCTGCATCTTGCAGTTACAAAGAAAGGACCAATCACTTTAAGTGATTAAGTGATTGAAAAGTAATCTTATAAGGGATCTTAAAGGACTCACAAACCTAAACTTTTATATATGAAAAAGAATTTGTCAGCTCTATTTTAAATATTTAGGGTGCAATAGTTCCTTATATCAGAAGATTGAAGGCAGAAATGGGTATAAGGAATTAAGCATCACCTTTGATCATCAACCATTCCTAACAAGAAAGATACATTAGCTAATGATAACTGGGCTGCTTTGTTCTTGTTCCCTGACCTTAAAAGTTCCTCACTCAACTATGTGCCTTTCTAAAACTTTAGATTATCCTCTTGGGTTTTTCACCTCAAAGATATTTGACAAAACATCTTAGTCTAACTTTAAGTTAGTTTCAAAGCTTTGTTTCAGCTGTGATGCACTCTGAAACCCGTGAACACATCTCTCAACATTAAGGTTAGAAGAATTTAAACAACTGGGTTCTGGAACCCAGTTGTTTTTCTTAATCATTAACCTAAGCTACAGTCTATATGACTCCTCAATAGAAACTCATGTGTTGTAGCAGTGTGACACTTCCTTGTTTTATTTTTTTTTTTTTATCATCAAAACTCTATTTAAACAAACAATTATTATTATCAATTAGACAGTACAGCTTAGGAAGGAATCATCTTCATAATAATCCACAGATAAAAATGCCCAGTAGAATGGCATGCTTCCATGAGATAGGCACACTACATTACAGGCAGTGGGGATCTCCATACACCCATTCATACTATTCCAGATACCAGAGAAAGATAGCTGCAGCAAACATGTAAAGACACAGAAGAATCAAAAAACAATCTGAAGTCTGTGATATCAGGGCCTTGCCTATCCAATATTCACCTATCAGTGATTCTCCTCCTGGTGAGCTGACACTCTGAAGTCAACTTCCATCTTTTGTTCCCCTGACATGGCCACTGGCACCTATTCATATAGCATGATTAATAATCCATATTCAATGAAAGGTTAATGAAACCAAATATAAAAAATGACATAGTCCTGACATAAGTGTGTGAAGTGTGTGTCATGTAGTTTTTTAGAAACAAAAGTTAAATTACTTGATTTACTCCAACAATGGCTAGAAAATAAGTGAAAATCATTCACCACATCAACAGCTACATGAAAGAGTTCCAGAGAGAAAGCCCTTCTGATAGGAAAGCTACCCCTCTCAAGGAGTTATCTAACAGTGCAAAGTAAATCTATGGTGATTAGCACTCACTCTCTCTTCCATCTTGCTATGGCTACTAACAGCCAAGCAGCACAGTCAATGCTATGTTGTTTTGAAATGTCTTCTGTTAAAGCTGTTAATCCATAATTCTTCAACTTAACCTCAGGTAGTTTATTTTGGACAAGGACAAAATGTAGCCATGTTCTTCACCAAAATATCACAAGACCAGTATCTAATCCACATATTAATATTCTTCTCCTCTGAAGCCTTTTGAGTCAGCTCCCCACTGTTCAAGTCACCCTCAGCACCACTGTCTTCCGTGTTCCTATTAGTATAGCCCGTTAAACTCCACTTGAAGTGTCCAATTGCTTTTCTAGACCAAAGTCCCAAAGTGTTCCATATTCCTCCAAACAAATGCATGGTCTGGCCTATCACAGCACTACCACAGTTCCTGGTACCAATTTTGTTTTAGTTAGGGTTTCTATTGCTGTGGAGAGACACCCTGACCATGCAATTCTTGTAAGGAAAAACATTTAATTGTAACAGGCTTACAGATCAGAAGTTTAGTCTGTTATCATCATTTCAGGAAGCATGGTGGCATGCAGGCAGACATGGTGCTAGAAAAGGAGTGGAGAGTTCTACAGCTGGATCCATAGGCAGCAGGGAAGAGAATGACAGTGGGCTTGGCTTGAGCATTAAAATCTCAAAGCTCACCTCCTGTGACATACTCCTTCCAACAAGGTCACACCTAGTCCAACAAGGCCATGCTTCCAATAATGCCATTCCCTATGAGTCTATGGAGGGCATTTTTATTCATTCATTTCATTCACTCAACATAGTGAGACTTTAGCCAGCAGCCACATCTGTGCATTTCAATGATATATTCATCATAAATAATGCCAAACCTGATAGATCACTGCCAGGTAAGTATGTGTTCTTGCATTTTTGAGACAGGTTCTCATTGTAGATGAGGTTGACCTTGATTTCACTCTATATCCCATCTATTTATTTTTCAGACATGAAATGGTATTTGGCTATTTACTCATGAAACAAGTTCTTAGGCTCTTTCTTTCACCACTTCAATGACTTTGACCTTGATGGGATAATTGGAGAATCTGTACAGTCTGTGCTCATGTTCATCATGCTTTACTCAGCAGAACTGGAGGGGATTCATTTCCAGGACACTATTCTCTTCTGGTTTACATCCTTGTCCACTGAGCATAATATTCAGTCTTTTACTAGTTTTACCCTTTCCCTAAATTATAAACACTAGGGGAAACAAAGGTTCAATTTCATAAATTGTAGGAGTTGTGTTATTTTTATCTTGCTGGTTCCCTAACTGAGAACATAACTAAATAGTTCTATAAGTTCAATTAGCATATCTGCTTGTCTGTCTGTCTGTATGTATATATGAATCTATTTATCTATCTGTCTGTCTGTCTATCTATCTATCTATCTATCATCATCATCATCATTATCAATCATCTATCTATAGCAATAGACTTGTGTATCATCCTCATTTATCAATCTCTAATATGTATGTACCTATTCTGTAAGACAAAGCAGCATAAATTTAAAAAAATCCTAGGGAACAGCTAAGCGTTGGGTGCTAATTTGCAATAAATCCATCTAAAGTACAACACCTGTACCAAAGGTTCAGGAAACATTGCATAAGACATGGTGGAAAGACTGTGAGAGCCAGAGGATCAGGACATCTGCTGCAGGATGTCTTTTGCATATGAAAGGGAAGACACATGGCTGAAATCTAAAAATATGTTTTGCTAAGCAAGTCCTACATAATAACAACACCAGTTAATATTCTAAGGTAATGAGAGATAGAATCCCATAAGGTACCAACTGTGGATGAAGATTTACAGACAACTAATAGCTTCTCAGAGAAAGAGAATCAATCCTTTCCAGGAATTAGTATCTTGACAGGTGATCCAATTTCAAGTGATCGGCCCTAAACATATGTACATATGAACAACACAAAGAAATTCATCTGGTTATATTCAAATGTACATAGGTAAGGGTAATAATTAAAGAGGAAGAGGTTGTAAATTTTATAAGGAGTAGGGGAGGGACATGGGGGAGTTAAAAGTAAGAAAGGAAGGTGTGGGAAATGATGAAAATACGGTACTCATCTGTGAAGCTACCCCTCTTCCAAAAAAACTGAAAGAAAGGAGTTTCAATAATATGTTTGTTTAAATTTCTGATAGAGTGATGATGATCCAGAATTTAGTTCAGTTTATTTAAAGTAGAATGTAGAAATAAAAGGTTAATAGGTAGGGAGTTATTATTATTATAATGATCTTAATACAGATATTGATTAGCTAAGCCTCTTTCTGTGACTTGTATTTGATATCAATAAAAGCAATAAACTTGTGGCTAATAAAAAAGTCAACATGAAATGCACTAATTCATAAGTGTGTAAAAAATTTATAAGGAATTTGATTAATGGCCACTTTCTTAGGAAATAATTTGCTATTTTGTTCTATAGATAAAATCCAAGGGATTTGTTACTAATTGTGTGGGGAAAATTGCCTTTTTAGGAATTTCTTTTTGGGTAGAACAAAGGTGTTTTTTTTTCTCTGAATGTGGAAGATGCAGAGGGAGGGTCAGGGTGAGTGTCCCTCTCCCCCAGCAGATATAATTTCTGTCACTGTTCCAAGAGACCTTGAAGTTCCTACTCCTCCACCACTCCATACAGCCCCACCCCATTCCTCTTTGTGTTTTAATCCGTTCTGCTTCCTAGAAGGATCCAGGCTAGGAGGCCCTTCCTCTTGCTACCATGATGGTATACTCATGCTTCTATTTTTATCAGTTACCCTTAAGACTTTCAATAGCTGGGCTAATTTATGTTCCCAGTATATCTGTTCCCCAAATGTTTGCCATTTGTGAGAAATTTCAAGATAGTTTGGGCTCACTTTCTTTTTCAATGTTGCTTCAGGGGACTGAGGTTGTGGTCCATCTTCCACAGGCAAATGGTGGCAGTGGGGCCATGGAGGCAGCAGCTGCTGCTCTGCATTGCTGACTGCTGCTTCTCATCATGTTGGTGGTGATGGCAACATTGCTACCCAGGATGAAGGGTTTACCACTGCTTGTTCAGAGAACAATTGTGTGGACCATCGTGTTACATCCATGTTGTTGTTTTGTGACAGGATCTCACAACATAATCTACACTGACTGCAGACTTGTATTCATCCTGTCTTAGCTTCTTCAGTACTAGACTATATTTACAAGTGTGCATCACTACAACAAAGTTACATGTTTTTGATATTTTTTTTTCTGGTGTCGTCAATCATTTTATTCTATTTTGTCATGGACACTTTGACTATCCACTAGCTCCCAAAGGATGATATCATGTCAGGATATATATATATCCTTGCTTGTGTAATAATCCCTCATCTGCCCTGATGCCTACACTGAAGGAAGTGGAGTAGA
Source organism: Onychomys torridus (assembly GCF_903995425.1). Lineage (NCBI taxonomy): Eukaryota > Metazoa > Chordata > Mammalia > Rodentia > Cricetidae > Onychomys > Onychomys torridus. The sequence goes on along the minus strand of NC_050445.1, from coordinate 144,850,215 downwards.
TTTTGGAGCAAAATGAAGAGAAATCAATAATATCTGAAGCTCCTTGGTGTGATGGAGAACCAGATGTATGAATAAAAGAGACACAGAGAATGAGAAAGATTCTTATGTAGATGAATTTATGTAAGGATATTGTCTGTTTAGTAGCACAAGAGAAATATTTCCAAATTTGTGTGCATGCACAGATAAAATAGTTACCAGTGAACAGAATATATTATATCATGCATCAATTACACTTGAAAGCAATTTTAGCCATATCTTAATAACTATCACAGTACTAAGTGTGAGTTAGATGCAAAATAAATGTTAGCGATAAATATGAGTTAATAAAGTGAGAATGAAGGGGGTGTAATCTAAATATATGTACATTCATGTATTAGTATATATATATTAAAAGACAAATAGTTAGCTTTCTCAGCATAGCTAATTATGGAATAATATTTTCTGATATGTTAGAAAGTGACAGATTGTAGAACAAATCTTGTAAACAATCATAGGTTCCTATGATTTTTGATGTGTTTAATGAAGTTCTTATTTCCTTTACTAGTTCAAAAATTATTGCCTTCTAAGTGAGTTAAAATTGTATAATTTTGCTGGTTCCGAAATTAGTAGTTGGTAGTCAATATTCAATATGTAAACTGGAAAAACCTGGAAGTAAATATAGCTTTATTTTGATGGCAGTACATGAGGATTGGTGTTTCTCCCATCACAATCTACAAGCCAGGTTCTTGTGAATATGATACACAATATCTGGAAGAAGCTAAGCTGGGCTGCCTTGGACAATATATTATTTTGTGAAGAAAACTAGTAACCAAGTTATGAATGAATTTTAATGTTTGTTTGATATTGTATAGGGGAGTTCATAACATTGAGTTTGTTATACATTTTAAAGAGTGAGAAAACCACGAGACTTTAGAAGAGGATTGCATTTCTAGGTCTTTAGCAGTGTAGTATAAATTAAAGCATTCTTTTGGTGACAATGAGTGCTGTCCTACAGGCCCCACTATTAATCATTTTAAGTGTGGAATTCAACATAGGGATTTTAGGAAATGCATTCTTGGCACTGGCGAACATCATGGACTGAGTCAAGAGAAGAAAGATCTCTTCTGTGGATCAAATCCTTACTGTTCTGGCCATCTCTAGAATTATTTTTCTATTGTTGCTACTCATAATTTTATTGATATCTGAGTTGTACCCAGCTTTAATGTTTCCTGGATACTGACCAATCATTTTAGCATCTGGCTTGCTACATGTCTCAACATCTTTTATTTCCTCAAGATAGTCAATTTCTCAAGCACTCTTTTACTTTACCTAAAGTGGAGAGTTAAAACTGTGGTTTTATCCAGGAAGTGTTGGTGCATGCCTTTAATCCCAGCACTCAGTAGGCAAAGCCAGTTGGATCTCTGTGAGTCTACAGAGTGAGATCCAGGACAGGTACCAAAACTACACAGAGAAACCCTGCTGTCTCAAAAAAATGTGGTTTTAGTGACACTGTTAGTGTCTTTGCTCATCCTTTTTGTAAGCATTATAGTCATAAACACACATATAGATGTCTGGGTTAGATTGATATAAGTCGAATACTTCCCATAGTTCTATCACAAGTAATTTTGCACAGCTTTCTAAGTCTGTTTTACTCACCAACACTATGTTTGCACTCCTACCCTTCAGTGTGACCCTGATCACCTTTATCCTGCTCATCTTCTCCCTGTGGAGACATTTGAAGAACATGCAGCACCACACCAATGGACTCTGGCGACATCAGCATCACAGCCCACATAAAGACTGTCCAAATGGTGGTTGCTTTTCTGCTACTATATACCATCTTCTTTCTGGCACTTGCTTTTCAGTCTTGGAAAAATAAAGCTCATCAGAGAAATCCATCCAATTTGTTTTTTGAGGATACTGGACTTTTTTTCTCAGGCCATTGATATGTCTTGATTCTGGGAAAGTGTAAGCTGACAAAAGCATTTCTGTCCATGATGAGGTGCAGGTTAAATGATGCAGAAGTCTTGGGTTCTTAGAAAATGTAAGAGATTGTCTTCCATATTCTAGAGGATGACCTGTTTATAAGAGGTCTACATGTTTATATTTGTTCTTTCTGTTTATCTTTTAGTTGTAGCTTTGTTTACAAAATTATGTGTATATCAAACACTGCCCAAACATATTGCATATGTACAGGAAATAAGGAAGGATGTATGGTGTTATAAAAGGAATGATTTGAAAATGGACATTATAATAGAACTCCTAGTATCAATATAATATATTTTTTTTGTGCCTAAATAGCCTTTCTGTAATTTTAATGCAATAATTGAGTAATACATGAGACATATGTGTATGTAAATATATGTAGATTATTAAATGTTAGTGGATAATTCTATAATTAATCTTATAGGCAAGAACATGCTAAGAACTGACATGTAGACTTGGACATATTTTAACCCATTGTTTCACATATAATATCAATTCAGAAAGTTAAAGGTATTAGTCATCTTTCCCAATTTCCTATATTACTTAATATAAAAATTAATAATTCTTGGAACATGTCTGTCATTGTAAATGCATTGTATTTTTTCTATGTTATTTTTATATACACAGTACAATTTATTTTAGTGTTTATGTCCATAATCACCAAACCACAACAGTGTCTTAATTGATTATCACAACAAGGGAATTCATGTTCTTGTTTTACTTATGTGACTATTCACATGTATTTTTTGAAGGTAGAAAACAGTAGATTATCACAGGAATATAAACTTGGAGTAACCTAGAGTTACTAGTGTATCGTTAACATGAATTTTTGTTAAGTAGGCACTTTGCTTTAAATGTATACCAAAGAGTACCCTAAGTGCAATATATAAATTTAATCAACTAACTTAACAATTGGATGAACCAGTTTGATAAGAAGAAGGGTAGAGAGCTGAATAAGTGAGAAAGAACAAGAGAGAATAATGGGAATATTTAGCAACAAAGATTTTTTTTTTTGGTTAAGGCCTATTTTCTCTAACAAATTGCATCAGGCTGGTGGTTTTTGGCTGGTTAGGTTTTCTTTTCTAATAAACCACACTTACCCATTATATTAAAAAATAAGGGTTGAATATACATTACACGTGTATTTTAGAGATATCTCTATGAGAATCAAATACATGACTGAATAAGTATATAAAAAATTCAAAAATTGTAAAACAAGCAATGAATTTAGTGAAGAGAAATATTGAATAGAACTTAAGTAGAAATGATGATGGAATAAAAAAACCCAATATCTTAATTAAGAAGCTGAGGGAAAGCCTTACAAAAAATGTTCAACTAGAATATAAAATACCAGGATGTAAAAATAAATTGAAATTGGATTACTAAATCAAAGAAAATGATAAGTGGTCCTCTCACCAACCATCCCCCTGTGGCACCAGTGACCACCAGTACCACATGTCCCTCCTGCACTGATTGGGAAGAAGAGATAAGGCCCTGATCTCCTGACTGGACAGCCCAGTCCTCTAGCCCCTAGGCCCTGGATGCACATTCCTTGCCTCCTCCCACATCCATCACAGCTCTAGAGACCAGGCATATACAAAAAGACCACAGATGCCAGCCCAGACTACTACTCCCAGCAAAGCTTTCAATCACCATTAATGGAGAAAACAAGATATTCCATGACAAAACCAGATTTAAATATTACATGTCAACAAATACAGCCCTACAGAAAGTACTAAAAGAAAACCCCAACCCAAGAAAGTTAGCTGCAACCACCAAAATATAGGCAATAGATAACCTCACATAAGCAAATCCCAAAGAAGGGAAACACACACACACACACACACACACACACACACACACACAAACACACATACACACACACACACACACACACACACACACACACTACCACCACCACAAAATAACAATTAACAATCACTGATCATTAATATCACCTAATATTAATGGACCCAATTCACTTATAAAAGACAAAATCTAACAGAATGATTTCAAAAACAGGATCCATCCTTTTGTGGCATACAAGAAACACATTTCAATCTCAAAGACAGACATTAACTCAGAGTAAAGGGTTGGGAAAAGATTTTCCAATCAAATGGACCTACATCTAACAAAACATACTTTAAACTAAAGCTTAAATCACACATCAAACCACACACACTAATAGTGGGAGACTTCAACACCCTACTCTCGTCAATGGACAAGTCTGCTAGATAGAAAATAAACAGAGAAATAAGGAAACAGATGTTGTGACTCAAGTGGACCTAACATGCATTTATAGAACATTTCACCCAAACAAAAAAGAATATACCTTCTTGCTGTAGATATCGCTCTATGTAAATAAAGTTGTGATTGGCCAGTGGCCAGGCAGGAAGTATAGGCGGGACAAGAGAGAAGAGAATTTTGGGAAGTAGGAGGCTGGAGAGGGACACCGCCAGCCGCCGCCATGAGAAGCAACATGTAAAGACACTGGTAAGCCACAAGCCATGTGGCAAAGTATAGACTAATAGAAATGGGTTAATTTAAGATAGAAGAAGTAGATAACAAGAAGCCTGCCACGGCCATACAGTTTCTAAACAATGTAAGTTTCTGTGTGCTTTCTTGGTTGGGTCTGAGTGACTGTGGGACTGGTGGGTAAGAGAGATTTGTCCTGACTGGGCCAGACAGGAAAACTCTAACTACAAATGGCGCCCAACGTGGGGCAAGAGTTTCCACCTAAAACCTGAGAAAAAAGATTCTAAACAGAGCTAAAAACAGCTTCTTAGTTGTCTCTCTCAAGTTAGTGGCAGCCTGCCGGTTTGAGCTACTATGGCGGGTTCCTGGCGCGTGCATCTGACCCACAGTGTGGCGGGAATGAGGAATCTACAAGCGTCACTTTACTCAGCTGTGTGGTAGATTTAGCCTTTGCTAGTTAAAAACAACAACAACAAAAGGTTTCTGGGCTATGAACTGCTTTGATAGAACTGCTTCTGATAGTTGATGGTACACATGGCTCCAGACCCAGAGCTGGCGGTAAGCTGTACCACTGCCATGTTGGAAAGCTGAGGTGGGCCGAGCCAGCAGCCACAGCAGTGTTTCAGTCTTACAAAGATGGATATTACACACAGAATCTGGTTTGTCTTGTCTTTGGGATTTTTAACTGCAGAAAAAGATTTGATCATAAAAGCTGTTGAGTTAAACAAGTATGTAAATTTTAAAGGTACCTTGACTTCAAAATTTGGATATAAGGATATGTTGCTTTGGAAAAGAGTCTCTGCTTTTGTTTCCACAGAAAGCCAGAGGCTGTGGATTTGTTCCAGATTAAGATACATCAGGTTTGATTAGCCAAGACCACCTGAAAGGTCTCCGATGACACCATGGCCCAGATGATCTAACATCCAGAATGGTTTCAAGGCAACTGGCTCAGAGGTTCACCCTAATGGACTACTCCATAATCCTAAAATTTTCTTTGTGTCCCCATAAGATACAGCGCCCCCCTCCAGCAGGAAGTAGTAAGAGAAACTATGCCCACATTCCCAAAATTATCAAGCTGGCTTTGGAGATGGAATTGGCTCACTCCTTCTCTAAACCCAGACATATTGCTAAAAGAAAAGGTTAAGAGATTCTTGTGTCCCAAATCAGAAGAGCCCTCTGGTGTGGGACAGAGAAAAACCAATATTTTTCTTTAAAGCAGGTTGATTATAAATGTGATCTCTTTCTAAAGAAGAAAAGGGGATATGATATAGATATGATAGGATGAAAGGGTAGATTAAGGAAGGAACTTACTTCTAAAGAGCAACAACTTGTTTAAAATGTTTTACATTGGTATAGATTTTAGTCTATTGATACAAACTTAAAGTTAATTTTGTTATACATTGTATATATTTCTACTCGTGTTTAAGGTATTATGTATGTGTAGCTCATTTAAAAGTCTAATGGATAATTAAAAATAGATTAATAATTAATCATCTGTGATAATCATACTCATAGCCATGTTAGTTAAGTCTTCTGGGTATACATAGAGATATTTCAGATAGGTAGGTAATCTTCAAATACTTCAAAGACCTTCAGAATATGGCATTTAAAATATTTTTAAAATTTAGACTTTCTGGACAGTGAGACATGTCTGCTCCTGGCAACACCAATTTACTTCAGAGACAACGATGGACATTGAAGACACTTCATATCTTATCTTCACCTTGGCAAAAATAGCCATTTGGGCAAGAAACTGTTCTTGCCTGGACTGCTTGATTAACTGGACATGCAGGACCCATAGAAAGGTGACCACTGAACTTTGCTTGAAAAAATGGTCCTTCAGGTTCCTGCTTCGCAGAGGAAACTGCCAGACATTCTACAGGACACTGAGAAAAATAACCAAGAGACTCTAGCCCTGTGGGCTGAAGACAGATGCCCCAACTTTACAAAGGAACATTAGGTGACTGTTCAGGCTGCCAGCTGTCTCTGTCTACCCTGCAAGACTCCCAAAAGTTGCTTGCATCCTTCTCCCGGTTCTCAGGTAATATTATATCCTTCTGAGGTCTTTGATGTGATTGAAGACTAGATAGTTATAATTTCCTCAGTTATGATACAAGGTAAGTTAGATATAAAACCTTTGACTCACAAATATAAGATAGATAGGATATCTTCTTTAATATTGTAACTGTAATTCTTGCTAGATAATTGTTTTGTTATATGTAATTGTACTATGTAAAAGTTAAAACCTTCCTTAAAAAAAAAAAGAAAAGGGGAAGTGCTGTAGATATCGCTCTGTGTAAATAAAGTTGTGATTGGCCAGTGGCCAGGCAGGAAGTATAGGCGGGACAAGAGAGAAGAGAATTTTGGGAAGTAGGAGGCTGGAGAGGGACACCGCCAGCCGCCGCCATGAGAAGCAACATGTAAAGACACTGGTAAGCCACAAGCCATGTGGCAAAGTATAGACTAACAGAAATGGGTTAATTTAAGATAGAAGAAGTAGATAACAAGAAGCCTGCCACGGCCATACAGTTTCTAAACAATGTAAGTTTCTGTGTGCTTTCTTGGTTGGGTCTGAGTGATTGTGGGACTGGTGGGTAAGAGAGATTTGTCCTGACTGGGCCAGGCAGGAAAACTCTAACTACACCTTCTTCTCAGCACCTCATAGAACCTTCCCCAGAATTGACCACATACTTGATAACAGAGCAAATCTCAACAGCTAAAGAAAAAAATGGAATAACCCCCTGTATCTTATCTTAACCATGACTTAATGTTAGAATTCAACAATAGCACAATTGCAGAAAGCGTACAAACTCTTGGAAACTAAACAATGCTCAACTAAATCATCACTGGGTCAAGGAAGATATAAATTAAAGATTCTAGAATTCAATGAAGATGAATGCACAACATACCCAAATTTATGGAACACTATGAAAACAGTTCTAAGAGGAAGTTCATAGCACTAAGTACATATAGCACTACATAAAGAAAGTGGAAAAATCTCACACTAGTGACCTAACAGCACCCTTGAAAGCTCTAGAACAAAAGGAAGGAAACTCATCCACAAGGAGTAGATGATAGGAAATAATCAAATTGAGGGCCACAAATAAAACAGAAATAAGGAGAACAATACAAAGAATCAATGAAACAAAGATTTGATTCTTTGAGAAAATCAACAAGATAGACAAACCCTTATCTAAACTAACCAAAAAGCAGAGAGAGAATATCAGAAATGAAAAGGGGGACAAAATAACAGACAACGAGGAAATCCTGAAAATCATTAGGTCTACTTTGAAAACCTGTACTCCACAAAATTGAAAAATCTAAAAGAAATGGACAATTTTTTGGATAAGTACCACATACCAAAATTAAATCAAGATCAGATAAACAATTTAAATAGACTTATTTCTAAGGAAATAGAAGCAGTCATTAAAAGTCTCCCAACCAAAGAAGGCCCAGGACCACATGGTTTAAGCACAGAATTCTACCAGAATTTTAAGGACGAGCCAATTTTAACAATACTTTGGAAATTGTTCCAAACAGAAACATGGAAGCTGCATGCTACACTGGCTGGTTTTTCCTTTCTTACTCCAACTCCTCTGAGTGAGTCTGAGATTTTCTTGTTGCAACCTCTCTACAGCAATTGCCATAACCCCAAACTACACAGGCACTTGGGCTCCAAATGTCCTCATAGTTAGCCCCTCACCACAATCCTGCTCTGTCTTCAGGCAGCTCCTGTCACATATGCTTATGCATGACTCTCTGCATGTGGTCTTTCAGACAGCTGGCTCCCTCTCCCTATAGGTAGGTTATGGGCTTAGCTGGGACCCCCTCCTTGGTCTGCTGCCACAATAGTTAGCTGCCCTGACACCATCTTGGGCTTATATTCTTGTTGAAAAATCCACACACTCATCTTACAGCTACATATGAACAGCTGCACCTGCTGGGCGCTATCTATGTTTTTTGCCCACAGCAAGCCTCACACTTCACCCCCCACATCATCATCATCATCATCATCATCATCATCATCATCATCATCATCATATTTGTAATAATCAAAAAAGATGCCCCCTGCCTTCTGGAGTATGCAGAAGGTGTGGCAAAGGCTGACATTGTACCAATGAATGCATATCAACAAGGGACAGACAAGGTAACCCTTTCCCATCAGGAAACATGTCAACTTTGATTCTATAATTCTCTGTCACCATGGGGGAAACTCCTCCACAGAGCAATTAAAGGACCTAATGACTATTATAAAAAGCCATACTGCTCTGGATGATAGAACAGCTTTAGAAGATAAAACAAAAATTTTAGGAGAAACCATAAAGCAAATATTTTGACATGTTTAATAAACAGAAAGATAATAATAAAGACTCCCAGAGATAGATTGCACAATGCTGTATTAATTTAATATTAAATTAAATTAATTTAAATTTTCTAAATGCTAATGAGTAAGGATCAACAGCTGCAGAGAATATTGGATAACAGAAAAAACTACTGAATTAAATCAACCTGTAGCTGCTCCCACACCCATCTGCCCAAGACCCAAGCCATTTCCTGAGGCTTGGAAACCAACTCCCAGCTCTATCTGGACCTAGAGGAGAGTGACTCTGTTCATACCCAGTGAGGCCTACCCCTTTGACCCATCCCTGGGCCCAAGCTGTTCCCAGGGAACACCTGCTCAGCTCCAGTTGTCAGCCAGGAGGCAAGGCTCCTGCGGGAAGGCTCCCCCTTCACCGAGACCAGTCAGAGGACGCTGTAATCTACAAGCCCTGCCCCATACCCATCTGCCAGAGACCCCAGCCCCTTCCTTAGGATTGGAAACCAACCCCAAGCACCTAGAGAGAGAGAGCTCTCATTGGACAAAAAAAGCTGTCATTGTAACAAGAGTAAGCTCAGCAGACAGGGAATCTGCCAGCCCTCTTTAGACCAAGAGTAGCTTTCTAAGAAATAGAATATGCCACCTCTCATTGGACTAAGAGAGGCTTCCCAAAACACACAATTTGTCAGCTCTGACTGAATCAAGACCCCTGATAAGACCAAGAATAGATCCACAAGATGGACAGACTTCAAGGCAGAAGTACATACAACAACATAAAGAGCAATACAGCATCACCAGAAACTAGCCCTCCTCCAACAGCTAGACCTGAACATCACAAAGTGGAAGAAGCAGAAGAAAGCAACCTTAAGAATAGCATCATGAAGATGCTAGAGGCCTTTAAAGAAAAATGAAATTGAGGAAAAGAAAAACAAAAACGTGGAAGAAATCAATAAAGAAATTGAGAAGAAGACAAACAAAATTGGAAGAAATCTATAAAGAAATAGAGGAAAAGACAAATAAAAAAATTGGAAGAAAGCAATAAATCCCTTAAAGAAAACCATGAAAAAGCAATTAAACAGGTGAGGGAAACAGATGAAAACCTGAAAAGGGAAATAGAAACAATGAAGAAGATACAAACAGGGAATGCTGAAAATAGAAAATCTGAGTAAATGAACAGGAAACACAGATGCAAGCATAACCAACAGAATACAAGAGATGGAAGAGAGGATCTCTGGTGTAAAGGAAACAATAGAGGAAATGGAATCTTCAGTCAAAGAAAATACCAAAAAGTCATAACACAAAATATCCAAGAAATCTGGGACACCACGAAAAGACCAAACCTATGAATAATAGGGATAGAGGAAGGAGAAGAATACCAACTCAAATGAATAGAAAATATATTCAACAAGATCATAGAAGAAAACTTTCCTAACTTAAAGAAGGAAACACCTATGAAGATCAAGAAGCCTACATAACACCAAACAGACTAGAGCCCCCAAAAATATCCCCATGCCACATAATAATTAAACAACTAAATGTACAGAATAAAGAAAGAATATTAAGGGCAGCAAAGGAAACAGGCCAAGTGACTTATAAAGGAAAACCCATCAGAATAACACCTGATTTCTCAATGGAGACTTTGAAAGCCAGAAGGACCTGGACAGATATAATGCAGACACTAAGAGACCATGGATGCCAGCCTAGACTAATATACCCAGCAAAACTTTCAATAATCATAGACAGAGTGAACAAGACATTCCAAGACAAAACCAGATTTAAACAATAACTATCCACAAATCCTGCCCTACAGAAAGAACTAGAAGGAAAATTACAACCTAAGGAAGTCAGATACACCCTCAAAAACACAGGGAATAGATAACACCACAGCAGTAAACCCCAAAGAAGAGAAGTACACACACACTACCATCAAAAGATAATAGGAACTAACAATCGCTGGTCATTAATATCCCTTAATATAAATGGACTAAATTCACCTACAAAAAGACACAGGCTTCCTGAGTGGATACAAAAGCAGGACCCATCTTTTTGCTGCATACAAGAAACACACACCTCAATTTCAAAGATAGACACTACCTAAGAATAAAAGGCTGGGAAAAGACTTTCCAATCAAATGATCTTAAGAAGCAAGCTGGTGTAGCCATCCTAATATCCAGCAAAATAGACTTCAAACTAAAATAATTCAAAAGAGACCAAGAAGGACATTACATACTCATTGCAGGAAAGATCAACCAAGATGAAGTTTCAATTCTGAACATTTATGCCCCAAACACAAGGGAATCCACATATTTAAAAGAAACAGAACTAAAGCTTAAATCACACATAAACTCCACACAATAATAGTGAGAGACTTCAACACCCCACTCTCACCACTGGACAGATTTGCCAAATTGGAACTTAACAAAGAAATAAGGGACTTAATTGATGTTATGACTCAAATGGACTTAATCAGTATCTACAGAACACTCCAACCTAACAAAAAAGAATATAACTTCTTCTCAGCACCCCATGGAACCTTCTCTAAAATCGACCACATACTTGGCCACAAAGCAAATCTCAACAGACACAAAAATATTGGAATAATGTCCTGTGTTCTATCAGACCACCATGGTTTAGAGGTAGATTTCAACAACAACAAAAATTACAGAAAGCTTACGATCTCATGGAAACTGAATAATGCTTACCTGAATCACCAATGGGTCAAGGAAGAAATAAAGAAATTAATGATTTTCTAGAGATCAATGAAAATGAATATACCACATACCCAAACTTATGGGATGCTATGAAAGCAGTGGTGTGGTGATATTGTGTTCCCCACAATATTGTGTACCCTAATAAATTTATCTGGGGTCAGAGAACAGACAGCCACTAGAAGAAAGCCAAAAATGGTGGCTAGAAAATGGGTCAGAGCAAACCATAGCAGAAGTTGGGTGGTGGTACACACCTTTAATCCCAGCACTTGGGGGGCAGAACTAGCTGGATCTCTGAGTTCAAGGCCACTTTAGAAACAGCCAGGCATGGTGACACATGTCTTTAATCCCAGAAATCCAGCCGTTAATCCCACGGAGTGATAGCAGAAAGCACAAAGGTATATAAGGCATGAGGACCAGGAACTAAGTTAGTTAAGCTTTTGGCTGGTTAAGCTTTTAGGTATTGAAGCAGCAGTTCAGCTGAGAGCCATTGGGATGAGGACACAGAAGCTTGCAGTCTGAGGAAACAAGACCAGCTGAGGAACTGGTGAGGTGAGGAAACTGTGGCTTGTTCTGTTTCTCTGACTTTCTAGCATTCACCCCAATAACTGGCCCCTGGCTTTTTATTAATAATACCTGTTAAGATTGCTGCTACACAGTGCTAAGAGGAAATTTCATAGCACTAAATGCCCACATAAAGAAGTTGGAGAAATCCCACACTAGTGACTTAACAGCACACCTGAAAGCTCTAGAACAAGAAGAAGCAACGTCACCCAAGAGGAATAGATGCCAGGAATTAATTAAATTGAGGGCTGAAATCAATAAAATAGAAACAAAGAGAACACTACAAATAGTCAATGAAACAGAGTTGGTTCTTTGAGAAAATTAACAAGTTAGACAAGCCCTTAGCCAAACAAAACAAAAGAGAGAGAGAGAGAGAGAGAGAGAGAGAGAGAGAGAGAGAGAGAGAGAGTCCAGATTAGCAAAATCAGAAATGAAAAGGGAGACATAACAACTAACCTTGAGGAAATCGAGAGAATCATCATGTCATACTTCAAAAACCTGTACTCCAAAAAACTGGAAAACCTAAGAGAAATGGATAATTTTCTAGATAGGTACCACACACATAAGTTAAATCAAGACCAGATAATCTATTTAAATAGACCAATAACACCTAAGGAAATAGAAATAGTCATTAAAAGTCTCCCAACCAAAAAAAGCCCAGGACTAGATGGTTTCAATGCAGAATTCTACCAGAACTTCAAAGAAGAGATAATACCAATACTCTTTAAATTATTCCACACAATAGAAACAGAGGGAACATTACCAAACTCCTTCTATGAGGTTACAATTACCCTGATTCCCAAGTCAAACAAAGATGCAACAAAGAAAGAGAACTATAGACCAATTTCCTTCATGAACATTGATGCAAAAATAAACAATAAGATATTGGCAAATAGACTCCAAGAACACATTAAAAAAATTATCCACTATGATCAAGTAGGCTTCATCCCAGGGATGCAAGGGTAGTTCAACATATGAAAGTCTGTCAATGTAATACACCATATAAACAAACTCAAAGAAAAAACCAATATGATCATCTCACAAGAAGCTGAAAAGGCATTTGACAAAATCCAACACCCCTTCATGATAAAGGTCTTGGAGAGATCAGAAATACAGGGAACATACTGAAACATAATAAGGGCAATTTACAGCAATCCAATAGACAACACTCAAAGCAATTCCACTAAATCAGGAACAAGCCAAGGCTGTTCACTTTCCCCATACTTATTCAATATAGTACTTGAAGTTCTAGCCAGAGCAATAAGACAACATAAGGAGATCAAGGGGAAACAAATTGGAAAGGAAGAAGTCAAGCTTTCCCTATTTGCAGTTGACATGATAGTATACACAAATGAGCCCAAAAATTTGATCAAAAACTCATACAGCTTATAAACACCCTCAGCAATGTAGCAGGACACAAGATTAACTCAAAAAGGTCAGTAGCCCTCCTATATACAAATGACAAATGGGATGAGAAAGAAATCAGAGATACATCACCCTTTACAATTGCCACAAATGATTTAAAATATCTTGTGTGTAACTCTAACTAAATAAGTGAAGGACCTGTATGACAACAACTGATTTCCTTCTCAGCCTGTTTGTCTACTGTATGTAGGAGGGCTACTGATATTTTTTTAGTTGATCTTGAATCCTGCAATATTGCTGAAGGTTTTTATTAGCTGTATCAGTTCCTTGGTTGAATTTTTGGGGTCACTCATATATACTAACATGTCATCTACAAATAGGGAGAGCTTGACTTCTTCCTTTCCAATTTGTATCCCCTTAATCTCCTGATGTTGTCATATTGCTCTGGCTAGAACTTCAAGTACTATATTGAATAAGTAGGGGGAGAGGGGACAGCCTTGCCTTGTTCCTGATTTTAGTGGTATTGCTTTGAGTTTCTCTCCATTTAATTTGATGTTGGCTGTTGGCTTGCTGTAGATTGCCTTTATTATGTTTAGGTATGTTCCCTGTATTCCTGATGGCTCCAAGACCTTTATCATGAAGGGGTGCTGGATTTTGTCAAATGCCTTTTCTGCATCTAGTGAGATGATCATGTGGTTTTTTTCTTTGAGTGTGTTTATATGGTGTATTACAATGACAGACTTTCGTATGTTGAACCACCCTTGCATCGCTGGGATGAAGCCTACTTGATCATGGTAGATAATTTTTTTGATGTGTTCTTGGATTCTGCTTGCCAGAATTTTATTGAGTATTTTTGCATCAATATTCATGAGGGAGATCGGTCTGTGGTTCTCTTTCTTTGTTGCATCTTTGTTTGGTTTAGGAATCAGGGTAATTTGTAGCCTCATAGAAGGAGTTTGGTAATATACCTTCTGCTTCTATTGTGTGGAACAATTTAAAGAGTATTGGTATTAAGTCTTCTTTGACAATCTGGTAGAATTCTGAACTGAAACCATCAGTTCCAGGGCTTTTTTTGGTTGGGAGACTTTAAATGACTGATTCTATTTCCTTAGGGGTTATTGGTCTATTTAAATGGTTTATCTGGTCTTGATTTAACATACGTATGTGGTACCTATCCAGAAAATTATCCATTTCTTTTATATTTTCCCATTTTGTGGAGTAGAGGTTTTTGAAGTATGACCTGATGATTCTCTGGATTTCCTCATTGTCTGTTGTTATGTCCCCCTTTTCATTTCTGATTTTGTTAATTTGGATGCTCTCTCTCTCTGTCTTTTGGTTAGTTTGGATAAGGGCTTGTCTATCTTGTTGATCTTCTCAAAGAACCAACTCTTTGTTTCATTAATCCTTTGTATTGTTCTCTTTATTTCTATTTTATTGATTTCAGCTCTCAATTTGATAATTTCCTGGCATCTGTTCCTCCTGGGAACCTTTGCTACTTCCTGTTCAAGGGCTCTCAGGTGTGCTGTCAAGTCATTGGTATGAGATTTCTCCAGCTTCTTTATGTGGGCATTCAGTGCTATGAATTTCCCTCTTAGCACTGCTTTCATAGTATCCCATAAGTTTGGGTATGTGGTGTATTCATTATCATTGATTTCTAGGAAGTCGTTAATTTCTTTCTTTATTTCTTCCTTAACCCATTGGTGACTCAGTTGAGCATTATGCAGTTTCCATGAGATTGTAGGATTTCTGTAGTTTTTTCTGTTGTTGAAATCTAACTTTAAGCCATGGTGGTCTGATAGAACACAGGAGGTTATTCTAATTGTTTTGTATCTGTTGAGATTTGCTTTGTGGCCAAGTATGTGGTCGATTTTAGAGAAGGTTCCATGGGGTGCTGTGAAGAAGGTATATTCTTTTTTGTTAGGTTGGAATGTTCTGTAGATATCAGTTAAGTCCATTTGAGCCATAAAGTCAGTTAAGTCCATTATTTCTTCGTTAAGTTTCAATTTGGCCGATCTGTCCAGAGGTGAAAGTGGGGTGTTGAAGTCTCCCACTATTAATGTGTGGGGTTTTATATGTGATTTAAGCTTTAGTAATGTTTCATTACATATGTGGGTGCCCTTGTGTTTGGGGCATAAATGTTCAGAATTGAGACTTCATCTTGGTGGATCTTTCCTGTGATGAGTATGTAATGTCCTTCATCATCTCTTTTGATTGATTTTAGTTTGAAGTCTATTTTGCTGGAAATTAGGATGGCTACACCAGCTTGCTTCTTAAGACCATTTGATTGGAAATTCTTTTCCCAGCCTTTTATTCTTAGGAGGTGTCTGTCTTTGAATTTGAGGTGTGTTTCTTGTATGCAGCAGAAAGATGGGTCCTGTTTTCGTATCCATTCTGTTAGTCTGTATCTTTTTATAGGTGAATTATGTCCATTGATATTAAGGGATATTAATGACCAGTGATTGTTTGTTCCTGTTATTATTTTTATTTATTTATTTATTTATTTATTTATTCATTTATTTATTTATTTATTTTGGGGGTGGTAGTATGTGTGTACTTCTCTTCTTTGGGGTTTACTGCTGTGGTGTTAACTATTGCCTTTGTTTTCAAGGGTGTATTTGACCTCCTTAGTTTGGAATTTTCCTTCTAGTGCTTTCTGTAGGGCTGGGTTTGTGGATAAGTACTGTTTAAATCTGGTTTTACCTTGGAAGGTCTTGTTCACTCCATCTATAATGATTGAAAGTTTTTCTGGGTATATTAGTCTAGGCTGGTATCCATGGTCTCCTAGTGTCTGCATTATATCTGTCCAGGTCCTTCTGGCTTTCAAATTCTCCTTTGAAAAATTGAGTGTTATTCTGATGGGTTTGCCTTTATAAGTCACTTGGCCTTTTGACTTTGCTGCCTTTAATATTCTTTCTTTATTCATTGTACATTTAGTTGTTTAATTATTGTGTGGTGTGGGGACTTTTGAGGGGTCTAGTCTGTTTGGTGTTCTATAGGCTTCTTGTAATTTCATAGGCATTTCCTTCTTTAAGTTGGGAAAGTTTTCTTCTATGATCTTGTTAAATATATTTTCTGTGCCTTTGAGTTGGTATTCTTCTCCTTCCTCTATCCCTATTATTCATAGGTTTGGTCTTTTCATGGTGTCCCAAATTCCTTGGACATTTTGGGTCATGACTTTGTTGGTTTTAGTGTTTTCTTTGACTGATGAATCTATTTCTTCTACTGTATCTTCAACACCAGAGATCCTCTCTTCCATCTCTTGAATTCTGTTGGTTACACTTGCATCTGAAGTTCCTGTTCATTTACTCAGATTTTCTATTTCCAGCATTCCTTCTGCTAGTGTCTTCTTCATTTTTTCTATTTCCCTCTTCAGGTCTTGGACTGTTTCCCTCATCTGTTTCATTGCTTTTTCATGACTTTCTTTCAGGGACTTATTGTTTTCTTCTGCTTTAATTGTCCTTTCCTCTAGTTTTTTTATAGCGTTCTTCCCATTTTTTGTTTGTCTGTTCCTCCACTTTATTTTGGATTTCTTCTATATAAGGTTCTAGCCTCTTCATGATGTTACTTATAAGGTTGTTTTCTTCTGCTTCTTCCATTCTGTGATGTTCATGTCTAGCTGTTGGAGAAGGGCTAGGTTCTGGTGATGCTGTATTGCTCTTTATTTTGTTGTATGTACTTCTGCTTTGACATCTGCCCATCTCTCCTTGTGGATTCGTCCTTGGTCTTATCAGTGCACTTTGTCCAGACAGAGTTGACAGATATAGGGAGCCTCTCTCTGGTCCAGATGGAAGCTCTGGGCTGGATGGGAGCTCTGGTCCAGATGAGAGTGCTGGCTGGATAGGAGCTGGGGGCTGGTCTCTGAGTCTCAGGAAATGGCTGGAGTCTCTGGCAGATGGATGTGGGGGCAGGGTTTTTAGATTGCAGGGTCTTCCTGCAGTCTTGGAAAAGGGGAGCCTTCCTGCAGACCCTGCTGAATGGCTGGAAAGTGGGGCCACGTTGGGCAGGCCTTCCTGGGATGGCTGGTGCCAATTGGTGGGACCTAGACGTGGGGGGGCCTCTCTGACTATAACCCCAGGCACTCACCTCTGGTCCAGATGGGATTTCCAGGGCGGGATGGAAGCTGGGGGCTGGTTTCTAAGTCTCCAGAAGTGGCTGGGGTGTCAGGCAGATGGGTGTGGGGGCAGGGTGTGGAGGTTGTAGGGTCTACTGGAGGGTCTTGGAGAGGGAGAACCTTCCTGGTGGGGATGGGAGGTCCTGCCCTATGGCCAGAACCTGGGGCCAAGTTGGGCAGGTCTTCCCAGGAATGGCTGGTGCCCAGGGCTGGAACCTAGGTGAAGGCCTGTCTGGGTGTGACCCCAGGCACTCAGCTCTGGTCCAGATGGGAGTTCCAGCAAAAGCAGAACTTCTTCCCCAATTGAACACATACCCTGGTTTCCATTAAAAGGTCAACACATCTTTAAAGTATACTGGCTGATTTATTTATGCTTTATATTTTAAATATTTTTTATTTTATAATTAATTTAATTTTACATATCAGCCATGGATTCCCCTGTCCTCCCTCCTCCTACCCCTCAGCTTCCCCCCAATCCACTCCCAATTCCAACCTCCTCCAAGGCAAGGACTTCCCTGGTGATTCAGCCCAGCCTGGTAGATTCAGTTGAGGTAGGTCCAGTCCCCTCCTCTCTACACCAAGGCTGAAAAAAGTGTCTCAGAATAGGCCCTAGATTCCAAAAACCTAGCTCATATACCATGGGCAGGTCCCAGTTCCACTGTCTAGGGGCCTCCTAAACAATTCAAGCTAATCAACTGTCTCACTTAACCAGAGGGCCTGGTCCAGTTCCATGGGGGATCCTCAGCTATTGGTTCACAGTTCATGTGTTTCTGCTAGCTTGGCTATTTGTTCCTGTGCTTTGGTCTCCATATCTCTTGCTCATATAATCCCTCCTCTCTCTCACCAATTGGACTCCTGGAGCTCCACCTGGGGCTTGGCCATGGATCTCTGCATCTGCTTCCATCAGTAACTAGATGAGAGTTCTATCATGACAGTTAGGGTGTTCAGCCATCCAATCACAAGTAGGTCAGCACAGGCATTCTCTTGACCATTGCCTGTAGTCTAAAGTGGAGTTATCTTTGTGGATTTCTGGGGACCTCACTAGCACTCTGCTACTTCCTATTCCCACAGGGTCTTCATTTATCATGGTATCTCTTTCTTTATTCTCCTATTCTGTTCCTGATCCAGCTGGGACCTCCCATTCACGTAATCTCTCTTTCCCCTGACCCCTACCCTCCATTAAGCCCCTCAACCCCAATTTGGTCATGTGGATCTCATTGATCTCTCTGTCATTGGGCAATCCCTGTGTTTTTCTTAGGGTACTATTTACTAGGTAGACTCCCTGGAGTTGTGAGTTGCAGTCTGGTTATCATTTGCTTTATATCTAGCATCCATTATGAGTGAGTACATACCATATTTGTCTTTCTGAGTCTGGATTACCTCACTCAGGATGATATTTTTCTAGTCCCATCCATTTGCCTGCAAACCTCATGATGTCATTGTTTTTCTTTGCTGAGTAGTACTCCATTGTGTATATGTACCACATTTTATTTATCCATTCTTTGGTTGAAGGGTATCTAGGTTGTTTCCAGGTTCTGGCTATTACAATAATGCTGCTATGAACATAGCTGAGCCTGTGTCTTTGTGGTATGATTGAGCATCCCTTGGGTATATGCCCAAGAGTGGTATACCTGGGTCTTGAGGGAGGTTGATTCTCAGTTTTCTAAGAAAGCACCATAGTAATACCCAAAGTGGCTGTACAAGTTTGCATTACCAACAACAGTGGAGGAGTGTTCCCCTTTGCTCCGCATCCTCTCCTACATAAGCTGTCTTCAGTGTTTTTTATCTTAGTCATTCTGACTGGTGTAAGATGGTATCTCTGATACCTTGGGGTTACGCTAACTAAGCATGTGAAGGACCTATATGAAAAGAACTTTAAGTCCCTGAAAAAAGAAATTGAAGAAGATGTCAGAAAATGGAAAGATGTCCCATGCTCATGGATAGGCAGGATTAACATAGTAAAAATGGTGATCTTTGCAAAAGCAATCTACACATTCAATGAAATTCCCATCAAATTACCAACACAATTCTTCACAGATGTGGAAAGAATAATACTCAACTTCATATGGAAAAACAAAAAAACCCAGGATAGCCAAAAGAATAATGTAGAATAAAACAACCTCTGGAGGCATCACAATCCCCGACCTCAAGCTCTACTATAGAGCTACTGTAATAAAAACAGCTTGATACTGGCATAAAAACCGACATGTAGACCAATGGAATTGAATTGAAGACCCTGACATTAACCCACACACCTATGAACATATAATTTTTGACAAAGAAGCCAAAAATGTACAATGGAAAAACGAAAGCATCTTCAACAAATGGTGCTGGCATAACTGCATGTCAATGTGTAGAAGGCTGCAAATAGATCCATATCTGTCACCGTGCACAAAACTTAAATCCAAGTGGATCAAAGACCTCAACATAAATCCAGCTACTCTGAACCTGATAGTAGAGAAAGTAGGAAGTACTCTTGAATGCATTGGCATAGGAGATCACTTTCTAAATATAACACCAGTAGCACAGACACTGAGAGAAACCATCAATCAATGGGACCTGTTGAAACTGAGAAGCTTTTGTAGAGGAAAGGACACGGTCAACAAAACAAAGCGACAGCCTACAGAATGGGAAAATTATATGTTCTGAGATAACATCTTACATCAATCAGATTGGCTAAGATAAAAAACACAGAAGACAGCTTATTTTGGAGAGGATCGGAGCAAGGGGAATTCTCCTCCACTGCTGGTGAGAATGCAAGCTTGGACAGCCCCTTTGGAAATCAATATGGCGCTTCCTTAGAAAATTGGGAATCCATCTCCCCCAAAACCCAGCTGCAGCACTCTTGGGAATATACCCAAAGAATGTTAAATCATACCACAAGTTATTTGCTCAGGTATGTTCATATCAGCATTGTTTGTAATAGCCAGAACCTGGAAACAATCTAGATACCCTTCAACTGAAGAATCGATAAAGAAAATATGGTACATATTCACAATGGAGTACTACTCAGCAGAGAAAAAGAATGACATCATGGGTTTGCAGCCAAATGAATGGATCTAGGAAAGAATCATCCTGAATGAGGTAACCCAGACTCAGAAAGACAAACATGGTATGTACGTAATCATAGGAGGATACTAGATGTAAAACAAAGATGACTAGACTGCTACACAACTCTGGGGTGGTTACCTAGAAAACGAGACCCTAGGTAAGAGACAGGGATCACCCAATGACAGAGAAATGGCTGAGATCTACATGAACAACCTGGATGACATTGGGAGTAATGAAGGGCAAGGTTTGAGGGAAAGAAAGCTTAGGGGAGCAGGAGATCCCAGCTGGGTCAGGAACAGAAAGGGGAGAACAAGGAATAACAGACCATGATAAATGAAGACCACATGAGAACAGGAAGAAGCAAAGTTCTAGAGAGGTTCCCAGAAATCCACAGTGATACACCCTCTGTAGACAGCTGACAATGGTCGAGATAAAGCCTGATCTGACCTAGTCTGGTGATCAGATGGCCAAACACCCTAATGGTCGTGCTGGAGCTCTCATCCAATAACTGATGGATATAGATGCAGAGATCCTTGGCCAGGCCCCAGGTGGAGCTCCAGGAGTCCAATTGTCAAGAAAGAGGAGGGACTATAAGAGTGTGAATTGTTGAGTCCAAGATTGGAAAAGCACAAGGACAAATAGCCAAACTAATTGAAACACATGAATTATGAACCCAAAGCTGTAGAGCCCTCAACTGGATCAGGCCCTCTGGATAAGTGAGCCAACTGTATAGCTTGAACTGTTTGGGAGGCACCCAGGTATTGGGATCTGGACCTATACTTAGTGCATGAGCTGGCTGTTTTTAACCTTGGGCATACAGAGGGACACTTTGCTCATCCTGGAAGGAGGGGACTGAACCTGCCTATACTGAATCCACCAGGTTGAATTGAATCCTCAGAGGAGTCTTGGTCCTGGAGGAGATGGGATTGGAGGGGAGGGGCTGGGGGGAAGTTGGGGCCAGGGGTGGGATGGGGGAGTACAGGCTGTGTGTAAAATTAAAACACTAATATAATAAATTAAAAAAGGAGAAAAATTAATTTCTGCTTTTTTTCCATAGGAGAAGAAAAGTTATGGTTACCATCAAGATTGATAAAGATTAAATTCAAACAAAAGAGACCTCTTGATTTGAAGAGGCAATAGTTCATTAAACAGTGTGACAACTCAATCTTACCTAACCTATAAAATTAACAAATCCTTTTCATTTGATCAGATATAACTTCCCAAAATGGAAACTCCCAAGAGTTGGGGTTGGGGCAGGGTTTTGTTTTTGTCTTTCCAGGAGAAAGAAGACATCCACCTAAGGAATCTGAAGACTGCTGGACAAATGAGATGTCTGAAGAGAAAGGACAAATCATCCAGAGAAAATGTCCCAAGAAAAAGAATAAATAGGCTTATTGGCATATCAAATCTCCAACAGAATAACGTTTCATAAATGTTCCCAAATGCTTGTTTCTGCTGTTTTCTACAGACATGTAATGCAATGGTCTTTTTATAGACTCTGTTCAATTAAAAATTAAAGCTGACTTTGGAGTGGGAGCATGGATCTCTCCTTCTTTAAACCCAAGTATGCTTGTTAAGAGAAAATCAAGAATATGTCTCATGTAAGAGGAAACTTCTGATGTGGGATGGAAGAAAAACAAAATTAAGGAACTATTCTGTTGCCACTAATCTCACAATTCTCAGGTTTTATTTTGACTCTTTAAAACTTTCTTAAGGTATAAATATAACAAAATTTATAATATATATACATATACATACATACATATATAACTTTCTGTCATGATATTAATGGTTAAATAGAGTTCTACCTAATACTAGAAAAAGGGTTCATCTAGTTTCCTGTACATGATTTCAGGTTTGAGTCTCTATCAGGTAGCTTGAAATTAAGGTTTTGGTAGTCTGGATGTACATAACAAATTATGGTCCTTTATCCTCTTTGAGATTGCTGCATATGATATTTAAAATGTTGGATCTAAGGATATGTCGCTTTGGATAGGAGGCTCTGTTTTTGTTTCCACAGGAAGCAAGAGGCTATGGACTTTTTCCAGGTAAAGGTAGATCAGATTTGATCAGGCCAGATCTCCTGAACCTTATATTTTTTAATCTAGTGGCTGTTCTGTTCTCTGATCCTCAAGCAAGTTTATTAGGGTGCACAATATATCACCACAGAAGAATAAGGAAAATAAACCATCAAGAGAGTTGTGAGAGTTTCCTTAACCTCTCAGATAAAAAAGTCATAGCTTTGCCATGCTGTGGATTTCCCTTTGAGTCCTGGGTGCTGTCTTGGGGACCTCCAGGAGAGTGTTACTTTTTATTTAGACAAAAAGAAGGAAATGTTGTGTGACATTTTGATTGTATTCTGACAAATAAAGCTTGCTTGGAGTCAGAGGGTGGAGCCACCATTTGCTGACAATAGAGGTTTGGAGGACTGTAGAGAGAGGAGACAGGAAGTGATAAGGTGGGGCTGAGACAGAATGTCAATCCTTTTGCATGGAGGAAAGGAGAAGATATGAAGCTACTGGCAGTTGTTCCTGGTTCTCTGATCTTTAAGGTTCTTTGAAGCTAGAGTTTTTCTGGTCCTGCCTGGCCCACAGTCAGGACAAATCTCTCTCACCTGTCAGGCTCACAGCTGCTCAAACCCAACCAAGTAAACACACAGAGACTTATATTTCTTATAAACTGTATGGCGGCAGCAGGCTTCTTCTTATCTAGTTCTTATATCTTAAATTAACCCATTTGTATTAGTCTATAAGTTGCCATGTGGCTTGTGGCTTACATCTCGCTTGTCATGGCGGTGGCTGGAAGTGTCTCTCTTCCAGCCTTCCACTTTCCAGAATTCTCTTCTCTGCTTGTCCCACCTATACTTCCTGCCTGACTACTGGCCAATCAGTGTTTTATTTATTAACCAATCAGAGCAACACATTTGACATACAGAACATCCCACACCTTTAATCTCAATACCAACCATAGAAGACCTGGAGGTCTGTACAGACAGGCAGTGATGAGGAGGTCATGTGGTTGGGAATGAGAAGGCAGAACAGAAAGTCTATAAAAAAGGCAAACTCACAGGAAGTTGGTCTCTTGCTGAAGGAAGGACAGGAGCAGCAGTGAAGGGCAAGGTTTTTAGCTCTTAGCTATTACTCTTACCTCTTGGGCTTTCATCTCTGCATTGGCTCTGTGTTGCTTATTTAACAAGATGGTTACATCTACAGTTCTTACTCCAATACTTTACTCCTGATTTTTTATTGATATAGATTAGTTAGATTCACATATCAAAAAGTATAATCAGGATATATTATATGAGAAAAAATATACATTTAATAAAAGAAAAAATGATATGCTCATATAGATATAAGAAGCACACAGAACATAAAATAGGACAGAAAAGAAACTCCCCACAATTCAAGATAATTAAAACACTAAATACATAGAACAAGAGTATTGCAAGCTGCTAAGGAAATGCCACAATCACATATGAAGGAAAACTCATCAGAATAACAGCTGATTTCTCAATGCAAACTTTATATAACAGAAGATCCTAGAATAATGTGCTCAAAATTCTAAAAGATTAATGATGCTAATTCAGATTCTTTACACAGAGAATCTATCTTCCACAGCTGAAAGAGGAAAAAGTTTCCATGATATTTGCAGGTTCTAAGCTTTTATGTCCACCAAACCAGTCCTTCAGAGAATACTGCATACAATACTACAGACTGCAGACAGGGATTTACATAAAAGTAAGACTCTCCAGAAAAGGAAGCTACAATTACTGAAACACAAAATGGGATTATTTTCATGGACACAGATGGCAATAAGACTTTTCAATAATAACCATAAAATTAATGTACCAATTCATCAAAAGGCACAAACTATTTGAACGGATTAAGAAGCAAAATTCTTTGTGTGTTTAGGTTGTTTGTGGTATGCATTTGTGTATGTACGTTTGTGTATGTATTTGTGTATGTGAGTATGTTTATATATTTGTGTGTATGTATGTGTATTTGTGCATGTGTGTATTTATGCATGTGTATTTGTGTATATGTGTGTTTATGTGTATGTGTATTTGTGCGCTTGTGTGTGCTGTGTATGTGTGTGTGCAAGTTTATGTGTTTGTGTTTGTGTTTTTGTGATGTGTGTTAGTATATGTTTATGTGTGTGGGTTGTGTGTGTGTTTGTGTGTATGTGTATAATGTGTTTGTGTTTATGTATATATACATATATGTATGTGTGTTTGCATTTGTGTGTAGACAGACTTTCTCTGTGTTTCAGCAGCTGCTCCCAAATAATCACATAGAAACATAATATTAATTACAAAAGCTTGGCCAACATCTCAGGCTTATCTAGCTCTTACAACTTAAATTAACTCATTTATATTAATCTACATTTGGCCGTGTGGCAATATCTTTCTTCTATTTTGCATCTCCTGTTTTCTCTCCATGTCTGGCTGGTGACTACTTTGACTCTGCCTTCATTCCCAACATTGTCTATGCCCCCAAAATCCAGTCTTGCCATTGGCCAATGAGCTTTTTATTAACAATGTGAGAAATACATATTTACAGTGTTCAAAAATTATTCCACAGTGTTTGTGTGCATATGTATGAGGGTTTGTGTGTGTATATGTGGGTGTTTTTGTGTATGATTGTGTACCTATATATATATATGTATACACACACACACACACACACACATATATATAGGTATATATGTCGGTTTGTGTATGTATATGTGTATATGTATTTTTCGTATATATGTGCATGTGTATGTATGTTGTTTGTGTTTTGTTTGTATATATGTGTGCTTTGTATGTATACATTGGTGTATGTGTGTATGTGTGTTTGTATGTATGTGTATGTTTGTGTAAAATAAAAATAGATTATGGAAGTTAGTTAGGCTTACTAGTGCTATATTGAAACACCATTACCAAAAGCAATTTTGGGAGGAAAGGGTTTATTTGGCTTATAGTTCCACATTGTAGGCTATCACTGAAGAAGTCAAACAGAAAATCAAGCAGGGCAGGAACCTGGAAGCAGGAGTATCAGCTTCTGTCTCTAGGTTCCTGCCCTGCTTGATTGTGGGAGCATTTTCTCAATTGACATTTCCTCCTTCACAATGACTATAACTTGTGTCAAGTTAACATGAGAACTAACCAGCATAATGGACCAGAGAGGGAGGGGGAAGTGGTGGACTTGAAGGGAGTGAGGAGAGACACTCTGAGAGGAGTTTGGGAACTGCCATGTTCCTAAATAGATGTAATTTCTAAATATTTTAAAATATATATCCTTATACCCACACATGACAATAGCTCTCATCCTTCATCAGGAGTTTCTTTTTGCAACAGATGGAGAAGATTTCAGAAATCCAAAACCGGGTGAAAATGTAGATAATAGGGGTCTGTGGGTTGTTCAATCCAATAAAGTTTAGGGGAAATCACAGAAGAGGAGACAGAAAGATTATAAGAATCAAAAGACCATGATGCCTGCTATAAGATAGTATCTTTGATACATGACAGGAAGCTGAACCCATGAACTCTCAACAATATTATTTTCTGAACAAGACTGACATGATAACACCAGTTGACATGGCAACATGAACAGGAAATTTCCACATGGTTTCACTCACTAGATGAAAGAATTATGTGTGGTAAATATCTGATAAGAGAGGAGATTGTCTTCTCCGGGAACAAGCTTCCCCAGCGGTTATTCAATATCAAGTGGTCAACCCTCAGTATCTGGGCATGCAAGAAAAGCTAAACAGACCAACAGATTATATGCAGTTACGGTGACCTTGCTAGAAAGGTAGCACAGTCTCCTTACTAAGAACTAAATTCTGTAGAGATGAACAAAGCTGACTCTTCAAATCTATGTCATCTGTATCATCATCTATCAATATATAACACATATGTATGTATTTTTGTTACACTGGGAATCACAATTTTCCCTTAAAATCTGAAATTTTACACTAAAAGCAACACTAATTTAAAAAATAGGGAGAATGGAGTTTCAATACATTTTCTCAAATTTCTGGTAAATTTGAGTGTTGTAATTGAGAGCTTAATCTATTTTTATTTACAAGAAATGCATAGTCATTGGAGATTCATAGTTAGAAGATTATAATAGTGACATAAATAAAGAGGTCCACAAAGAGAATTTAAGTTTGCTAAACCTTTTTCAATTACTTGTATTTAGTGAGACAATAAAACTTGTACCTAATAAAATTAGAAATACACTGATTTGTAAATATATATACATATATGTGTATATATACACATATATGTATATATACACATATATGTATATATGTATATATGTATATGTATATGTATATATATATATGTATTAGACATAAATATAAAATTCACAGGGACATTCATGCTTCTTAGGAAGTGACCTGTCATTTTGCTCTATAAATGAATTATGTGGGAACTATTCTTGGTGCTGCTCTCCTTTTTTGAAAACACTCTTTCCTAGCAGCTGCTGTTCAGGTGGAACTTTCTCTTTTTCCCATCCAGAGTAGAAGATGCAGGGGAGGGGTTTGGAGAAGCTCTCCTGAGTGGTTGCTATTCTACCAGTGGACACAAGGGCAGTCACTTTTTAAAAAAGACTCCGCAGTTCTAGTAACACTCGCTCCACACCCACTTCAGGCTGTTTTGCATCTGTCTTCTCAGTATTGTTGAAAGGAAGAAGGCATGCCAAGAGGACCGTCATATCTCTGCAGTGATGGTATGCTTATGCTTCTATCCTTAGCAGCTTCTCTTAAAATTTCAATAGCTGGGCTAATTTATTTTCTAGTATGTTTGTCCCTCCAATGTTGGGCAGCCATAAGAAATATCACTTTCTTTACATAGTGTTTCTCCATTTGACTAGGTTTGTGGTCTGTCTTCAACATGCAACATTCTGTGTCTTTCTCTGCAGTCTCTATAGATTTCTGTTGTTGCTGCTGTTGTTTTGAGACAGGGTCTGATCATGTAGTTCAGGCTGGTTTCAGACTTGTTATCCTCCTGAGTCAACTTTTTACATGTTGGGAAGTGTGTACCAGCTCTACCACAGAAGTGAAATGCAGTGTTCTCCTGTCTTTCTTCTGTTTGTGTCATTACTTCTTTGACTATATTTTAGCTTTTGAAGAATGTTATCATGTCATGCTTCATTTTCCAGCTTTCCTAGGCATTGCACCATCACTCACTTGCCTTGATGCCTACAGTGATAGTAATGAAGAAGATATTGGAGCCACATGAAGGGAAATGGATACTGTCTGAAGCTCCTCGGTACTTATGAGGGAAGTGGGATGTACTACAGACAGAGATAGAGAGTGAGGAGGAATCTTGTGGTGTAGATTAATTTATATAACCTCATTGTATGTTCTGTAGCACAAGAGGAATATCTCTAAAGATTTTTTTTGTGCAAAGATAAAGTAGACACATTTGCAGAATACTTACTTCATCAATTACACCTGAAAGCAATCTATACAATGTCTAAACTGCTGCCACAGTACTCAGAATGAGTTGAATGCATAGAAATTATTCAATAATGGTAAAGAGAAATTACTGAAGTGAGAAATGAAGGGATGTGTGTCTAATTTTATATTTATGCATTAGTGTACATTAGTGTATTCATGTAAAAGAGAGCATTTATAACCTTGCTGAAGAAAAATGATCACTGTTCTCAGTACAAGGTATTTGTGGGGGTAATTCATTCTATTACATAAGTAGGTGACTCTAATAACTTAAGGGAAGAATCTTGAAAATAAGAATATGTCCCTACACAGAATTTTTATTTCATTGTATTTAGTGTCATTCTTATTTTTTTTTTTTTTGCTGGCTTGAATTTTAGCTTGCCTAGAAATTAAGTAGCTAAATTTAAATAAGTGGACATGTAAAACAATGTAAATAAGAGTAACTTTGTTTTGATGACACAATTGAAAATTCAATGTTTCTTTTAGCATCAACTACAGAGAACTTCCAGCTGCCATGTGTAAAGTTCTTAGGACCTAGATGAATTTCATCTGAGCTATTTTGGACAATGTATTATTTATTGTGAAGAAAACTATAAGCAAAGTCATCAATGATTGTTGATGTTTGATTGACATTGTGTATGAAAGTCCATAATAGTTATGTTTTGAATTTTCAAGAATGACATAGACATGGTCTTTTAGATCACATTACTAAACTTTCAGCAGTACAGTAGTACTTGGAGCATCTTCTGGTGACTATGAAGGCTACTCTAGAGTACATATTATTAATAATTCTAGATATGGAAATCATTATAGGGATCTTAGGAAATGGATTCATAATACTGGTGAACATCTTGGACTTTGACAAGAGAAGAAAGATCTCTTCATTGGATATGATCTTCACTGCTCTGGCCATCTCCAGACTTGCTTTTTTATGGTCACTATTTATAATTTTATTGATATCTGAGCTGTACCCATCTTTAATGATAACTGGAAAAGTGTTGAGAATAACTAATATTTTCTGGACCCTGACCAATCATTTCAGCATCTGGCTTGCTACATGTCTCAGCATATTTTATTTCCTCAAGATAGCCAACTTTTCAAATTCTATTTTTCTTTCCCTAAAATGGAGAGTAAGAAAAGTTGTTTCAGTGACACTGCTGGTGTCTCTTCTGTTCTTGTTTATAAATATTATAGTCATAAACTCATATGTTGTTATCAAGATTGATGGATATAAAGCAAATATGTCCTACAGTTCTAGTTCAAATGACTATGTAGAGTTTTCTAGGTTTCCTTTACTCACTAACACTATGTTCACATTAATACCCTTCACTGTGTCCCTGACAACTATTCTCTTGCTCATCTTCTCCCTGTGGAGACATCTAAAGAACATGCAACTCAATGTCAAAGGCTCAAGAGACACTAGTACTGCAGCCCACATAAAGGCCCTGAAAATGGTGGTCACCTTCCTGTTTCTATATACCATTTTCTTTCTGGCATTTGTTATACAGTCTTGGAAAAATGAGATTCAGCATAAAAATTTGTTCAACTTACTTTTGGATGATATAGCATTTGTTTTTCCCTCAGGCCACTCCTGTGTCCTAATTCTGGGAAACACTAAGCTCAGACAGGCTTTTCTGTCCATGATGTGGTGGTTGAGGTGCAGGCTCAATGCTGCAGAACCTCTAATCTTTAGATCACATAGGGAGTCATCTCCAATTTTCTAGAGGAGGACCTGTTCTTAAGAGACTCTGTATGCTTACATTTGTACTTATGGTTTATTCTTCAGCTGTAGCTTTGTGAATGTTACAAAATTCTTTTTTCCTATTTTTTCCTTTTTATATTATTATTAAGAAATTTTCTGTTCATTGTACACACTGGGCATAGGTGCCCCTTGCCTCCCTCTTCCCACCCCCAGCCTTCCCCCCCAACCCACCCCCCATTCCCACATCCTCCAAGGCAAAGACTCCCATGGGGTGTCAGCAGAGCCTGGTATATTCAGTTGAGGCAGGTTCAAGCCCCTTCCTCTGAACCAAGGCTGTGTAAGGTGTCCCACCATAGACACTGTGCTGTGGGATGCCTTTCTGTATGCTGTGAATATGTGTTGCTCTGATTGGTTGATGAATAAATCTGCATTGGCCTATGGCAGGGCTGGATGGAGCCAGGTCGGAAAATCCAAGAGAGACAGTGGGAGGAGAAAGGAGAAGAAGGAGATGCTGCAAGCCATTGGTAGGAGAAGCAAGATGTGAAAATACCCATATGCCATGGCCATGTGGTGACTTATAGATTAATAGAAATGGGTTAATTTAAGATATAAGAGCTAACTAGGAAGAAGTTGGAGTCATATGCCATCAGTTTGTAATTGATATAAGCCTCTATGTTTACTTGGGTCTGAGCAACTGCAGGATTGAGTGGGACACGGAAAAAGTTCCAGTTACATTTGGCAATCACCATTGGGCATTGATCTACATAGACCAAAGAAAGCTTAAAGATTCTGAATGCATAGAAATGGAGCCACACTGGCACACTGGGCTTCCTGGTCCCACAGTCTCATGCCAGCAGCAGCACAGACTCTTCTTTGACAGCTGCTTGTGAGATGGAGCTGGCTGCCAGCCACCATAAGCTAAGCAGTATGACAGATCCCCACAGCAGTATATAGTGGTGTCTCCAAGCCACCAGGGAGCTGCATGGTGGATTTAGCTTTTGTTAGTACATATTTAAAAAAAAGAAGTTTCTGGGCAATATGATGCTTCTTGGAGACATATACACACTGCTTGACCATAATTCTTAATTTTCTCAGGATCCCTGTAAGATTGCCAGCAGCCCTATTCAGCAGGAAGTAGTATGAAAAGCTATGTCCCAATTCCACAAGTATTGTTTATAAATGTTTATTTTTTAAAGGGTGTTGATTATAAATACAATCTCTTTCTAAAAAAGAAAAGGGGATAATATAGATATGATATGATAAAAGGGTAGATTATTGAATCTATTTTTAAAGAGCAACAACTTGTTTAAAATGTTTTATATTGCTATAGATTTTAGTTGTTACAAATTTAAAGTTAATTTTGTTATACTGTATATATATTTCTACTCTCATTTAAGGTATTAGGTTTATGTAACACATTTAAATTATAATTGATAATTAATGAATACAGATTAATAATTAGTCATCCATGATAATCAAAATTATAGTAATGTTAATTAAGTTTTCTAGGTATACATAGATATATTTCAAAACACTTCAGATACCTACAGAACATGGCATTTAAAATGTTTTAAAAACTTAGACTTTCTGGACAGTGAGACATGTCTGCTCCTGGCAGCACTGATTTACTTCAAAGAGAAAGATGGGCATTGAAGACACTCTATATGGAGTTTACCTTCTTCTTGGCAAAAAATAGCCATTTGGATAAGAAACTGGACTGCTGATAATATATTATATAAACTGGACATGCAGGACCCAGAGGAAGGTGACCACTGAGCTTTGCAAGGTGATATGGTTCTTTAGGTTCCTTCTTTGCAGAGGAGACTGCCAAATATTCTACAGGGCACAGGGTGTAGTGACTAAAATGTCTAGTTCTATTGGCTGAAGATGGATGCCCCAAGGTTACAGATGAAGTTTGTATGACTGTCCAGGCAGGCAGCTGTTCCTGTCATTTCCAGAATTTTGGAAATTGCTTACATTTTTTTTTACTTAGGTAATATTATATCCTTCTGGGGTCTTTGATGTAGTTGAAGACTAGATATTTATAATTATAATTTTCCTTGGTTATAATAAAAGGTAAGTTAGATATGAAACCTTAGGCTCACAAATATAGGATAAATAGAATATTTTCTTTGAATTTGCCAGATGTAAATAGACTAGATATTGTAACTGTAATTCTTGCTTGATAACGGTTTGGTTATATGTAATTTTACTAGATTAAAATTAAAAGCCTTCCTTTTTGATTAGATAGAAAAGAGGAAGTGCTGTGGGATGTCTTTCTGTATTCTGTGAATATATGTTGCTCTGACTAGTTGATAAATAAATTGCATTGGCTTATGGCAGGGCAGGATGGAACAAGGCAGGAAAATACAAGAGAGATAGTAGTAAGAGAAAGGAGAGGAAGGAGATGCTGTGAGCCACTGGCAGCAGAAGCAAAATGTGAAAATACCAGCAAGCCATGGCCACATGGCAACTTATAGATTAATAGAAATGGGTTAATTTAAAATATAAGAGCTAGATAGCAAGAAGCTTGAGCCATAGGCCATACAGTGTGTAATTGATATAAGCTTCTGTGTGTTTACTTGGGTCTGAGTGGCTGCAGGACCGGCGGGATGCAGAAAAAATTCTAGCTATAGCACTGGGCTCCAAAAAACCCACTCATGCAGCAGGGCTCGATCCTGATTCTACTGCCAGGAGCCCTTTAAGCAGGTCAAGCTAAACAACTGTCATGCTTATGCAGAGGGCCTAGTCCAGTCCCATGGAATTTTACACAATTCTGTATGAATCAAGCACTGTCCAAAATATGAAAGGATGCATGTTGCTGTACAAAGAATGACATAAATGTGGTCCATATAAATAGAGGAACTCTTAGTATCAATGTAATGTAATTTTATATCATAAAATAGACTTGAAGATTTTAATGTCATTAATAAATAGTATGGTAAATTTGTGTATATATGTGTGTGAGACATTAAAAAGGTAATAACATTTAAGTATATTCAAATAAGTATAACTTCATAGTTTAGAACATGTGAAAAATGACATATATAATTTAACATCAGATATACATTTTCTATTGTTTCAAATCTATTATCAATTTAGAAACTTTTAAAGAAAATTTTGACTGTATTCCAATCTTCCTGTCTATATTACTTATTTTGAAAATTAGGAATTCTTTTAACTTATGCATCACTGGGAAACATATTTTATTTTTCTATGTAGTTTTTACACATGCAGTGCAATCCTTTTTTGTTCTTGTGCCCACAAATGCAAAATCATGCTGATGGCAGTTTTTCTGTACTTGTTTTTATTTTTTAGATAATGTTTTTTGACATTAAAATATAATTATATTACTCCCCCATTTCCTAGTAAGGGTTTCTATTGCTGTAAAGAGACACCATGACCACTATAACTCTTATAAAGGAAAACATTTGATTAGAGTATCTTGCTTATGGTTCAGATGTTAAATCCATTATCATGGTAGTACATGTGGCATGTAGGCAAACATGATACTGAGTAGCAGCTGAGAGTCCTACATCTTACAGGAAACAGGAAGTGGCCTGTCACACTTAGTGGTATGTTGAGCATATATGAGACCTCAAAGCCCACTTCTACAATGACACACTTTCTCCTACAAGACCACACCTACTCCACAAGGTCATACCTCCTAATATTGCCACTCCCTATGAGCTTATGGGGGCCAACAATACTCAAATTTTTACACCCCTCTTCCCTTTCCTTGCTCTAACCCCTTCCATGTCCCTGTTACCCTATACCTGGTTCATAATTCATGTGTTTCCATTAGTTTGGCTATTTGTCCCTGTGCTTTTCCAATCTTGGTCTCAACAATTCACACTCTTACAATCACTCTCCTTTCTCGACAACTGGACTCCTGGAGCTCCACCTGGGGCCTGGCCAAGGATCTCTGCATCCACTTCCATCAGTTATTGGATGAGAGTTCCAGTACGACAGTTAAGGTGTTTGGCCATCTGATCACCAGACTAGGTCAGATCAGTCTTTCTCTTGACCATTGCCAGTAGTCTACAGTGGATGTGTATCATTGTGGATTTCTGGGGACTTCTCTATCACTTTGCTTCTTCCTGTTCTCATGTTGTCTTCATTTATCATGTCTGTTATTCCTTGTTCTCCCTTTCTGTTCTGGATCCAGCTGGGATCTCCTGCTCCCCTAAGCTCTCTTTCCCTCCAACCTTGCCCTTCATTACTCCCACTGTCGTCCAGGTTGTTCATGTAGATCTCATCCAATTCTCTGTCACTGGGCGATCCCTGTGTCTTTCCTAGGGTCCTGTTTTCTAGAAATCTATCTCCCCAAGACCCAGCTGTAACACTCTTGGGCATATACCCAAGGAATGCTCAATCATACCACAAGGGCATTTGCTCACCTATGTTCATATCAGCATTGTTTGTAATGGCCAGAACCTGGAAACATCCTAGGTGCCCTTCAACTGAAGAATGGATAAACAAAATGTGGTACATATACACAATGGAGTACTACTCAGCAGAGAAAAACAATGACATCATGTTTGTAGGCAAATGGATGGATCTAGAAAAAATCATCCTGAGTGAGGTAACCCAGACTCAGAAAGACAAACATGGTATGTACTCACTCATAGGAGGATACTAGATGTAAAACAAGGATGACTAGATTGCTACACAACTCCAGGGAAGCTACCTAGAAAACAGGTATCTCTTTATGAGGCTCTGAGGTATTAATGTGTCTGCTCTTATATTTACTCAGGAACAAGGTACTCAAAGTAAACTTTAAAAGATCAACAAGATCCAGCTAGCAAAGTTGACAATAGATCAGATTACCAGTCTTTTCTTAATATATGCTCAGGCAAGTACATGGCAGATAAGATTGAAGGCCATATATATTATGTCCCTGGAGAGGAAGATACAATAAAAAATTTTGATTCATTGGAGTTACCTCTGCCTACACAGAGTCTTGTATTGATAGGCTAAGAATGATTCAGAAAAATGGCAAAAGAATTTTTTGTCTTTCTTAGAAAAATTAACTTGTGCAGAGCCACTGTGGTGTCACATGACCAAGGAGCAAAAAATGCCAGGATTAGACACATAAATAAACTCTATAAAGGAATGGTATATAAACATTTGCCTGCCTCACATTCATAAATGGTCCCTGGAAATGATTTAAAAATTCAAAAGTGCCCTAATACTGGTTCCCCTGATAATGATTGAGTGTCCGTGTTTTCCTCATTCCTCAGTGTTCCTTCCTACAACTATATAATGTGAAGAAAAATCTTTGTCCATTTTTTCTATGTATCTGTGATATAATAGTCTGTCTTTGATTTAAAAAGAAAATAACAATTTGTCCTCAGGACCATCATTGTTCTTCTTGTGTGTGTGTGTATGTGTGTGTGTGTGTGTGTGTGTGTGTGTGTGTGTGTGTGTGTGTGTGTGTGTGTGTGTGTGTGTGTTTGTATATCTAAGCTTAAGCTATGAGTATAGCATCTCTGTTATTTCTAGGCAAAGTAATCTCACAGCATTTTTCTTTAGGGCCTTTACAATAGTGTTGTCCTTCTTCCATGTTCGTGGACAGACACTGAGAGTGAGTTTAAAGCTCAATAACCCACAGTTGTTTTGTCTTCAATTGTGTCTTGCATTTAGCTTTGGATTGTGTGTATGTGCACACACACACACACACACACATGAATTGTTCATAGCTAATGTAATACATAATAATTAATTATCAGCAGACAATTGTATGGAAGGTGAGCTTTTCATGGCAATAGTAGAGAAAACAGGGACCCATTAGTAGGAAAAACTCACAGAGCAGTTCCTTTAAACTCTTCTGCATGCTTCCAGTGTATTTGGGTGCTATTGATGTTGAAGGACCATTCATGCAAGCTCCTGAGGACAGAGGCTTATGCATTTTATTAGTCATTCCCCACATCCACCATGTACTGGGTTTTAAATTTTACTATCTGTCATCTAAACTTGATCAATTCAAATTACATAGAGCCTAGACAAGGCAAAACATTGCAAAACAGTGGAAGAGAATATGTGTTTATTTGCATCTGAGTAAATGAAAATTCAACTTTAAGTTCAAAATCAACAACTGAAATTATGGCTTGTAGTAAAGTTATGGGTTAGAGTTATTTTACATTGGTTTGGTATTACAGTGTATAAATAAACCTATCATTGAACTTTATCTTTGTCTTAATTAATGTTGCTTTCCTCTTTAACATTTGCCAGAGTATAAAAGCAGCAAGAACCTCACTGTCCTCCCAGAAACCATGTATTGGTAAATTTTTTTGCTAGAAGATTATAGATCTTACCCATTTAGATTTGCCTTCTATTTTGTCCTTACTTAAGTAGTAATCACTATATTTTTCATCTAAATTGCAGATTTTGCTTTAAGAAAATTTGCCAGTGACTCCTTGTAATCTGTGGTCTATCTGTCCTGACTTTGGCAAGAGAAGTTATATGCCCCAAGATGATGGAATTCTTACTGTCTTGGCTGTATTCAGAATTGGTTTTCTTTGAAAACATTAAAAGACTGGTATATAACTAATATTTCATCCAGGTTAATATAATGATGAGTGAAAATGTTCTTACTGCCTATGCAGGAAGGAATCTTTAAAGTACCTGTTGTGTTACTAACCTCAAAATGTTTTATTTGTTCAGGTTTCAGTAAAAATTAAACTCATTAATTTCCAAAGATTGCTGCCCAGGAAGACATCAGCATTTGACTCTCTCTACCTGAGAGAGCAGGGATGTATTAATGCACTATTATACCTAATATTTACATAGGTGTAAATAGGAACATGCAAACTCAAGCCCCGATTCTTGCAGAGTAAGCACGTTGCCCACGGAACCATCCTCCTAGTCTGACTTTGGTGCTTTCTAATCTTCCTAAGATGAACATGTATAAGACAAAGTAGGTAGCATAATATGTGGAATATATGACATGGAAGAGCTAAATTGAAGACACTGTAAACCTGTCAAAGGTGATTTCATTAAGTATAGCAAACTCTATACCAATCATTACATCCTGGTCTGTGTCTCACTGTTAACCTATTCCACGTATACTATTCCAATAAGATGAGACTCTTTTATAGAAAAAGTTCTCCAGTTCCCAGCACTATGGTTCACAAAAAGTCCTTGCAAATTGTCATCTTTCTTCTCTTGCTGTCTGTCAGATAGTCTCTTGTGTAATCATATCAGGTCAGGGTTGTGATGTTATGGAATGAACTGGCCTATCTTTGTTGTCAGGATGCTGGTGCTTTTGATTCTAGGCCACTGATTGTTTTAGTTTAGGAAAGAAGTGGAGGCATGCCAGCTTGTTTTCTCAGTGGCTGGCAATACTCTCACTGAAAATGGGAACTTTCAAGGGAGTTCATAGTCATTATCAGAACCATCAAAACGATGGTGTGCTTATGATAGAATTCTATTGCTCTCTATAATAATTCAAGAACTTGTACTTCTTTCTTATAAGTTTCAATTTGCATATTAACAATTATTGTACTATATTTAATGAGTGCAATGTTTAGGAATTATTAATGAACCACTAGCAAGTAATGGAGTCCTGACATGAATGTGTGAAGTGTGTTACATTTGTATTTTTTTTTTTGTTTTGTTTTTTTTTGGTTTTTCAAGACAAGGTTTCTCTGTGTAGTTTTGTGCCTTTCCTGGAACTTCCTCTATAGACCAGGCTGGCCTCGAACTCATAGAAATCCGCCTGCCTCTTTCTCCTGAGTGCTGGGATTAAAGGCGTGCACTGCCACCACCACCTGGCATGTGTTACATTTCTTAACAAATAAAGGTCCAGTTATTTGAGTTACCCTGATAATGACTATAATAGAGTCGAAAAACATTCACCATAGCAAGTCATTTAGAAAATATTCAGAGGAGGTGATATTCTGTCTAGTAATGATCCTAGGGATCATTAACCATTGTAAAATTAATGTATTATGATCTGCAATCACCCATATTTCACCTGGCTCTGGCAGAACTTTAAGTATATTCATTGAAGAGTGTGATACAGGATGGACACAACTTACTCACTGTCTAACCGTTATGGAGATATTTAGAGGTCTTCCAGTGGTCTTGCTAACAATAATGATCTTCATACCACAGGGATCAATGTTGAACTTTAGCCAGCCTCGAACCTGTGAATTTAAGCTACATATTCAGGATTAGGTAAATTACTACAAACCTATTAGATAATATCAGAATGGACAGGAACAAAAAATTCCTGGAGCATCTATCATATGGATACTCCAATCCCTGTAATCTTTACAGTTCCCAAATATTAGGTTCACTTTGGATCCAGTTCCTGAAAAAGTCCCATAGTGTGTGGATATGTATCTTTGGATGTGTATCTTTTCTTTATGGAAATTCTTTTTTACCCTGTGTAGCTTTGCGACTTTCCTGGATCTCGCTAGGTATACCAAACTGGCCTCGAACTCACAAAGATCCACCTGCCTCTGCCTCCAAAGTGCTGGTATTAA
Source organism: Onychomys torridus (assembly GCF_903995425.1). Taxonomy (NCBI): domain Eukaryota; kingdom Metazoa; phylum Chordata; class Mammalia; order Rodentia; family Cricetidae; genus Onychomys; species Onychomys torridus. The sequence continues at coordinate 144,812,015 of NC_050445.1, read as the reverse complement.
AGGCATGTGTCACCACCGCCTGGCATGGAATTTCTTTCTGGTAATGACTTTAGCTTTCCTGGAACACTGCACACACACTTCATGATATTTTATTAGCCATATCCGACATATTCTTGATTAATTTCCATTAAGGAAAATGAGACTTCCTCTACCTCTGGCATCAACTTCTTTTAATTTGTTCAATAGTAACTACTGAGTTAGTTAGGCTTTTGGATTTCTTTATAGAGTAACCTTAGGAATTAGTTTTTCCATCTCTACTCTCTTTTTAGAGACTGTTTCTCAGTGTGGATGAGGCTGTCCTTGAACTGATCATGTTGCCCATCTCACTATTTTACATTTTGCAGATTTGCAAAGTCTCTTTGAGTACATCCTTCATGAACTGACTCCATAAACTGCCACTGTCTCCACTTCTCTGACTCTGACCATAGCAGGGTCATCAGTGAGTCTACATTGTCTCTGTTTAATCTTAACTCTGAGGGACTCTCAGCAGTAATGAAGGAGACTCATTTACAGGACACTGTCCTCTCCTGGTTTGTTCCTTTGTCCACTGGACACAACAATTAATTTCTTAATGGTTCTTATTTTCCCTAAAAAGTGAATATCAGGGAGAACATAGGCTCAATTTTACAAATTACAGGAAGTTATGCTGACCTTGCTGGAAACTGTACACCATCTCCATTCTGAGAATATAGCTAAACAGTTCCATAGATGAATAAGCCAGCCTGGCCAAATTTATCATTCTTCTATCCATTCATGTAATAATATCTATCTATGAAACTATCAATGTATCTTTCTATCCATCATCTATCAACTATCAATCATCTATCTCTCATCATATAGCTACCATCTATTAACCATTCATCTATATTTATTCATCTATTAAATACTTATCAATCACCATCATCATTTCTCAATCTATGTATCTACCTATATCTTATAAACAGAAAACACTCCTTTCTTCCCCCAATGTAAAACTTATATTAAAAAGCAATACAATACATTAGTTGAACAAGGATAACAACAAAGACATACTAAAGTGGGCAGGGAAAACCCCATGAAGCCTCTGCCCTACAAATAAACTATAGCCACCAAGGAATTCTGAGCAGGAAAATGAGTCTTTTCCAGGGATGATCATACCAACTGGTTATCTGATACTAAATAATCCTACCTGGAAACATATGTACACACACTGAATATGTTGTATTTACATATGCATATCACAATAATTAATGAAAAAGGAGGTAATGAATTTGAGAGACAGCAGGGAGGGATATATGGGAGGGTTTGGAGGGAGGAAATGATATAATTCTGACCTCAAAAAATAAAAGAAAAATCAAACTAAAAATAAAAATTATTAAGAATCATGATTCAGCAATTTATTTACTTGAGTTTTTTAATAAATATAGTGATGGTGATCCAGAATGTAATGTAGTTTTATTCTTTTTAAATATAAATATTGAAGGTGCATAGTTAGTGGGCTATTACTTAAAATATAATGATATAAACAGAAAGATGCAGTGAAAGCATTTTGTTCAGTTAAATCCTTTTAAATTACTTGTGTTTTGTAGAGACAGCATATAAAGTATCAATAATAAAATAAAAATCAGCATTAATGCACTAGTTTATAAATATATGTAAATACAACATTTACAAAGACATTCATACAGACAGCGCCTATCTGAGGTAATGATGTGTCAGTTCACTCTAGATGAAATATGTGGTAATTGTTCTCGGTGCCACTCCCGCTGTTTCTGGAAGAGGCCATCTTCCTAGGAATTGCTGTTCAGGTGCAAGCTCAAATGTTTCCTGTGTATAGTGGAAGGTACAGGGCTAGGGCTGGGCTTAGGGAAACACCTGGGGCTTGTGTCGCTCTCTCCCAATAGACACAAGTTCTGTCTCTTTTAGAAGACCTTGAAGTTCCGGTAGCGCACACTGCACACCACCCCACCCAGGGAGTGTTTTACATTTCTCTTTGTCTTCTCCCTTATTTTTGTCTCATGGAAGGAGTCATACTAGGAGGACCTTCTTGCTTTTACACTGATGGTAAGGTTATATTTCTATTATTTTGTATTCTTAGCACGTTCCCTCAAAATATTTCAGGAGGTGTCCTAATTTACCTCCCCAGCATGGTGGCTTCCCTCTAAATCTCGAGGTTCCCCTTCCTCCCCCAGGAAACTGAGGTTGTGGTCACACTGGAATACCACATCTTTTCTGAAATCTGCATAGTTTTTTAAATGTTATTTTTGTTAGTATCTTTTCATGCTGCCCATACTAACTATGATCTTGTCTTCCCATGTCAGCTTCTTTGGTGCTGGGCTGTATTTATCCATGTGCACCATCCTCCCTTTTCCTGAAACTTTATGACACATTTTCTATTATCATTGAATCTTTTGTTGTATTTTGGAGAATGGTATGATGTCTTGAGTCATTCTCCAGACTTTCTAGGCACAGTCTAGGCAGTCATCCTTCATCTGCCACGATACCTGAGTTAGGCTAGTGGCATAGTTCTTGATGCAAATTGGAGGAAACAGATAATGTCTGAAACTCTTTGGTGTTGGTAGGGGAATCAGATGCTAATAAGAGGAAACAGAGTTATGAAAATTTTTGCTACAGAGACAAAGTCATTTTATCTTTGTCTATTTTATAGCACTGCAGGAAAATCTCTATATTTCTTTTTCTCATAGATACCATAGTCACAAGTTTACAAATTTTTATATTCCTACTGCCTCAGCTATACTTGAAAATAATTTTACACAATGTCTCACCAGCTATCACAGCATCTAGCATGAAGTAGATGCACAACAAATGTTAAACATGTATGTTTGAAATAAGAATGAAGATTTGGATAGAAAGAAACATGTTTATTTTTTAGTGTATATTTATATGTACACCCATATGTGTGAATGATGACTTTATAGAAAATAAAATCCTTAGTATCCTCAGTGCCAAGTATTTTAGGAATAATTGTTTCTGTCATTTATTAATTAGGTAACTGACCATGTATAGGAAGAATTTTGTAAAACATATATAGAGCCCTTTATAGACAGCATTTTAATGTACTCTATGAGCTACTTATTTTATATGTGAGTGCAGATTTTTGTTTTCAGACTGAGTTATATTTCTATAATATTAATAGTTCAGAAGAAAATCCAGACTAGAATATGTATATGAGACAAAACAAAACAAAATAAATAAATATAATTTTATTTTCATGGCAGCATGTAGGAAGTCAATGTTTCCTTCAGTAGCAACTACAGAGGACACTTCAGTTACAGAGTATCTGGATGAAGTTCTGCTTGGCTGTACTGAACAACGAAAGTTTTTTTTTTTTGTGGAGAAAACAAACCAGCTCATTAGTGAAGTTTGGTATTTGATTGACATTGACTATGAGAGTTCATGAAAGTGAATATACTGAGAATCAGACACAACAATCTAGAAGATTGCATTAGTGCATCTTCAGTTGTGCAGAAGAAATCAGCACCATGGCAGGGATAATAAGCGCTGTCCTACAGGTCACATTGATAACTATTGTAAGTGTGGAATTCATCATAGGAAGCTTAGGAAATGCATTCATGGCAGTGGTGAACATCGTGCGCTGGGTGAAGAGAGGAAGGATCTCTGCTGTGGATCAAATCCTCACTGCTCTGGCCATTTCCAGAACTTCTTTTTTGTTTATATTAATCACAAGTTTGTTGGAAATATTACTGGACCCAGCATCAGTGGAAAAGAGAATAATAATGTATACCATTCCCTGGACAGTGACCAATCATTTCAGTGTCTGGCTTGCTACATGCCTCAGCATCTTTTATTTTCTCAAGATAGCCAATTTCTCAAACTCCATTTTTCTTGCCCTCAAACGGAAAGCTAAAAAAGTTGTTTCAGTGACACTGGTGGTGTCTCTGATAATCTTGTTTTTAAACATTATAGTCATAAACATACTCCGTGATAGATCTAAAGTAAACACACCTTACTGGTCTAGTTCAAATAACACTTTAAAAGTTTATGAGCTCTTTTTATTTACCAATACTATGTTCACACTCATCCCTTTCACTGTGACCCTGATTACTTTCCTCCTGCTCATCTTCTCCCTGTGGAGACATCTGAGGAATATGCAGCACGACGAGGGAGGATTCCGAGATGTCAGCACTGCGGCCCACATAAAGTCCCTGCAAAGCATAGTCACCTTCCTGTTACTGTACACTGTTTTTGTTATGTCACTTCTTTTACAGACTTGGAATATTAGCTTTCAACAAAAAAATCTTACTGTTTTGGTTTTACGGAGTACAGGAATAGCCTTTCCCTCAGTCCACTCATGTGTCTTGATTCTGGGAAACAGTAAACTGAGGCAGGCCTCTTTTTCTATGCTGTGGTGGCTAAGGTGTAAATACAAATATACAGAGAATGGAGGTCCTTAAAATATCTCAGGTATCCTCTTTCACATTACATAGAAAATTCAGCTTGTAATAAGTAGATTTTAGATGAGAATCAGGTTTATGAACCTCAGAGGTCATAAGCCTTCAGGAAAAGAATTCATTAGAAAGACAGAGAATATTTCTGTCTGTGGCAGCAATGCAGCGTATGAGGATAAGCTTCTGTCCGTCATGAAGAGCAGAATGTTTTATAATGTCTCCTGAGGGACAGTGGTGTTGGGGAGAAGTTGTGCCATGAGGAAATGGACCACATGTTAGCTGATATCATCTAACCAGAGATGGAATCAAGGGTCCATGGACAGTCCTGGGAAAGAGGCCTCTGTAAGTACAAAGGGACTATTTAGTATCTAATATAACAATGGGTAGTATTTCTGTATCCAGTCCTTCTCTTTTTAGGGTCCTGATGTCTGTAAAGGTCACAGGAGATGAGAAGTACTGTTGTACCGTGAGTTCGGGAGGAATGAGAGATTGCAGAATTGGCATTCAAGTCTATGATGTGATGGTACCTAGAGCGAAAAGAGATCGCAGGGGTGTGGGTGAATCTAATGATAAGGGATGTTTGTAAGTATAAATTTGTTACTTATCAAATGGTTTTCAGTTGTATCTGACTTTATGAAATCTAGAAAATTCTAAGTAGATTAAGCACTATCCAAACACAGTACAGGTTTGCAGATATAATACAAATATGTATATTGTCATAGAAAGATGTGCATAAGGACAACTTACATTTAGAAACAGATATTGATAGAAGTTAAGTATCAAGCATTACCTTTTTAAAGATTTAAAAATGATTGAGTAATATATGAGATGTGTCTATTCACATATAAGTGAGGCATGAAAAATGCAAAATTATTTCATTCTCTGACAAAAGAATGAATTCATAATCTAGAAAAAGTAAAAAATTGAATATATAATAGAGGTATGGACATCAGATATACTTATCCAATGCTTGAGTATAAGAACAATTTAGAAAATAAAAACAAAGAAACAAACAAAGAAATAAAAAACTTTTGGGCTACCTAGCAAATGCCTTGACCTGCTGAGTTAGATCCTTTCTCCATAGGATGTCTAGGGGTTTGGAACTAATGTCACTGTCTTGTCCTCTGACACTCACACACTACCATGAAGGATATGCACCACACATTGATAGTAAATATTTCCTTAAAAAACGTTTTCAGTTTCTTCCAGTTTCATACCTAAAACAGTTACCCAAATTATTCCAGTATAATGCAAACTTGGGAGTTAGAAATTAAGATAAAGAAAGACCTGATAAATCCAAGGAACAGCAGAGGGTTGATTGGCCGACCCTCTCTCTACATTTTTCCCCAATCCATCAGCCCTGGAAATCCCCCAGGAATCCCACTTCTTTCTTCCTGTCCCCTTCTAGCAGACTGGCTTAGTCCTCTAGCAACTCTATGGCTGCTCCCAGTCAGCCAATCATTGACTCCGTCAGTTGATTCAACATGGCTTTATTGGCACAGTGGAATGGCCATATGAACAATTCTCTCACAACATTTCTCACTTTCTATCTAAATAAAAATGAAAGATTTCAACTCTAAAATAGTAAAACTATATACAATAAGAACAGTTATCAAGTAAGATATACATTCACAATGTCCAGTCCATTAGTATTTTGACAAAATCAGAGAAAATAATCTATCATCTATCCTAGCTTGTTGAGTTCAAAGTTTTGTACCTAATTTACTTTGTATCATAACTAAGGAAAACTGTAATTATAATTACCTCATCTTTAACCCCAATCAGAGTCCTGAGAAGGACATAATATTACCTTAGTAAACAGAAAGTGCAGAATAAGCAGCTTCTAAAATTAAGAAATGACAGAGACTTATGGCTGCCTGGACAATCACCCAAGGTTCCTCTGCAATGTCGGGGCATCCATCTTCAGCCTACAGATCTAAAGTATCTGTCAACTTTACTGTGAAGCAGGAATTTTTAAGGACTGTCTATCTTGTGTTGGCAAAAATTCAGCAGTTGCCTTCTTTTGTGTCTTGCATGTCCAATTTGGACAGCAACTATCAGCAGTTGAGGCAAGGGCAGTTTCTTTGCCCAGTGTCTAACTTTGCCACAAATGAAAGCAAACTCCATGTAGATGTTCTTTGATGTCCATCATCCTCTTTTGGAGTAAACTGGTGCTACCAGGAGCTGATGTGTCTCACTGTTATGAAAAGCCTTATATTATTAAAACATTTAAATGCCAGAACTCTGAATCATTTGAAGACTATAAGTCTATTTAAAATATGTCTCTCATTGACCTTGAAAGCATACCTAACATGACTATACGTTTGATTGTTATAAATGGCTAACTACTAACCTATATTTCTTTATTAACTTAGTGGCTTTGAGGAACATCTAGGCTAGCTAGTACTTCAGTAAATGTAGATATGCAAATTTATCTGTGCCTTGTTGATTTAGAAATTATATACTTCAGGGTGGTTTGGCTAGGTCATAGATTTTCATTGTTTTGAACTCTGGGGTTCCCTAGTGACTGAACCAGTTTATGTTAAACCAGCAGAAAGTAAAGGCTCCTCCTTTCCTTTCATTTTCAACAGCATTTATTGCCTTTTTTTTTTTTTAAAGACAGGAATGAGAAGGAATCTCAAAGCAGTTTTAATTTGCATTCCACTGATGGTGAGGATGTTTAATAGTCATTCAAATATTTATTGACCATTTGTATTTCCTCTCTGGAGGATTATTAACCCATTTGTTGGTTGGATGCCTTGCATGTGAGTTCATTTTGCAATGCTTAATGTATTTGATTAATCCTGCCTGATACATAGATGGCAGCAATTTTTCCCCTTCTCGGTGTACTGTCTCTTTACTCGGCTAATTGTTTTCTTTGCCATGTAGAGGCTTTTTAATTTTATGTAATCTCATTTGTTAATTTTGGAGTTATTTCATGTGTTATTGGAGTCTTTCTAGGGAAGACTGTGTCTTCAAATGATTAACCTATTTTTCTCTAGATGTTTGAAGGTAGTAGGTCTTACATTACAGCCTTTAACCATTTAAATTGTGGCTATCTGATTTTCTGAATTTGTGTTCTCAATATTATAAAAATTACATCCTAGAGTGTGGGTTAACTTGTGGAGTTTTTAGTTTTGTCTACGGGTCTATATGTCTCTTTATGTCAGTGTTACAATGTTTTTAAATGTGGTTGCATGCGTTCTTACACCTCAGTACTGCCTTCTGCTAATGACTGCTCTGACTACTTGGGGGTATTTGTGCTTCCATATGAACTTTATGATTTGGTCTACTTTTGTTGGGAATTTTAATTTGGTTCTGAAGGTAATTGCAACATGTCTATAATTAGATGATGCATCTGTTTTCACAATGTTATTCTGCCTGTCCCTGAGCATCAAGACTTTTCAATCTTTTAGTGTCTTCTTCAATTTCTGTCTTAAAGTATTCCGCTGTAGAGTTTCTTTTATTTCTGTTACTATATTTATTTCTAACTATTTCATTTTCCTTGGAAGTCTTATATATAAATGGCATTAAATATTTTTGCAAAGTTTGTTACAGATATATAGAAGCCTATTGGATTTTGTGTGCTGAGATTTGTATCCCTTTACTTTGTTCAAAGTCTAAGATCTTAAAGTTTCTTATCAAGGCTTAATTATTTTTGTGCATAGATTCACACTGTCTAGAAATGCAAACACTTTACCTTCCTGCTTTTCTGTTTCTATTCCTTTCTCTTGAACTACTTTGCTTGCTACATTTTTAAGCACTATACTGACTAAAAAACAGTAGGAGTGCAGAGTGACATTCCAGCCTTGTTCCTGGTTCTGTGCTAAAATGGCAACAGCACTGTTATGTCTCTCCTTTTTTAGGTGGAGGGATGTTCCTCCTATCCCTAATTTCAGGACTTTTATTAGGACGAGATGAAAAATATTGTCAAATGCATTTTCAATATCTATTGAGATGATGTAATCTAAATTTGTTTATGTATTGCATTGTTTCTTTATTTGCATATATTGGGTCAAGCTTATATCCTTAGCATGAAACTAATTTAGTTATGGTATACATTATGCTACTGTTATGAATTGTGAGGTAAATATCTTACATGCATGAAAACTGATATGCAATATCAATTATTTCTAACTATTTCATTTTTCTTGGAAGTCTTATATATAAATGGCATTAAATATTAGGTGTACCTAATATTTTTATGTGTTTGTGACAGGGTCTCCTGCAGTCTATGTTGCTCTCAAATTCACTGTGTAATCATGACTGACTCAGCTTCAGATTTCCTCTGCCTTCATCTCCTGCTAAGGTGTTCTTGAATAATTTTTGCAATAAATTTATTACATCTGTGTCCTTTAGAGAAATTGGCCTTTAGTTTTATTTTGTGTTATATCCTTGCCCAGTTTTGGTATTGGGAAAATTTTGTCCTTTCCTTTTTCGTTTTGTGGAATGGTTTGTGGACTATTGGTAAAAATTATTCCTTAAAGTTTTGATAGTACTCTAGTGAATCATTCAGGTTCCAGGTGTTATTTGTGGGAGATTTCTATAACTGCACCAATATTGTTACTTGTTACAAACCCGTTTAGTTTTTTATAACTCACTATTTTAATTTTGGTAAGTTGTGTGTCTAGGCTTTTATTCTCTTCTTCTAGTTCAGTGGTTCTTGGTCTCTGGATTGTGACCTTTTGGGGGTCGCATATCAGTTTTCATGTATATCAGATATTTACCTCACAATTAATAACAGTATCAAAATTACAGTTATGAAATAGCAACAAAATAATTTTATTATTGGGGATCACCACATGAAGAATTGTATTAAATGATAGCTACATTAGGAAGGTTGAGAACCACTGTTCTGGATTTTCCCACTTTGTGAGGTATAAAGTTTCTACATTTTTCTCTGGATTCCTATGAAATCTGTTGTAACTCCCCTCTTATGAATTTGGATCTTATTTTATATTTTCTGTTATTTTAGGAATTTTATACTTTCTGGTAATAAAATTATTAGTAATTAATATTTTGAATTAGCATTTTATGAACTGTAAAACTTGGTGCAGGGTGCTAGAGATGCAACTCTGCATGTGTGCTTAGCATGCATGAGGTTCTGGCTTCAATCTCTGGGGCTAAAAAATCCCCCAAACACAATCAAAAGACTTGCTAACTCATGTGATACAGCCTATATGAAGCAGTGAAGTGTTTTGCTTTTCTTAGAAACCCATGGTAATTGTGATGAGGTTCTTGAGACTGAACATCCATTAAAAGACATTTATCAATGCAGAAGCACATACAGAGTGCCGGGATGATGTCTGCTCAGTGACTATACCTGGAGAGCAGATATCTGCCTGGGTAATGCAAATCTATGCTAATCTGCATTTATTCTGTATTTTAACTGGTTATGACAGCATGCAAATATGCTAACCGAATATTATTATGACTAGAATTTAACACTGTTTCCTGTAATTTTCAAGACTGTTGTAACAATCAGTTTATTCCTTGGCAACTATAGTGATTGTATATTATTGGCTATAAAAGAAATAGAGTATTTCATAGGCTTTGAGATCTTTTGGCCTTGCCTATAATAATTCCTTCACTCCACAGATCAAGAGGAACATGAGAGTTTGTTAGCTGTCAAATTGGTAAATTTCAACTGTATACTTAGGATTAGGCAAAACACACAAATACATTAGAAATTCCTTGGGTTGGACAGGAGGCAAAGCTTTTGAAGAAGGGTAAATGACACTTAGAAACTTGTTCCATTTAGTGGACTACAAAATTTCTTCAGTTCAGATATTCAATTTAGTGAAGACCTCATGCCTGCTAGTCTCAGAGAAGATAATTTTTGCATCCTGTCCTCTCACACTATCATCTGCTAAGTGACCCCGGGTCTTTGGATGCTCCAGGTAAATAAACCTTGGTGTTCTTGTGATATGTTTTCAGTGTATTTATCAGAAGAACTTTGATACATGGGCAGCAGTGACTAAAAATTACTAGCTTTTCAGGACATTGCTATCTCCTGGGTTTTAGGGTTGGCTACTAAGCAGAAATGATCTGCCTCTTACTGTTTTTTTCCTGTTCTCCTTAATCATAATAGAGCCCCATGGCTCAATTAATTTATGGCCAGTTTTGAGGACCTTACTACTTAATGTGCTATCATATATTTTCTCTACTAGGTACATAGATACATAGTCTCTTACAGGGCAATAAGGTGATTACCCACATATGTTTCACTATGATTATGTGTATTTAGATTTATGTGTATTTATGAATGCCTTTGAACTATAAAATATTGTGTATTTGTCTTCAAATGTACAAGGTAAATTTAAAAGCAACACTACTAAAAATTCATGCAGAATAGAACATAATAAATTTACTTATCTTCAATCACAATGACTTTTATATAGAAGATTTTTCAAAGGTTATATGTAACAATACATCAATAGACAGAGGATTATAATTTTAGAAACAAATATCAATGTACACAGATACACAGAAAATTATGTATGATTCACTACTTATGTTTGGTATACTCAGTTTATAAAACCAAGAATGACATATCTAACACAAAACTCATTGATGACTTACTTCTACTTCTTAATAAAATGCTGGTTCTGAAATAGAGTAAGACACTGCTCTTCTCAAATACTGACTTACTTTTTCTGACTTTGGGACTTATTGGAAATTACCCTTGGAGGCAAATTCACCTTGTCTGAAAAACCCTGTCCTTACCCAGCAGCTACAGTTCAAGTGCAAAGCCAAGGAGTTTCCATCCAGAGTGAAAGGGGATATAGTGATCCTTCAGGACCAGTCCCTCAGGGCTGAGTGTAGCAAGACTTCTTCTAGTTCAGCTCCTTTTCTAAAAGCTCAGGACATTCTGCCATCAGGATTCACTCCACACAGTTGTTCCCTATGACTGCGTTTACATTTTTCTTCTCAAAGCATGTTCCTATTACCTAGAGGAGAGAAGCCAGAAGAACCATAACGTATTTGTGTTACATGTCCCTGCAAGGCCATGCCTTTCAGCCTAGGCCACTAATCTGAAGTGTTGTAGGAAGTGATTGCATCTTTAAGGATCAGGAGCTTGGAGAAGGATGTGAAGTCATTGAGGCGTGCCTTCAGAGGGGATAGAAGTTCTACAGCCGCCTCTCACACGCTGCTTTGTTGCCTCAGGACGGGAGCAGTTCTGCTCCATTCCTGTTAGACTTCTGCCTTACCATAGTCCACAGAACAGTGGAGCCAGGTGATCCTGAGCGGAAACCTCAAGACTGTGAGCCAAAAATTCCTTCCTGTTAAGTAAATTAACTCCAGTGTTTTACAGTACTGACAGAGAGCGAACAGGAGAACGTTCCATCTCTGTGCTGATGGTAGGTCTATTTCCATTGTTACTTTTTCCTTAGGATTTGCCCATCTTGGCCTGCTTTCATTCTCAATACATCTCTCCCTAACCGTAGTTGCTTGTCAGTCTTTAAAGTATACAGGACTCACATTTGGCATAGCCTGCTTTAGGGGACTATAGGGAATATACCGTCAGTCTCCACAATGAATTCTCCTGGTTTCCCTGGAGAATGTATGACAATTAAGAGACTTGGTTTTTTTGTATGCTAGCAAATGATATATTATTTTCTCTAGTTTAATAACTTCTTAAGTAAGGATGACTGTACCATGATTTTTACTTCCTACCTTTCCAAGGCCGTGTATCATGTTTTGTCTGTCATGTTGCCAAAAAAGATGGTTACAGAGCAGATGTAGTAGGTGAGGAAAAGCAGATAGAAAACTTCAGGTCTTTGGTGCTAATAAAGGAATCAACCTACTGAACAGGAAGAGGTAAGAACTAAGGAGGATTCTTTCTTTTCAGAGGAACTCATTTACCTTAAAAACAGCTCCCGGGACTGCATAAAAGTACCTTATTCCTACACATGGAAGAATATTCCCTAGGATTGCTGAATATTTGCATTGAATTCATGTGATGGTACCTTGGAATTCTGTGTAAAACAGTGTTAAAAAAAAAAAAACTACAAGGGAAGTTGTGCCTTGGGGAAACTTGTTTATAATTGCAGCTGCTTGTGAAGTTGAAGTTCATATCCTGTTTGGTCTGTAGAATGACTTTGAGGCCAGACTAAGCAACTCAGTGAGACTTTCTCACACTAAAAAGTAAAAAGGTGGCCAGAGATATAACTTGTCAGTAAAAACAATTATCTGGCATGAGTAAGGCTCTAGATTATTAGTTCTGTAATAAATAAAATAAATGCAGAAAAATAATCATATTACTAAGCATAAGCTAGATACATGGTCATTGAATCAGTGAGAACTTTTGTTGGAATGGAAATATAAGAGAGGTGGATTTCAATAAATATGTGCTTATGCTTGTGTGTCGTCATGTGTATGTGTAGATGATTGCCCATATTGACTTATGTAAAGTAAAATGACTAGTATAGTCTCTGTGACATGAACATAGCAGCAGTGATCTCCAAAGAGATTTTTAGACAATTTGGGTACTATGCATGAAGACTTTTTATCAACGTCTACATAGATTTACGTGTGTGTGTGTGTGTGTGTGTGTGTGTGTGTGTGTGTGTGTAATAACATTTCTGTTCATTTATTTAACTGAAATCTATATAAATCATCATTTTAGGGAATACATATACCATTTCATATTCTTTTAAATAACTATATGAATTATATTTTTTAATATTGTTGTGTTACTAAAATGTGTAGATAAGGCAAAAAATAATGCAAATAAATAAGGCTTTGTTTGTATGTTAGCAGATGAGAATTCAACATTTTACTCAACTTAAGAAAATTCCAAACTGTTGGATGTAAGGCATGCAGCATCTGGATGAAGCATAGCTGGGCTCTTTGGGAAACAAAAACAAGATTTTTCATGAAGGAATTATGAGCCAAGTCCTGAGAAATTTAGGTGTTTCCTAGTCAGTATTGTTTACATGGAATTTTAAAGAATGGATATTTTGAATTTTTAATAACCAATATACATAGCTTTTTAAACACAGTGGTGATATTACAAATTGAAACATATTTTCACAGACAATGAACAACAGCCTATTGTTTGCTTCTTCAATCACCTTATTTATGGAAATAGTAACTGGAACCTTAGGAAATGGATTCATAGCCCTGGTGAATATCATGGACTGGGTAAAGAAAGGAAAGATCTCTTCGGTGGATCAGATCCTCACTGCTCTGGCCTTTTCCAGACTCTTTTTGGTGTGGTCTGCGCTTGTTTGTGTTCTGGTATATGTACTGTGCCCACATTTGTTTATGACTTCAGAAATACTCATAGTGACTGAAATTATCTGGATAGTGAATAACCATTTTAGTACATGGCTTGCTACATGCCTCAGTGTCTTTTATTTCCTTAAGGTAGCAATTTTTCCTAATTATTTTTTTCTTTACCTAAAGTGGAGAGTTAAAGAAGTGGTTTTAGCAACATTACTGGTATCTCTGATCCTTTTGATTTTAAACATTGTAGTTAAACTGGCATGTATTCATTTATGGATTGATTCACATGAAGGAAACATGTTTTATAGTTTGAGAAACTTGACACAATTTCCCAGAGCTCTCTTGTTCACCAACTCATCCCATGTTTTCTTACCCACAAATTCAATGTTCATGTTCATACCCTTCATTGTGTCCCTGGTAGCTTTTCTTCTGCTCATCTTTTCCTTATGGAAGCATCTCAGAAAGATGCAACTCAGTGCCAAAAGATCCAGAGATGTCAGCACCTTGGCCCACATGAAAGCCTTGCAAACTGGGTTTTCCTTCCTGTTGCTATATGCAACATATTTACTTTTTATTGTTATAGGAATTTCGAGCCTTGGATCAGTGGAGGAAGCAGTGACCATTTTATTTGAGTATTCTTCTGGATTAGCTTTTCCTACAAGTCACTCATTTGTCTTGATTCTGGGAAACAGAAAGCTGAGACGAGCCACCCTTTCTGTGCTGTGGTGGCTGAGATGCCAGTCCAAAGATATGGACACCTTGGGTCCCTAGTAAATTCCAGGGTTCAATATGTAAATTCTTTAGGATGATCAATCAGTTCATAGAAACAAGTGGTCTGATAGGGGAAGTGGGAAAAGTGGGGCTCCTTGGGGAGTGGTAAACACAGAGGAAGGTGGGAGGAAGGTAAAGGGGAATAGCAGTGTACAAGTGATCTCATAGGGAGGTGAGTAAAGGAGGGAAGGAGGAGGGAGGTATATGCAGGAGGAGGGGGATCTAGATTGATAAAAATAACCATATGGAGGGCTGAAAAAGTCACAAAGAACCATACCATTAACTATTTACTTAAGAAAACCTATAATTAAGTATACAAACATGCATATATACATACATATATACATGTGTGTATGTGTGTGTGTGACAGAGATAGATGGAGAGAGAGAGAGAGAGAGAGAGAGAGAGAGAGAGAGAGAGAGAGAGAGAGAGAGAGAAGAGAAGTTTAAATGAACTTTTCTCATCTGGGAAGACAGCACTTCCTCTGAGAGCCAAAGACTACCTAACAAAAACCCCAATACCAACCATGACAAGCCTTCTTTTGAATTGCTGGCCATGGTAGCCTAAGAGACTCCTAAAACATACAACTATTGCTGTTGCCTTTGGTTAATGCCAGAGGTAGAAGATAAGCCCCTATTGTTGAAGACAACATGCACTTTAGAAACAGGGCTCAGAGCCTTCAGAGCTGGAATTGACCTGTAGCCCTCCTCCCTGAGGACTAGTTTTCAGGGTATCATAAGCCACTCTGCAAGATTCCAAAAGATAGAGGTAACCAATAGTCCTATCCAGCTATGAAACCTATGAACCACATGAACAACCGGCATTGCACAATAACCCTATGGGTCCAGTAATGGCATACATATCTTGCCAGTAACCAACTGCTCTCTAATTGGACTTAAGAGCCTCTCAACAAGAGAAATACCATACCTGGCACTGGAAACCAAACTAACTACTCACCTACTAACTGCTAATGAAATCATGGTTATTGGAGGATAATCTACAACCATCAATTTCTTAAATCAGTATATGACCATTTGTCCTTATACTCACAGACAAATGTAGTCTTCACACCTCATCAAGAAAATTTCTCTTTGCAACAGATGGAGATCACTACCAAAAAGCACAACAATCAAAATGCAGAGTTGTAAAGT
Source organism: Onychomys torridus (assembly GCF_903995425.1). Taxonomy (NCBI): domain Eukaryota; kingdom Metazoa; phylum Chordata; class Mammalia; order Rodentia; family Cricetidae; genus Onychomys; species Onychomys torridus. The sequence continues at coordinate 144,796,453 of NC_050445.1, read as the reverse complement.
CTAGTTCCAGTGGATGCATCTAGAAAGTGTTCCCACACCCAAGGCTCAGGGGATAATATGGAAGTGGGGGCAGAAAAATCATATGAGCCAGAAGATCAGGGACTTTGCTTTGAGGTTCTATCTCCTATTAGTAACATCAGAAACTACACCAATGAAGTCTCATGAACATAATCTCCTAAATGTCAGCTGAACAAGGACACCGATGAACATGCCAAACTGGAATGGAACAATCTCTTAAAGCCTCAACACCACACGAAGAATAACAGTACAGTTTGGGACAGGAGAGGTGGTCCTTCTCAGGGGAGAGCAAACTGATTGATTGTCCAGTGCCAAGTGCCCATTCCTGAAAACATACATACTAGTGACTTTATATGGACTCAACAGACTGTATTTGGGAATATATATGCATATGCAAATATATACATACATGCAATGACAACTGATGAAACAGAAGCCACAGATTTGAAGAAAGAGGGTAGGGGTATACATGAGGTTTTGGAGGAAGAAACGGAGGGAGAAATGATGTAATTAAAATAAAATCTCAAAGCCAAACATAAAGAATAGGTTAGAAGCATATTGTCAATAAATCAGCTATCTGAATCAGTCACATCCAAAAGTAGTGAGTTTTCTGCGGGAAAAATTCAGTTGAAATTTTCATTGTGTATGATGAATGTAACACAACAATGAAGTGTAGAAAATATTTTGATTAAAAATAAATCATTTGATGAGTACAATCTTCCATTATTTTTATATTATGAGTTATCGTGAATAACTAAAGTTTGCGTAAGAACTAACAAAATACACTGCACCCTTTGCAAATACAGTTATATACATCACCACATCAAGACACTTCATACAGAATGTGATCCATAACAGTAGCAAAATTACAGTTATAAAGTAGCAATGAAAACAATTTTATGGTTGGGGGGGTCACCATAACATGAGCAACTGTACTGAAACACCACAGCGTTAGGAAGGGTGAGAGCCACTGTTCTAGTGTCTCCCAAGATCACTTATGGTGAGTCAGGTGGTAAGGCTTGGGGATCAAGAGTGAGTAACCACTGGAATATGGGTCAGAGTCATCCTGCTAGGAGGGCATATTAATAACCTCATCATTATTGCCATAGATCTTGCTATCATTGTATTGTTCTGCCTCTTCCATTGCATTGGTACCAGAACAAGTTTAGTTGAACTCAAAGATGGATGTGGAATGTTTATGTTATGCCTGGAGAAAACACACTCACACACACACACACACACACACACACACACACATACTAAAGCAGTGTGGTGATATGTTGTGCATCCCAATTAAACTTATCTAGGGATCAGAGGACAAAGCTGTCCACTAAATTAGACAGAGGCCAGACAGTGCTGGCACACACCTTTAATCCTATCACTCGGGGGACAGATCTGTCTGAATCTCTGTGAATTCAAGGTCACACTGGGAAACAGAGCCAGATATGGTGGCAGATACCTTTAATCTCAACACTTGAGATCTCATGCCTTTGCTTGGGAAGTATACACATCTTTAATCCCAGGAAGTGTTGACTGGGCAGAAAAAAGTATATAAGGCATGAGGAGACAGGAACTCATTCTTGTGAGGCTGAGGATTTCCTAGAGGTAAGAATGTGGCTGGCTCATTCTGTTTCTCTGATCTTTCAGCTTTCACCTCCAGTATCTGGCTCCAGGTTTTTTACTAATAATACTGTTTAGCAATTCATGTTACATAGAAGCTATGAAAATTTAAATATACAAGCTATGACAAAAATTGTTATATTAGAAGTGAGAAATAAATTAAGACTGTTGAAAATTCAAAAAATATGAATACATTTGGGTTTTAGAGACAGGAGTCTCATTGTGTAGCCTTGGTTGGCCTGGAATTTAGTATGTAGACTAAGTTGGGTGTGAATTCATAGAGAACTACCTGCCCCTGCCTGCAAGATGCTGGAATTAAAAGTGTGCACTGCTTTGCCTGGCTGTGACTGTTATTTGAATAATCTATCTATTGCTACTTTCAAATTAAGAATTTGCAGAACAATGGGCATCAAGATCATGATGGGGAAACCTAAAGAGACAACCGATCAAAGCTAGTGGGAACTCATGAACTTTAGACCCACATCTGTAGAGCCTCCATGAGAGTGGACTAGGCCCTCTACATAAGTGAGACAGTTGCATAGCTTGATCTGCTGAAGGAGCCCCACAGCAGTAGGACCAGGATCCATCCTAGTACATGAGCAGTTTCATTGGAGCCCACTACCTATGGTGGGACACCTTGTACAGCCTTGATGCAGAGGGAGGGGCTTGGACCTGCCTCTACTGAATGTGTTAGGCTCTGCGGACTCCCGATGGTAGGCCTTACCTTGTTGGAAGAGGGAATGTGGGGTGGGTGGGGGGACAAAGGCTGGAGGGTGGGAGGAGGGAATAGAGGGGGATCTGTGGTTGGTGTGTAGAATGAGTAAAACATTTCTTAATAAAAAAAGAATTTACAGAACAAATTTATGATTATTAGGTAAATGTGAGTTGTTGCTTATACACATAATTTAAAAAATATTTACTTTTTATGATTATAATTACATAATTTCCCCCTTCTTTCCTCACTCTAATTCCTCCCATATACCCCTCTTTACTCTTTCAAATTATGAGCCCCTTTTTTCATTAATTGTTGTTACATATGTGTGCGCATGCATGGGTGTGTGTGCGTGTGTGTGTGTGTGTGTGTGTGTGTGTGTGTGTGTGTGAGTGTGTGTTCGCACGCGCGTGCGTGTGAGCATTTATGTCCTGCTCAGTCTGTATGTCACTTGTATATTTGTTTTCATGGCTTACCATTTGATTTTAGATAATCAAGTGGTATGTTCTTCCCTAGAGAAGACTATTTCTGCAACGTTTATCATTCCTTAGCTGCCCATAGTTGTTTGTCTGAGCATAAGTGAAGACAAATTTCTACATGGTCTTATTAAATAAAAAACACAGAGCCAAATAAAGGGGTGAATGTCTTATGGATCAGGGAAACAGTGAAAGCCACCAGCTAACCTTACTCTCCATGCCACCATAGCTTCCCCAGAGAGAACCAGCTTCTTCCTGTCTAACCTGCACCTTTATTGCCTTGTTGTTCTGCCTTCTCATTGGCTTTTAGCCCAGCTACCTCACTTCCTTGTCACTGTCTGTCTATACAGACCTCTGGGTCTCTATGGGATTAAAGGCGTGTGTCACCAGTTTGGCTGTGTCCTTGAACACACAGAGACTCTGCCTGCATAGTGATCGGATTAAAGGTGTGTCATGGCTATTTATGTCTTCTGATCTCCAGGCAAACTTTATTTATTAACATTCAAATAAAATATCACCACATGTAAGGCCTTGTGAGATTTTACCCGCCTGTGTGAGCAGGATTATTGGTGTTTTCTTTGTTCAAATCATGTTTAGGCAGTCATGTTGATAAAACTTTATGGGTATAGTTTCTGATATTCCTAGGAGACAGTCTCACAGCAAACACACTGTTTCTCTAGCACTTGCAATCTTTCTATCTACTCTTCCTGTGATGATCCCTGGATTTCAGGTGCTGGGGTGTTCTGTAGTGATGGACTCTACCACTCTGCATTATAATTTGTGGTGGTATTGTATCCCCCAATATATTGTGCACCCTAATAAACTTATCTGGAGCCAGAGAACAGAACAGCCATAGATAGACATAGTGGCACAGGCACCTTTAATCCCAACATTCAGGAGGCAGAGCCAGGTGGATCTCTGTGAGTTATAGGCCAGCCTGGTCTATAGAGTGAGATCCAGGACAGGCACCAAAGCTACACAGAGAAACCCTGTCTCAAAAAAGCAAAAAGCAAAAATCAATCAATCAATAAATAAATACATAAATAAAAAATAAAAAAAAAGAAATAAGTGGTGGACTTTTGAATCTACTCAGAAAAGAAAAATAGAGAATATGGATATGATAAGATAAAAAAGGTAGATTACCTACTTTAAAAAGGAACTACTTGTTTTAAATAGGATAAGTAATGAAATTTTTTTTGTCTGAATTTGTAAATGTTAATGGACTGGACATTGTTAATGTAATTCTTAACTGTATATATTGTATATACTTATTGTATATACTTTTTCTTACACTAGTTACATGTAGTGGTATTGTGTTCCCCAAAATATTGTGTACCCTAGTAAACTTATCTGGGGTTAGAGAACAGAAAAGCCACTAGATACTTAGGCTAGAAAATGGTGGCACTCATGCCTTTAATCCTAGCATTCCAGAGGCAGAAATCCCTCTAGATCTCTGTGAGTTCAAGGTCACAGTGGAAACAGCCAGGCATTGAGACTCACACCTTTAATCCCAGGGAGTGATGGTAGAAAACAGAAAGGTATATAAGGCATGAGGACCAGAACCTGGAAGCATTTGGCTGGTTAAGCTTTTAGGCTTTGAGTAGCAGAGTTCAGCTGAGATTCATTTGGATAAGGACTCAGAGGCTTCCAGTCTGAAGAAACAGGATCAGCTGAGGAATTTGCAAGGTGAGGTGGCTGTGGTTTGTTCTGCTTCTCTGATCTCCCTGCATTTCACCCCAATATCTGACTCAGATTTGTTTTAATTAATAAGACCTTCTAACAATTCATGCTACAGTTATATATTTTTTTATTTTAGAAAAAAAGGGGAATGTCCATGATGTGTCCCCCAATATATTGTGTACCTTAATAAACTTATCTGGGGTCAGAGAACAGAACAGCCACTAGATAGATATAGAGGCCAGAAAATGGTGACATACATGTCTTTAATTCTAGCATTCTGGAGGCAGAGATCCATCCACATCTCTGTGAGTTCAAAGTCACACTGGAAACAGCCAGGCATGATGGCACACACCTTTTATCCCAGGAAGTAATGGCAGGAAGTAGAAAGGTATATAAGGTGTGAAGACCAGGAACTAGTCTTGTTATGATGTTAGCTTTTAGTAGCAGTTCAGCTGAGATCCATTCGGATGAGAACACAGAGGCTTCCAGTTTGAGGAAACAAGATCAGCTGAGGAATTGGCAATGTGAGGTTGGATGTGACTTGTTCTGTTTCTCTGACCTTTCAGCATTTATCCCAATACCTGGCTACAGTTTTGTTTTTATTAATAAGATCTTTTAAGATTCATGCTACAGTAACTGGTTGTGATATTCTATTTTGGTCTCTGTCTGTGGCAAGAAGAATTTCCTTGATGAAGAGTGAGGACCTGGTTATGCATCAGAAACAGAAGATAAATTGGTAAAAATAATTACCATAGTTAGATTCAGATATTGAGACACAGAAAGGAGAACATGGTTATAAATTCTATATGTAATGTTAAATCTTCAGTAAAAGAGAATTATATATATTTTATTGTAGCTAAAGTTTTTGTGTGTCCTGCCTGGTCCATAGCTGCCTAGACTCAAATGAACACACAGAGGCTTAATATTAATTAAAACTGCTCAGCCATTAGCTCAGGCCTACCACTGACTAGCTTTTACATTTAATCTCAGCCCATTTCTGTTAATTCATATGTTGCCACATTTAACAATGTAATGCAATTAGCTAATCCTTGAATGTTATTATTACTAACTATTTAGGATATAAAGATATAAAAGTTAGTAATTAGACATTACAATCGAACTTGTAGTCATATTAGGTATGTTTTCAATACTAAGCAGAGATATATTTTTAGATAGGTGTAGTGATATTTTTTCCCCCAAATATTGGGCATCCTAATAAACTTATCTGGGGTCAGAGAACAGAACAGCTACTAGATATAGAGGCCAGAAAATGGTGGCACACACGCCTTTAATCCTATCAGTTGGGAGGCAGAGATCCATCTGGATCTTTGTGAGTTTAAAGCCACACTAGAAATAGCCAGGCATGGTGACTCACACCTTTAATCCCAGGAAGTGAGCCTTTAATCCCAGGAAGTTATGGCAGAAAGCAGAAAGGTATATAAGCTTTTAGCAGCAGTTCAGGTGAGATACATTTGGATAAGGACTCAGAAGCTTCCAGTCTGAGGAAACAGGATCAGCTGAGGAACTGTCGAGATGAGGTAGCTGTGACTTGTTCTGCTTCTCTGATCTTCTAGCATTCACCCCAATACCTGCCCCAGGTTTGTTTTTAATAATAAGAACTTTTTAAGATTCCTGCTACATCAGGTCATCTTCAAACCCTTTGGAGATCTACAGAATATGGCATTTAAAATGTTTTAATGACCTAGATTTTTTCTTTTTTCTTTTTTTATGACTATGAGATATGTTGGCTCCTGGCAGCACCAATCTACATCAGAGAAGGTATGGCATTGGAGAAACTGCACATGGAGTTATCTTTCATTGTGGCAAAAGCCAGCCACTGAGCAACAAAATGCCCTCACATCGATTGCTGACAAACAGGACAAAATGTAGAGACAGGACACAAAACAAAGAACTACTAATCCTTGTCAAGACAACAGTGGTTGTGGCTTTAGCAACAGGCGTCCTCTGAGGCCAGGACAATATGGCACCATTGCTGAAGTGGCCTTTGCAATCCAGAAAAGGTACAGAGCCTCTTTCTTTGAAGGCAGCTGAAAAAGCACTGGACCAATGGCTTCTGGCATACAGTGGAACAGTAGCTGAAACAGTAATTCCTGAAAGAGGAACTAGTCTGACAGAGTCTAACCCCTCAATGGTAGACTGGTATTTAATAAAAGAGATGAAGCCACCCACAAGCCAAAAAGAATGGATAGCTAAATTCCAAAAACATCAACTATTTCCCAGAATTTAAAATCCTGAATCATGGCAGGACACTGGTAGAATTCAGGTGTTTCTGGTACATGGAAGACTCACACCAAATGTGAGGTCAAGATGTAAGCCTTGTGTACATCCTACTTCACAAATGAGTCTGTCAGATATGCTAAGCCTACAGGCTGAAGATGATGCCACAGTGTTGTGGAGAAACTTCGGGTGACTGTCCAGGAAGCTGGCTATTTCTGTCAACTCACATTTTTTGGAAGCTGCACTTCCTGTTTTATTAGGTAATATTATTTCCATCTTGGCTCTCTGAGGGAGTTGAAGATAGAAAGTTATAGTTATAGTTAGTTAAAGATTAGATAGTTATAGTTAGTTGAAGATTAGATAGTTATAGTTTTCTTTGTTAAGAATTTCAGAAAAGAAATTCACTAAAGAGGTATAAAGTGTATAAATTTGAAAGGCATTATAAGATAGTTTTCTGTTGGTAATATATGTTAGGATAAAAAGTGAATCAGGTACATTTTGGACTTACCAAAATAGGATAGATAATGAAATATTTTCTCCGAGTTTGTCAAATGCAAATGGACTAGACATTGTGGAGGTATTTATTGCTTATATATATTGTATATCATTATTGTACTTAATGTATATAGTTTTTCTTGTATTAGTTTTAACTTTTTTCTTTTTATTAGAAAAAATGGGGAAATGTGGTGATATTTTATTTGTATGTTAATAAATAAAGTTTGCCTGGAGATCATAGGTCATAGCCAGCCATAAACAGAAGTCAAGTGGTGGTAGCACAAGCCTTTAATCCCATCACAATGCAGGCAGAGTCTCTGTGTGTTCAAAGGACATAGACAAGCATGGTGACACATGCCTTTAATCCCAGTACCAACCATAGAGATCTGGAGGTCTATATAAATAGGCAGTGAGGTGGCTGGGTTAAGAGCCAATGAGAAGGCAGAACAGCAAGGCAATAAAGGCACAGATTAGACAGGAAGCAGGTTCTCTTTCACTTGGGAAGCTACAGTGATATGGTGAGCTAAGGTCAGTGGCTATTTGTATCTCTTTGATCTCAATGGCTATCACCCCTGTATTTGGCTCTGTGTTTCTTATTTAATAAGACTGTTTAGAAATGTCTACATTTTATAATGTAATTGTTTGCTTATTTAAATGAAAACATTCTTTAAATTGTAGAGTGTGTCCTTGGAATAGATTTTCTTGCTTTCCCATGATTACTAATTCATTTCTTTATTCAACTAGTAAATATAAATGCATGTTGAACATCTTTTATATGTGCTTTTGGAGAGATTTTCATAAATTTTTGAATCTATGAAATGAAAAATGAGTCTGAATATAGTAATATGAGAAATTATTTGTATGTGGCTATAATCTGTATTCTTCACACATTTCAATGCTCACATATATGCAAAGTAGTTTTTCTTGTAGAGAAACTTAAATTCTTTGGATTTATTTACTTTTAGTTCAATTATAAATCACTAATTTTGGGTTTTTCTTGATAGGCAATATATTGTTATTAGAGTTCTTCTGATTCATGTGTGTTAGGATGACAATGAATATCTAGGTCTCTTTTCAGGGTTTTGTGTAGATGTAACCGGCTTGTTAAATAAGAAACACAGAACCAATTGCAGAGTTAAAAACCACGAGGTCAGAGCAAGAGCGGAAAACCTTACCCTTCACTGCTTCTGCTGTTCTTCCTCTCCGCAAGAGACCTACTTCTGTGTGTCCTGTCTATTTAAAGACTTTCTGTTCTGTTTTCTCATTGGTTGTAAACCCAGCCACATGACCTCCTCGTCACTGCCTGTTTGTACAGACCTCCAGGTCTTCCATGGTTGCTATTGAGATTAAAGGCGTGTGTCTGCCATGCTGGCTGTGTCCTTGAACACACAGAGATCTACCTAGCTCTGCCTCCCAAGTGCTGGGATTAAAGGCATGCACCACTACCACCCAGTTTCTGCTCTGGCTTGCTCTGACCTCAAGGCAACTTTATTAACATATAAATAAAATCACATTTCAATACAAATAAAATATCACTGTAGTTTTGAAAGCTTATTTTGATGAAAACATTGGTTCTTCATTGATGCCCATGCTATTACTCACAGCCTGGGTCCTGTAACACTGCCTAGCAGTGGTGGTGAGGGAAAGTAGAAAGGTCTGACACATGTATAGGAAGCTGGGGACAAGTGGGGTGTGTGCATTCTAATGGGGAGACAAATACTACCATTTCCACTTGGAATGTCAGTATGTTCATTATTTACCATACAGGGGAGGGGTTATCTGTCTTGGTGGGAAGTCTCTGGAGGTGAGCAGTCTCAGGCTGTAAACATGCAGGAGGGGTAGTTAAGTTACATCTGAACTTACTAGTCACACTGAGATTCCCAAGGAAACCTTTGCCATCATTTTGAGCCTTACTTGGGGAAAGCATTGCCATTCCCAGGAGCTGAGGTTTTGGATTACTTTGGCCTGACTATGCTCAAGGTCAATAATACACATTTACTCAGGACTTTACTCTCTCAGGGCTTCCTCCAACCCCTATATGTCTACAGGTTTCCCCAAAAAACACAATATAAAGGCTTGCATATTTGGGGATCACAGCAAGTAATGGTTGGTCTAATCATTTGATTATTAATCTTTGTTATAATCAATATATGAAACTTCTTGTGAATGAATAATTGAGCAGGAAATGCATGCACCTTGTAAACACACCTACATACAACACTGACTTGTAATTGGCTGAAGACACTTCTGTCTGAGTTAATGCAAGTTGTCACTTTCTCACATGACCTGAAAAGAAAACTGTCTTCCTTCAGGAGTTGCTATTCAGGTGGAACCTAAATGTAATATTTCCAGTTCAGAATCAAAGGTCTCAGGAAAGTCTTCAGTACTCAATGTGTCCCCAGCAGAGATTTGAGATGAAAAGTCCAGGAACCTGCCATCTGAACATATATATTCTACAGGAACTCAGCAGGTTTGTTTACATTTCTTTTTGTATTTTTTTCCAGAGTTCATTTTTGGCACATTGAAGGAGCCAAGTTAAAGGAAGCTTCTTGCTTTCACATGGATGAAAATTTTGTGCATCTATTTGTGTTCCCCAACATGTTATGCACACTAATAAACTTATCTGGGGTCAGAGAATAGAACAGCTGCTAGACAGACACAGAGGCCAGAAAATGGTGACACACACACACACACCTTTAATCCTGTCATTCTGGAGGTAGAGATCCATCCAGATCTCTGTGAGTTCAAAGCCACACTGGAAACAGCCAGACATAGTGACTCACTCCTTTAATCCCAGGAAGTGATAGCAGGAAGCAGAAAAGTATATAAGGTGTGCAACTAGAGCTGAATAATCTTTTGAGCAGCAGTTCAGATGAGGTACATTCAGATGAGGACTCATAAGGTTATAGTCTGAGGAAACAGGATCAGCTGAGGAATTGGCAAGGTGAGGTAGCTGTGGCTTGTTCTGTTTCTCTGATCTTCCAGCATTCATCCCAATACGTGGCTCCAGGTTTGTTTTTATTAATAAGACCTTTTAAGATTCGCTCTACAGATATTTTTTAGTCTTTTTGTGAAATTTTGCCCATGCTTCCCTGCTGTACTGTCTCACCATGTCTTTCCAATAACTGAAGTAAAATTAATCTTATTTTATTTTATAATTTAATTTAATTTTACATATCAGCCATGGGTTCCCCTGTCCTCCCTGCTCCTGTCCCTGCCCCCGCCTTCCCCTCAGCCCCTCCCCTCCATTCCCATCTCCTCCAGGGCAAAGACTCCCCTGGGGATTCAGCTCAACTTGGTAGATTCAGTTCAGGCAGGTCCAGTCCCCTCCTGAAATTAATCTTATATAGTTTCCTTATAAGTGATTACAAGAGCCAGGCAGTGGTGGTGCATGCCTTTAATCCCAGCACTCGGGAGGCAGAGGCAGGCAGATCTTTGTGAGTTCGAGGCCAGCCTGGTCTACAGAGCGAGATCAAGGAAAGGCGCAAAACTACACAGAGAAACCCTGTCTTGAAAAACAAACAAACAAAAAAACAAAAAACAAAACAAACAAAAAAAGGGATTACCTAAGCATTTCTATGGACATGGATTTGGCTAATAATAGCTCACAATCTTTCTTTGTGTCTCTCTCATTTTTTCAAAATTAATCTTGCTTCAGGGAACTGAGGGTGGGGTCATGCATACACAGCTGAAAAACTATAATTCATATTTTCCTGCCATCTCATACTTACTGTTTATGTTGCATTATTGGACCTTCGCTTTATGTAGTAGCTATTGAAGAGGAAGAACTCACTAATGCTACTTGTCTCACATTTTGTGAGGCCCTGTATACACATGTACTTTGGTGTCTGTTAGTAAAGATAACTGAACTGATGTTGGCACAGTAGAGGAAGGTGGGTGAAACTATAGGTCCTCAGTGTCTATGGAGAAATGCAGCCTATGGGATAAGGAGCAACAGAAAAGGGGAAGGAATCTTGTTAGTTAGATACTTATTCACCGTAGTGATTGATTCCTGGTCCTACAAGGACATTCACACATATCTTCATGTGCAGTCATATACTAGTCCAATTTTACACAACGTTTGTAATCAATGTTCAATGATTTATTCTTGCTAGAAATTTTTTTTAAACAGCATCACTTAAAAAATTATCAGAGTGCCATGTATGAGCTACATGAATCATAAATGCTACATAGAAGGAAAATTATGTTAAAAGTAATGGTTTGGATTAAAATGTGTATGGATATTGGCATGTGTATACCTTTGCATAAAATCAAATAATGAATACATATTTTCTCAGTACTGAACTTTTGACAAATGAAGATTTTTTTATAATATTATTGAATTGTGGATAGTTTGCTAGAAGTGATTTGCATACTGTGTGTGGGTCTGGAACATTGCTGACTCAAGATATTTAAAGACATGTGGTACTAAGGAATTTCTAGGCACAAGTTAGGATTTTGCTGCCTTATATACAGGGTATAACTTTTATGTGATTTACCCAAGACTCATTACCAGGTTAAAATATAAGAGAAAATGAGCAAAATGATGCAAATAACTATATCTCCATTTGTATCTCAGCACATGAGAGATCAGCTTTTCCTTCATCAGAATTTGCATGTCTCTAGGCTGCTGTATGTAAGGCATACCACATCTGGATGGAGCTCAATACAGGTGTCTGGGAAAATACAAGGCTTTTACAATGGAAACTACAAAGTCATTAGCAAGCCTTCATGGCTTGTTTGGTATTAGAATTGCAGGTTGTTTAAGGGAATATGCTAAAAGGTTTTGAGAACTGAATATGCATAGCATTTTAATGGTATGTGGTAACAAATTTTAAGCAGTGACAATAGAAATTGGAGCATTCACCAGAAGATGAGTGGTGCCCTGCAGAGCACATTTACAGTCATTCTGAATGTGGAATTTATAACTGGCAACTTTGGGAATGGATTCATAGCAATTGTGAACATCATGGACCTGGTTAAGAGAAGGAAGATCTCTTCGGTGGATCAGATCCTCACTGCTCTGGCCATCTCCAGAATTGTGCTGCTGTGGCTAATATTACTGAACTGGTGGCTGGCTATGTATTATCCAGGGAGATGGATAAATGAAAGAACATTTGTTGTAATATACAATATCTGGACAGCATTCAACCAGTTTAGTCTTTGGTTAACTACAAGTCTCAGCATCTTTTTCTTATTCAAGATAGCAAATTTTTCCAACACTATTTTCCTTTATTTTAAGGTCAGAGTTAAAAAAGTGGTGACAGTGATATTGTTTGTGTCTTTGTTTCTCTTGTGTTCAAATATTATAGTTATTAATGTATCTGAGAATGCATTGTTCACTGAGTATAAGGTAAATATGTCATACAGCTTGAGATTGAATAAGACACAGCTTTCTGGGCTATGGTTTTTATTTGCCAACACCATGTTTGCCTTCATACCATTTGCCATGTCCCTGGTTGCTTTACTCCTGCTCATCTTCTCCTTGTGGAAACATCTGAGGAAGATGCAGCACAGTGTCCAAGGATGCAGAGATGCCAGCACCACGGCCCACATCAGGGCCTTGCAGACAGTGATCGCCTCCCTCCTCCTGTATGCCCTTTTCTTTTTGTTTCTGGTTGTTAAGGTTTGGGGTTCTCTGCTTCTCGAGACAAAGATGCTACTTTTGTTCACAGAGGCTGCAAGAACTGCTTTTCCCTCGGTGCACCCCTGTGTCCTGATTCTGGGAAATACTAAGTTGAGAAAAGCTTCTCTCTCTGTGCTGCTGTGGCTGAGGTGCAGGCACAAAGACAGGGACCTTGGGGTGCATGGATCCAAGGCTTATTTGTGTGAATCATCCTGCAGACCTTAGAGGAAAACGGTATCACAAGAAATTCTGTATTTAAATTTATTCAGTTTCTGAATTTCATAAAAATATATGTTATCTTTTCAACTTGCAAGAGAGTGTTTTTGAATAAATGTCATCTAAGCATGCTATAGCCTTTGTAGAATATATAAAACATATATGTTAACATCAAGATGCTAATATTGTATAAATGCAGATCACTTGAATGTAAGAAATGATTATAACAAACATTAATTTTATACTAGCTTATTCCTTTTAAACATTTCAGAAAAAGAAATCTAAATATAGGATATGTTTTTACACATGTTCCTTAAAGTAGAACTTTGTAATTTTATATACCATGCTGGTTAATTTTTGTTAACTTGTCACAAGCTTGGGTCATCTGGAAAGAAGACACTTCAACTGAGAAAATACCTTTGTTGAACTGGGCAGTAAGCAAATCTGCAGAATATTTACTTAATTGATGGTTGGTATAGGTAGGTCCAATTAATTATGCAGTAGATCCTGGTGATGATGGTTCTGGGTTATATAAAAAAAGGCAAGCTGGGCAAGCCATGGAGAACAAGCCAGTAAGATGTGTGATGGCCTTTGCATCAGTTTCTGCCTCCAGGTTGCTGCCTTCATTTCCTGCCCTGATTCCATTCATGATTGACTATAAACAATAAGCTGTAATAGATCCTTTCATTCCCAAATAGCATTTGGTCATAGTGTCTATCACATCATTAGAAAGCAAAATAGAATGTGTACTTAAGATGTATTTTTATAGAAGAACTGTTAGTAAATATTATATAAGAATTGATGTATAAGTTATGGATTACTAGAAATGAAATACACTGTCCACTATTTAAAACATCAGATTCAACTTACAAATTTCAAAATGCATTATGACACCATGCACCTCCATTTTACTAGGTTCAAAAACAACCAGATGATCTTAGGAAAAGAAATTTAGAGTAAGTTGTAAGTAACCAACATTAAGTAACATGAATGTTTTATATGCTTATATGTTGTTGGTATTACTTAAACAACACAAATGAGAGGTAAATCAAAACAGTAAGTGAAGTTATAAAGCAAGTAAGATGTTTTTAAATAATTTAGGTGTAAGAGGGATATGTACAAGGAAGCATTGTATGTGTTCTGTGTTCACTGTTGTTTAAATCTTTAGTGAGAAGATAAACACTACACTTTAGAAATGAAGACTTTGTGATTAGTCAAATAAATAAATTCTTTCAAAATTCTGTTTTCTTTGTTGTTTTGGTATGGTTCTTTCATTTTCCTCTTTATGTAATGATTTCATTTATTTATTTGTTAAAAAAGTATAAGATGCCAAAAAATGATGTGTATTTTTATGTTTTTGTTCAGAGTTTGCAGTTTAAGCAGTAATATGTGACATAAAATAAAATGTGGGTGTTTTAAATATAAAAGCAGATTATTATATTAAATCAGCAGATTATCTATGTGTTTCATAATCTTTTCATTCCTACACATTTGACTAAGTGACTTTCCATGTGAGGAAATATGGTGATATTTTATTTGTACTGAAATGTGATTTTATTTGTATGTTAATAAAGTTGTCTTGGGGTCTGAGCAAGCCATAGCAGAAACTGGGCGGTGGTGGTGGTGCACGCCTTTAATCCTAGCACTTGGGAGGCAGAGCTAGGCAGATTTCTCTGTATTCAAGGATATAGCCAGCATGGCAACACATGCCTTTAATCTCATTTTTTTATTATTATTCTCTTCTTTTTTTTAATTATATTTGTGTTTTAATTTTACATATCAGCCATGGATTCCCCTGTCCTCCCCTGTCCCAGCCCTGCCCCCACCTTCCCCCCAGCCCTTCCCTTCCATTCCCATCTCCTCCAGAGCCAAGACTCCCCTGGGGATTCAGCTCAACCTGGCAGATTCAGTACAGGCAGGTCCAGTCCCTGCCTTTAATCTCAATACCAACCATAGAAAACCTGGAGGTCTGTACAGACAGGCAGTGACAAGGAGGTCATGTGGTTGGGTTTACAACCAATGAGAAGGCAGAACAGAAAGTCTATAAAAAAGATAGGACACAGGAAGTAGGTCTCTGGTGGAGAGGAAAGACAGCAGCAGCAGTGAAGGGTAAGGTTTTCAGCTCTCAGCTATTGCTCTGACCTCTTGGCTTTTAACTCTGCAATTGGCTCTGTGTTTCTTATTTAACAAGACAGTTACATCTACAAGGAAGTCAAGTTTCTGAGCTATAAAATGACTTAGCAAGGCATCAAGTTGCTAGCAGACAACTCAAAAAATAAACATGGCAAGGCTTTGAGATGTTTTCTTGATTGATCTGGGAATGCCTAGCCAACCCAATAAATGGGAGGTCTCACAAGTTCAGATGAAACATCAAGAGACTGAGCTGATACTGACCTGAAAGCCTTGTTTCTGTTGGCAAGTTTCACATTACCAGACACTCCTGTCCTGGCAAAGACATGTCAGCTTGTCTCATAATGTTGGAAGCACTTTCTGGTAGGATTTAAGTTCCACACTGCAAAATGGAACGCACATCTGGCATCATTGTTAGGCCAAGAACTTGAGGCTATACAGGCCATAGACCTATGGGAGAAACTATTACTATGATTCTGCTAAATTGCTAAATGGACATAGTAATAAAACAACTCCTCATTGTTTATTATATTCATATATTAATATATATGTATATATATACATATATATATATAATAGTCATAGATTAATGCATTTCTTAACCCTCATTGGAGAAGCTTCTGTTTGTAATAGACAGCAGTTAACACAGAGGCCCACAACTGTTCAAGGTATAGAAAATAAAAGACTGTGGGATGCTCAGCCCTAAATGAGATAGCTATACCACATGCCCTTCTCACAGTGCTCAGGGATCATTGAAGTAGTTTAGGTAGGAAGAATGTAAGAGCCAGAGGAAGTGGATAGATACAAGGAAACTGTTTTCTGGACATGCTGCATGTATGAATTCATAGTAGTTGTGAAAATGTGTACAAGACCTGTGCAAACTCAAGGCAGATCAAATCCTAGTATGGAAAGGGTAGGAGGGAATGGAGGCCCACAGGGAAATCAAGGATATATATATGTATGTATATGTATATATATATGTATGTATATGTATATACACACATATATGTGTGTATGTATATATACATACATACACACACACACACACACACACACACATATATATATATATATATATATATATATATATATATATATGAAGTTGGTTAAAACTTATTTTAAAAGAATATAGCCCCTCACAAACCTAACCATGATTCAGTAGCAGACAATATATCCAAGAATATATGAGTGCACAAATTGTACTTAGTAAGTGTTAAAAACATAAAAGAAGACACAAATATGTGTGGATAGGGAAGCAGGAGGTTTGCTCTGGGTAGAGTTGTGGAATGGGGTGAATATAGAAACTTGCTGTATAAAATTCTCACAGAACTAATGAAATTTACAGAAAGAATGAATAGGTAAAAATTAGAATCATTAATTTCAAAAATAAAGGACCAAGATATATGAATCAAATTATTATAGTTCAACAAAGTGCTAAATCAACAACCAACAAAAATTTAATTTGGGGGTGATACAGTTTAGTCTGTGAACTTGTGATATAATTAAATTGTTGTTGGTTACACAAGTAACATTATGCAGACTGAACAGGTTACATTTGGGAATATATATGCATATATCTATACATATATGCATGCAATAACAATTAGTGAAAAAGGTCATGAATTTGAAGGAGAGCTGGGAGGGTATATGGTAGATTTTGGAGAGAGTAAAGAGAAGGGAGTAATGTTATAGTATAAAAGGGAGAGAGAGGGAGAGAGAGAGAAAGAGAGAGAGAGAATATGGTAGGGTTTGGAGGTAGTAAAGAGAAGGGAGTATAAAGATAGTATAAAAGCAAGAGAGGGAGAGAGAGAGAGAGAGAGAGAGAGAGAGAGAGAGAGAGAGAGAGAGAGAGAATGAGAACTGGTCAACAAAGTTTTAACCAACTTCATAAATATAGAATCATTTACTAACAAGGAATATACAACAGTTTCAAGGAAGAACATAACTTTTGTATAGACTACTAGTGAGCCCCAAACTTCTTATTCTAAGTCATAGCTTTGTTATTATACATTATATATTTTTTTCTGGCAAAATTAAATAATTCATTAATGAAATATAAATAGTAAGTATGTTTCATGAGTTTGGAATGTAAATGACACTTAATAGGTAAAATCAAAACAAGACTACACATTTCAACCAATTTTCAAACTAGAGCTGAACTATAGTACTCCTGATGTTTGAAAATTACAGACAAATACGGAAAATTCATATTTGTTAATTCATTTAGTAAACAAAATAGAAGTGAGTTAAATGCTTTCATCTGATGGAAATGCTTGAAAACTAATCTTTAAAAATAGAAATTATGGAGAAGAAAATGCTCACTTAAATGCATTGTATACAGAATAAAAGGCAATGTTGTCTATGTCTAATTATGAAAACAATAACATTACTTTGAGGAAAAGGAAAGTAAAATATATCAAAAGCACCTTCCCCTGTATTTCATAGCTAGAAAAAGGCAATAATAAAAAGATTGTTATATGTATTAACCTGATTTTCTACCTCAAATTCTCAGATAAACTATAACTGAACAGACAATGATCCTTTGATTTGTCTGAGTATTGGTACCATTATTCTCAATGGACACGAAAGTATATGAACACCCAAGTGCTTGTAAAATGACATAGTGTATGCATATTATGATGTCTAACATCCATTGCTAGTTTAATGGGACTAACAAACACCTTGCTTCTCAATGAGGCACACCTTTGAGTATGTCTGTGAAGTATTACTTGAGGTTGAAGGACTCACACTAAATGTTGACACCACCATTTGACAAAATGGGCTGAAGAAATAGAAAGGGGGAGGGGAGATAACCATCTGTGCATGTTCATTTCTTTCTTTGCTTTATGATCCACCAAGATATAAGCAAGCAGTCATATTTCTGTTTGCTTATATAAATTCCCATCACCATGCTTTCACCACTATGCTGACCTATGCTCTTAAACTGTGAGCCCAAACCAACCTTTACTTTATCTACTAGTCTTTTGTTAGAAATTTTGTCAAAGCATTGAAAAACATTATTAATATAGAAAGTTGGTGCCAAGAAATGGGGCTGTTGCTGTGAGAAATCTGACCGTGTGGTTTCCAGGACTTTGGGATAGTTTGCAGGAAAAATGCAGAAATGTTTGGTGGTTTTCAGTTATCTCTGTTATGGAACATTCAGATAAGAATTCAGAAACCAGAATGGCAACAAAAATCCTGACCATGGATGTAGTGCACATGAACCATTATGGGGAAGATGGATTCTGTTGAGAACTGGGTAGCCAATGTATAGCAGACTTTCTTTTAGGCCACCAATAAATTCCCAAATAGACACAGAAACTTAATCTTAGTTACAAATGCTCAGTGTTAGTTTATGCTTGTCCCATTAGTTCTTATAACTTTATTTAACCTGTGTCTCTGCATCTATGTTTTTCTTTGGAGCTTTTTACCTTTCTTTCATTCTGTATGTCCTACTCTGTGTCTGTCTGTCTGGCAGTTGCCTGGCTGGCTGATCCTGGGAATCTCCCCCCCTCTCTCTCCCTTATTCTCTTATTCTCTTCTGTTGAGTCTAGATTTTTCCTTCTACTTATTCTTTCTGCTCACCACCCCTTCCTCTTCCTCTACTGCCTAGCTATTGGTCATTCAGCTTTTTATTAGACCAATCAGGTATCTTAGTCAGGCAAAGCAACACCACATCTTTACATCATTAAACAAATGCAGTATAAACAAATGTAGCATATCTTTACATAGTTAAAGTAATATTCCACAACATTTCCTTTTTGTCTAAATAAAAAGAAAGGTTTTGAGTTTAACTAAGTAAGACTATATACAATAAGAATGGTTATCAAGTAAGAATTACATTTACAATATCCAGTCCATTTGTATATGGCAAGTTCAGAAAAGATACTCCATTATTTATCCTATCTTGCTAAGTCCAGAGTTCTGTACCTGATTTACCTTCTGTTACATCTAAGGAAAACTGTAGCTATAAGTATCTAGTCTTCAATTACATCAAAGATGCCAGAAGGATGTAATAATATCTGAGTAAACAGAGAGTGCAGTGCCAGCTACTTCCAAAGCTAAAGAAATGACAGAGACATCTGGTGGCCCGGGCAATCACTCAATGTTCCTCTGCAATGTTGTGGCATCTATCTTTGGCCTATAGGTCTAGAATATCTGTCAGAGTTTTCTATGAAGCAGGAATTTTGAAGGACTGTTCCATCTCATCTTTGCAAAGTTTGGCAGTTGCTTTCCTTTGTGTCCTGCATGTCCAGTTGGATGGTATACTGTCAGCAGTTGAGGCAAGAGCAGTTTCTTACCAAAAAAGTTAGCTTTCCACAATGAAAGAAAACTCAATATAGTAGTTCTTTGATGCCCATAATCCTTTTATGGGGTAGACTGGTGCTTCCAGCAGCAGACTCTCAATGTCATAAAAACCCTTATGTTAATAGAACATTTAAAATACCATATTATGTAGTATTTGAAGTGTTTGAAGACTATCCATCTAAAATATATGTTTAACCTTGAAAACATGCCTAACATGACTATAAGTTTGTTTATTATAGATGACTAACTACTGACCTGCATTTCTTAATTGAACATTGCATTTTTAATGAACTCCATAAGCAGAATACCTCAAAGAAGAGTAGAAATATACATACAGTTCAACAAAACTTGTTATAAATTTGTATCAATATAGTAAAATCCATACCAATGTAAAATACTTGAGGTTAACAGTTGTCTTTTTATTCAATATTCCTATGTCCCCAATAAATGATGACAAACATCCATAACCCACTGAATGACCAAAAACCATCCACCCTACCTCTTGGGAATTTGGGTGTTTTATTTTCTTAGCTGCTTCCTGATATCTGTGGGTGATAGCATTCTAGAGAGTGAGAAAATTGAGATAAAGGTCATGTCTTGGGAGTAATATTTGTTGACCCGTCTCAGAACTGTACCCATGTAGAAGGTTCAGTACATATGTCACTTATCTTGTAGTTTTCATGCTTTATTTCTTGATGTCTATAGCCAAGATTTTCAGATGTCTCCCCTAAATTAAATCAGATGTTTATTAACCTTAAAGGAATTCACAGCCTTTCATTTCCTATGTAAATAAAAGGATAACCCCTTTCTGAATGCAATATATTTTCTGAATTCCATTTTAAGGTTAAGATGTACATAAATTATCTAGGCTAGTTTAATTCAGCATTACCTTTTATAATACAATATCTCTTAGCAGCTGTCATTTGTTCACCAGCATTCAAAAAATTCAAAGTCAACATAGCACCATACAGGATACAGAGTCCTACATATTTCACATTTGCTGGGGGATGTCTTTCTGTATGCTGTGAATATATGTTGTTCTCATTGGTTAATAAATTGCTTTGGCCTATGGAAAGGCAGCTTAGAGGCAGGCAGGAAATCCAAGGAGACAGATAGGAAAGCAGAAGGTGGACCCTGGAGAAATGCCAGCCTGCTGCCCAAAGAACAACATACCTGCAGATTGCTAAAGCCACAAAACATGTGGCAAAACATAGATGAATAGAAATAGGTTAATTTAAGTTATAAGAGCTACCTAGCAAGAAGCCTTCCACAGGCCATAAAATTGGTAATTATTATAAGCCTCTGAGTGATTATTTTATAAGCAGCCACAGGACCATGGGGCTGGGCAGGACTGGAGAAAACTTATGGTCATATTTGTTTGCCCAATATTTTGGCTCTAGTTTCCACCTAAAGCCTGAGAAAACTTAAAAAGAAATTCTAAAACAAAGCCCCAAACAGCTTCCTACTTCATGTCTCATTTGGGCCAAGATATAGAGATGCAATGGTACAGAGATGCTGTAGCATTCAGGCTTGAGTGCAACATGGCAGATTCCTGCATTGATACACTTAGCTGTCTCCAAGCTGTGAAGCAGGCTGCATGGCAGATTTAGCTTTTACTCATACAGACAAAAAGGACTTAGGGTCCAGCTGCATATTACCTGATGGCAGCATGGACCCCAGAGTTGGCAGGGTAAGTGTGACTCTCCTGGGTACCTTCGCCATGTTGGGAAGCTGAGGTGGGCAGAGTCAGCAGCCAGGGCTGCAACTTCAGTCTTAGTCACCCTGCAGTGTTCAATGATCAGAAAAGAATTACAGATACACAAAAGACAGATTCACATGGAATAAACCTCTAAATAGTTTACAATGTATGTAAAAATGTATGTAGGCTTGGAAGAGAAAGGAAAAGGAGGATAGACAAGTATATAAAGAAATAGATAGTTTTAAAAAATAAAGTCTTTAAAGAGACAGTAAAAGTAATATGAAAAATAAGCCACATAAAGATGGAAATCACACAGAGAGTCTGGATTGTATTGTCTTTGGGATTTTTAACTGGAGAGAGACATTTGATTGTAAAGGCTGCTGAGTTAAACCAATGTGTATATTTTAAAGGTATCTTGATTTCAAAATTTATGTCTAAGGATATGTTGCTTTGGAAAAGAGATTCTGCTTTTAGAAGATGAGAAGCTGTGGATTCCTTCTAGTTTAATATGGTTCCATCAAGGAAGACTCCCTGAGAGGTTTCCAGATGATTCAATATCCAGAACAGCTTCAAGGCAACTGGCTCAGACAATACAGCCTCACAGATTACTCCAGTCAGGACTTGACCATAATCATAAAATTTTCTTTGTGTCCCCACAAGAATATCAGCACCCCCAATCAGCAGAAAGTAGCCCACATTCCCCCAAACTGGATTATGGATATTTGTCTTTGTTTAGGGGTTGGTTACAAATTGTTATTGGTCATAGTCAATCTCTTTCTAAAAGAAAAAGAGGATATGATATAGATATGATAAGATGAAAGGGTGAAAGGGTAGATTATTTAATCTACTTTTAAAGAGAAACAACTTGTTTGAAATGTTTTATATTGCTATGTATTTTGGTTTATTGATACAAATTTAAAGTTAATTTTATTATACTATGTATATATTTCTATTCTTATTTAAGGTATTATGTTTATACAACTCATTTAAAATTATAATATGTAATTAAAAATGCAGAATAATTACTCATTTATGATAATCAAACTTATAGTCACATTAGTTAAGTTTTTTAGGTATACATAGATATATTTCAATTAGGTAGGTAATCTTCAAACACTTCAAAGATCTATAGAATGTGGCATTAAAAATGTTTAATGTTTTAAGAACTTTGATTTTTTTGACATTGAGACATGTCTACTCCTGGCAACACCAATCTACTTCAGAGAAGATGATGGGAATTATAGAAACTCCATATGGAGTTTGCTTTCTTTGTGGCAAATTTAGCCATTTGGGCAAGAACCTACTCTTGTGTAGACTCCTTGATAATATGTTGTATAAACTGGACATATAGGACCCATAGGAAAATAACCACTGAATTTGCCAAAACAAGGTGAAGTAGTCCCTCAGGTTCCTGTTTCACAGAGGAGACTGCCAGACAATCTACAGGATGCATGGGAAAGTGACTGAGAGACTAGACCTATGGGCTGAAGACAGATGCCCCAATGTTGCAGAGGAACTTTGGATGACTGTACAGGCAGGCAGCTGTCTCTGTCATTCTAGATTTTTGGAAGTTGCTTACAATGCTCATCCTTCTTACTTAGGTAATTATTATATCCTTCTGAGGTCTTTGATGTAGTTGAAGACTAGATAGTTATAATTTTCATTGGTTATGAGAAAAGATAAATTAGTTAGGAAACCTTGGATTCACAAATGGATAGGTTATAAAATATTTTCTTTTATTTTGCCAAATACATGTCGACTAGACATTATAACTGTAATTCTTGCTTGGTAACTGCTTTGTTATATATAATTTTACTATGTTAAATCCAAAACCTTCCTTTTTGAATAGATAGAAAAGGGGAAGTGTTGAAGGATGTCTTTTGTATGCTGTGAATATGTTATTCTCATTAGTTAATAAATAAGCTGTGTTGGCCTACAGAAAGGCAGCTTAGAGGCAGGCAGGAAATCCAAGGAGACAGGTAAGAGAAAGATAGTGTCTGGAGATATGCCAGCTTGCTGCCCAAGGAGCAACATGCCAGCAGACCCATAAAACCACAGAACATGTGGCAAAACATAGATAAATTGAAATGGGTTAATTTAAGTTATAAGAGCTAGGTAGCAAGAAGCCTGCCATAGGCCACACAACTGGTAATTAATATAAATGTCTGAATGATTATTTTATAGGTGGCCACAGAACCGCATGGGCAGGTGGGACCAGAGAAAACTTATGGCTACATCCATCTTTATGCGGCTTATTCTTATATTACTTTACTCTTTCTTTAAAGACTTCACATTACTTATAATCTACCTACTTTTTTCTATTACTATCTATACCCATTTTCTTTCCTTCCTTAAGCCTATAGACATTTTTAAAGACACTATAACCTGTTTAGAGTGGGTTGTGTTTTTTTTCAGTCTGGACAAGTTTTTACTGCATTTCTCTAGCCTTTTCTGACCATGTGGGCCAAACCTCAAACTGCTAAAAGATAGCCAGGCCCACTGCCACAGCTCTGGTGATTGGCTCTGACCTCATCCTCAGGTCCATGAGGGATGAACTTTAAGCCAATTTAAGTGTAAAACTAGGAGCTGCATTTAACTGTCCCAGCTCTAAGAAGCTGGTGCCTGCACTGTGGTAGGCATTTTGCTTAGCTTGTTGTTTCTACTTAGTGTGCTAGCTACTCAAGTACTCGCTGTATGGCAGAGCCTCTTAAAGTAGCTATATTCATTTTTGTTTTGTTTGCCTTTTAAAAAATTTATTATTTTGTCTAATTTTTATCTTTTATTTTGTTTTGCCTTCTCAGTCTCTAAGTGGAAATACAGGCTCCATGTTGGAATGCCAAATGTAGCATACTTTCTCTGGGGCCATCAACCAGCTCCCAAATAATGATACAGAGACTTAATATTAGTTATGAATGCTTAGCCTTAGTTTATGCTTGTCCCACTAATTCTTATAACTTTATTTAAGCTATATCTTTTCATATATGTTTTGCTTTGGGGCTTTTTACCTTTCCTTCATTCTGTATGTCCTACTCTGTGTCTGTCTGTCTGTCAGTTGCCTGGCTGTCCTTGAGTATCTCCCCCTCTCTTTCCCTCATTTCTACCTCCCTTCTCTTGAGACTAGATTCCTCCTTCTACTTATTCTCTCTGCCCACCAGTCCCACCTATCCCTCTACTGCCTAGCTATTGGCCATTCAGGTTTTTATTTGACCAATCAGATACCTTAGGCAGGCAAGAAATACATCTTTACATCATTAAACAAATGGAAGATAAACAAATGTCATACATCTTTACATAGTTAAGGTAATATTCCACAACATAAACTAATGTAGCAATCTTTGCATAGTTAAAGTAATGTTCTATAATATCAATGGTCATTCATACAATCTGTTAGTGAATCTGGTTACATACTTTCTGTGTCCAGACAACCTGAATGAGATTTAATTTTAAATAATACAAGGAATATTAAAGAGTATAGCATTTATGCAATGGCATGATTGCTGCTCACTGCTCTTAGCTAGGTTTATGGTGACCAAATGAGAAGAAAGAGTTGAGAAATGTAGCAGTTGTGAGAGACAGGAATATGAGGAAGTTAAAGTTTCTGCTAAGGTAAGTGTAGAAAAGAAGTTAAAAATTTTAAAGAAATTAATATACTGTGGTGAAACATGAAAGTCTGCACTGAGAGGCCAAGACAATATCTTTGCAGAAATCCAGAAAATAACAGTGAAAAGATAGAGCCTTCATGAGATTCTACTAGAGAATGGCAACTCAAAGAAATAATATATAAATCCCATTATACCTTGGGCTCAAGGGGCCAGGCTACTTCTGAATCTGGCCATCCATGTTATTCCTGTGGTGTAATATGCAACAGTGATGGATCATAGAGCATAGAGGATTTGGAGTACCCAAGTTTATTGGGACACAATGATGTCATCATAAGCCCAAGGTGCCACACATGGTACTAGAGGGTTTGGCATTTGACTTGTTGAGTATTGATCTTGCTTTGGTTTGATGCTTCCATGTTAAACTCCTGGCCTTATTTTTTAACAGTGGAAAAGTTACTTTTTGTAGTTGTATATTGGAAGTACAGTTTTGGTTTTGCTAGGGCTAATAGTTCAGAGTTTTCCTTGAAGCTAAGAAGGGATTTTTGGATACATTTTCTCCCTCTCTCTCTCTCTCTCTCTCTCTCTCTCTCTCTCTCTCCACACACACACACAGACACACAGACACACACACACATACACACATACACACATCCAGTGGGACAATCTTTGTACACTGTAAATATGTATTATTCTCATTTGCTAATAAAGAGCTGACCAGCCTATAGCTGAGCAGGAAGAGATTGGGCTGGAGAACCAGACTAGGAGGACACTGAGAGGAAGAAGGGCAGGGTTTTGGGATTTCCCAGCCAGACACAGAGGAAGCATGATGTGTATAAAATGAGGTAACAAGCCATATGCCATGTTATAGAAGTTAGATAAGAAATACGGGTTAATTTGAGTTGTAAGAGCTAGTTAGTAATAAGCCTGAGCTATAGATTGAACACTTACAATTAATATTGAGTCTCTGTTATGGTGATATTTTATTTGTACTGAAATGTGACTTCATTTGTATGTTAATAAAGTTGCCTGGGGATCAGAGCTAATAGCAAGCCATAGCAGAAGCTGGGGGTGGGTGGCACATGCCTTTAATCCCAGCAATTGGGAAGCAGAGCTAGGAGGATCTCTGTGTGTTCATGGATACAGCCAGCATGGAGGTACATGCCTTTAATCTCAATACCAACTATAGAAGACCTGGAGGTCTGTATAGACAGGCAGTGACGAGGGGGTCATATGGTTGTGTTTACAACCAATGAGAAGGCAGAACACAAAGTCAGTAAAAGGACAGACACACAGGAAGTAGGCCTCTTGCTGAGGTGAAGGACAGCTGTGGCAGTGAGGGTACGAAAGGGTTTTTAGCTCTTAGCAATTGCTCTGACCTCTTGGGCTTTTAACTAGGCATTTGGCTCTCTGTTTCTTATTTAATAAGACTGTTCATCTACACTCTGTGTTGCTTATTTGGGAACTGGTGGGTAGGAAAGAAAAGTCAACCAACAGACAGACAGACAGACAGACAGACAGACAGACACACACACACACACACACACACGGGTTGAGGGAGTAATTAACTAAGCAAATGTAATAATGAGAAAAGAACACTTGGTGTAAGACGAATTATTAAATGGTCTTATTAATAAAATAACCCAGAGCCAGATATTGGAGTGAAAGCTGAAAGATCAGAGAAACAGAAAAGCCACAGCCAGTTTCGCAACTGATTCTGTTTCCATGAATCTGCAGACTGAATGCCTCTGGGTACTCATTTGAAAGGCACTTATCTGAACCACTTAAAAGGCTCTAGTTCCTGGTCCTCAGCCTCAAGAGCACAAGTTACTGTTTCCTCACACCTTATATACCTTTCTATGTCCTGCCATATTACTTCCTGGGATTAAAGGCATGTGTCCTTAAAGACATGAGATCCCAAGTCCTGGGATTAAAGGTGAGTGCCATCACTGCCTGGCTCTGTTTCTAGTATGGCCTGGAACTCACAGAGATCCAGACAGATCTCTGCCTCCTGAGTGATAGGATTAAAGGTGTGTGTACCACCACTGTCTGGCCTCTATGTCTAATCTAGTGGCTGTTCTGTACTCTGATTCTCAGATAAGTTTTGTTGGGGTGCACAATATATCTACCACAACTTGGAAAGCTTGTGCTGATTTATTATAAGAAATAAGCTGCACACCAATCATACTTTAAAATTTAAATGTCATTTCCTATAATTTGTACATCCAGCAAATATAATAAATAAATACAATAAATACAGATTTACCAAAACCTTTTAAAATGGTTATATAAACTACACATTGAATTAATTTTGAGGTCAAGCCACAGTAAATGTTTATTATAGAAGGTCTACTCCATAGGCAGAGTAGTCCTGAGCAAAATTATAGACTTTTTAAAATAATTTTCAAATTGGTACAAATAATTTATGATTTTGTTTCAATAAGGGTGTGGGCTTCTAATGGGAAGCCAATACCTTTCTGTGAGCATGTAGGAGCCCATACATGACTCAAACGAATCTCTAGATATGTTACAGCAGAACATGACATTTAAAAAGTTTAATTAAAAAGCTTTTCATGATAGAGAGACATGCTAGCTCCTGACCGCACATTTACATTTTTTTTATTACTATTTTTAGGTGGGCCTTCCAGCCAGCTACCAAGTAAATTCACACACAGAAGCATATTCTTACTTATGAATGCCCACCTATCCTTTCTCCTGCCTGATGGATGGGCACAGACGAACCTCTAACCGGAACTTTCTCTGGAGCCCACTGAGCAAAAACTGCCTTTTACCTCAACTACTGCCTTTCCCCTCCACTGCTGCCAGGGTCTTCTTCAGACCATGGACAACAGCACTCTGGGGAGTCCATTGCCTCACTTTTGCCTAGACAAGGTAAGCTGGTCCTCCCCACAAGTTCCTGTCCCACAACTGTTGGATCTTCTGAGGTCTGGCAAGCCTAGGCTTGGCAGCTGAAGACTGATGTTGTTGCCCTGAGACCTCATCTGTCAACAATCATGAAGGACCCTGGGGTAACTGTCTATGTTGCCAGCAAGGAAGTCTGTCACTTTCAATTGCTAACTCAGGTAAAATTTATCCTTCTCAGATCTATGATGTCATTTGACAACCAGGTTTTGCCAGTTCAACAGCAGCAACCAAGGCTCCAGCTACCTTCCCAGTTCTCTGTGTAAAATTCACAGACCTCATTCTCCTAGAGCTAATACTAAGTCTAGAAATGGTTCACCTTGTTACCAGACTCAAAAAAGGGATAAACTCACTTTGCAATTATTGCTTTCAGTATCTCCTGATGAATTAGATAAAAAAAATAGCTTTAAGATTTGTTTATGTGAAGATAGGAAAGTTATCTTACTTCTGTTCATTTATTTATCCTTTTCAGATCTGATGGTGTTAGGTGACCAGGGTACTAATAGTCTTACCAATTAAGAGCTCTCTCCCAAAACCCATGGCTATAAGCAACTTGGTAGCTCATTAGTAAGTTTCCTGTTGAAAGTACAGACAGGTATGCATCATTAATAGACTTGATGGTACAGGATAAACTGGTTTCAGATGTAACTTCAGAGGTTCAGAGTTTTAACACTGGTAAATGCAGTTTTGATAAACTGATAGAGCACTGACTACAGACAGTCTTGGGAGTCCTTAAATTTCTGTGGACTTTACTGGTCCCAGCTTTTAGATACAGGCTAGCATTAGAAAGGGCATGAAAGCCTCCCTCCTCCTCCTTCACTCACTCAACCACTTCCCTCAGTAAATTTCCCCTGGTTGTAGATTTAAGGATGTGTTTCACTGGGCTGAAACCAGGCCCTAGAAAATATTCATACCTTTTAACCCAAAGCCATAGCTTTTGTTATGACACCAAAATGTAAATCTGCTCTGGTTGATTTACAGACACTTAAATCAGAATGATGATGACCTAGAACTTAACTTGTTTCATTGACAATAGCAATATAGATGTTTTTAGTGATATGGAAGGGATTTTATTGCAAATGTATTGAGATTTTACATAGAATCTTTATTGATATAAACTTTGTGATTCATCATTTTTGATGTCAATGTAAAAAAAAATCTGTGAATGGATGAAATGCATCAACCTCTTGCAAATGCATTGGCAGTGAGCATCAACATGAAAGTAGATGTAGACAATACTGATATTCAAGGAACTTACCACTATTTTGGTTCTGAATGTGAGATTTAGAAATTCTTCTTGGAGTCTTTCTTGCTTTATATGGAAAAGATTTTTACTCTTAATAGCTGTTCTTTGGGTGGAACCTAAAGTAAGTATTTATAAGCCAGAATGATAGGAACAGTGTCAGGGAATCCCTTCAGAAGTCAGTGTGGCTCTCTCTGGGGGACCTGACTGAGAGCTCTCTTCTAAGAGCCCTTGAAGTTCTGGTACCCACAGCCACTTTTTAGCAACCCCAAATCAGGATGTTTTGAAATTTTGGCATGTTCTTTATGGTACTGGTGAATTTCCCTGAAAAGCAAGAGGCCCTAGATCTATACTCTGGAGGTCTCAGGGTTTGTTTGTTTGTTTGTTTTCTCTAGGAAATGAAAATGAATCGATCCATATCCTGTAGTGGGACAAACAAGATTTATTTTCAAAATACATTTTGAACAATCTGTTTGTCTCACAGAGTCTCATTACTAAAAGCATAAGGCCCACTGATTAAGCCAAACCAATGCATCTATGGATCTATCTGTCTATAATCACATCCATCTACCTATCATCTGTCTCATGTTGCAAAACTAATATTGATAAATATGAAAGATACAATTAGAAATAACATCAACAAACACCGAGAGAATAGAAAACAGCTTCAGAAAATATTTTTGCTTGAATGCTTGAATATACGACAAATCCAATTGGTGGCCATGATCTCGTTTAGTTTTGTTTAGGGTAACAGTATATGAACAATGAAATTAATGCTCAGGGGAGTATTATTCCAAATGTAATAATATAAATACAGATATTATAGAACAATGTTTGATTAGCCCATATTGATTAGCTGACTTTGGTACAGTGAGTATAGAAAAATTGTTAAAAATACTACCTGTAGGTATAGATAATACCTTTCCTCGAAACCACAGGATTTTGAAGCAAAATTCCACCAAAATTACATGATGGGACCCTATCAGACAGCAATCAAGGTGGAAGTGATCTGGAGGCTTTTTCCCTTTTGGAATAAGATGGTCTGTAGGCTCCTGGGAGAGAGAATTCATCAATAATCTTACCTGCATGGTATTATGCCAGTCTGCCAGGAAAGATGTGCCTACTCGTGCAATAATGACATGACGGTTATTAACCAACTGATTTCTGGTTATATCTCAAGCCCATCCCACAGGCCTGTTTCTGTACTCCTGATCGAAACTTCTGACTAGGGAAATCATAGGCCCTAGGTGGAGTGTTATTATTTTGTTAAATGGATATGTTGTCCCACTGTCTTCTAACTATAGATTTTATACTCATAGACTTAATGTTGCTCACAGCCTTGGTCAGAAATACTTCCTTTTGTAATAGGCAAAGGTTAATGCAGAGATGCATAATTTGTCTAAGTACTGATTATAAGTGTCTGTTAAGTAGTCACTCCTAAACAGGGTATCTATATCAACTTTCCCAAGGCTCAAGTATCATTGAAGCAAAGGAGAAGACAGAATGATAGATGAGAAAGAGGAGGAGGATTGCTCTGAAATATTGTCTTCTGGACATGGCATGGCCATTGCTTTCTGCTAAGTTAGCTTGCATAAGGCTTTCACAAGATTGTGCCAATCAACATTTCAGTTATGGTTAGGGATGGGGCTCAGGAGTAACTTTTCTTTGGTGGTATAACAATTGGTAATTGATCTATACTCCAATAAATAATTCCACATCTATTCTCATATAATAAATCCTAATAAAACTCAGTGGGTCATTTGTAGATGAATTTCTAAATGGTCTTATTAAATAAAAAACATGGAGCCAAATATAGGGGTGAAAGCCTTACAGATCATGGAAATAGGAAAAGCCACCAGCCAACCTTACCTCAGCAACTCTTCAGCTTCCAAAATGTGAGCTACTTCCTGTCTACACACACCTTTATATGCCTTGCTCTTCTTCCTTCTCATTGGCTCTTAGACCAGATACCTCACTTCCTTATCACTGCCTGTCTGTACAGACCACCAGGTCTCTATGGTTGGTACTGGGATTAAAGGCATGTGTCATCATGCTTGGCTTTGTTCCCTAGTGTGGCCTTGAACACACAGAAGCCCTGCCTTGTAGGTCCTGCCTATACTTCCTGCCTGCCCACTGGCCAATTAGAACTTTATTTACACAGAGTGATATCCACAGCACTGCCTGCTAAGTGATTGGATGAAGGGCATGTGCTGCCTGACTTTGTTTACTTAAAATGGCTAGCCTTTCCGTCTTGATATTCAGGCAAGCTTTGTTTATCAAAGCACAAAAAACATATTACCACATTTCAGCACAAATAAAATATCACCCCAGACATTTTTAAAAATACCCCTGAAAATAGGAAGGAAACTTGGAGGGAATGGGTCCACAAGGAGTGGGAGCAGGTTATGAGAGGATTAAGAAGAATGATATGATCAAAACCAAACACTATCTATCTATCTCTTTGTCATCTATCTATCTATCTATCTATCTATCTATCTGTCTGTCTATCTATCTATCTATCTATCTATCATCTATCTGTCTGTCTATCTATCTATCTATCTATCTATCTATCTATCTATCTATCTATCTATGAAATTCTCATAGGTTAAATACATTTTTAAAAAAATAAGAAGTTAAATAATGTTCACTATTTATTCTTTCAAAAAATGATTTTTAAAATTTTTCCTGTATAAATGACATATTGTGGAATGATCTGGTCTCACTCTGTGTGTGGAAAAGATTGTTTCTTTAGTAGCTGCCTTTCAAGTGGAATTTAGCATATTTCTAATCCATAGTAAAAGATGCAGAGCAAGGGCTCAGGGAAGCTCTTCACTGTGAGTGCAGTTCCTGCTAGGGATTCAGTTCATATGTTCTCTAAACCTGACCACCACCACCCCCACCCCCCGAGGATGCTGAAGTCTTTGTTGTATATCATACTTTCTACTTGAAAGGCTCCAAGGCTGAAGAACCTCCCCATCTTGGTTCTGAAAGCATCTTTTACTTGCTATTCTTTAGTTTTCTTCATACTTTACCCATTTATCTGTCCCTTCCTTGCATTAGAGTATTTGTCAGAATTTCCAAAATATACCATCTATACACATTTTGTTAAACATTGATATTTAGGGGTTAGATGATGGGATAGAAGGTTACTTTGGAATAAGGTAATCTGTCTCTGTAGTTTATGTTACATGTATCCTTGCCATCTTTGCTTGTTCTCCTTAAATCTGTTTGATTGCTACTTGTTCACACTTTAGCAATTATAGAGATTAATTTTTGTGTCATGATGTTCATTTGCCATGTTGCTCAGGTGGTAGTGTAGCAGGTCCTAGTATGCAAGTGAGAAGCAGTGATAAAGGAGAATTCTTCATGTGTTGGTGAGTTATTGACCTAACTGGCTGCTTCATGGGGCCATAGACAGATTTTTACCTGTGAAGAACATTCTGGAAATTAACTAAACATTACATTTAATGCTGTATAATGTGGTCTTGGATGCATGCACTACCTTCATAACCACCTTGATAACAAGAATATGCTTAATGCAATCTTTCAACAGTGAAACACTGAATGAAAAGTGTAGGGGCATGGAGTCTAGAAAATATACTTATGTACAAGTTTATCTGTATTAATGCATTAACTTCTAAAAAGTATTTACTTTTTAGGTAAATAGTTATCCTGAGTATATAGAGTTGGAATAATGACATCCATGATATTATTAGAAAATAACTTTGACACTTCTCAGGAGCTACATGAGATAATATGTGCAGAGATGTCTATATATAACTAAATTAAAATTTTTGTAAATCCTTATTGCTTCATAAATTTTATATTACAACTTATATTTTTATGATAAACTCCTGCTAGAATTTATTAATATTACTGCATATAATTCCCACTTGTAAGAATTTAAAACATGCACATAAACATATCTTCATTTTCATGTTAGCACTTTAGATTACCTTGTTTCCTTCTACAGCTATGAAGGATACTAGGCTATCATGGTTGAGGTACATGATGTCCAGATGAAACTCAGCTGGGTTGTCTTGGGAAAAAGCAAGATTCATATGAAGAAGATAGTAAATCTAGTCTTTAGATAATTTTGATGATCCAAGTTTGTTATTGTGTTCATAAGATTTTTAAAGTTTTAATTTCATAATAAATTTTAAAGTTTTAAATTTTCATAATAAATTTTCAACATGAAAATTTTATAGTTTTGAATTTTCAGTTATAAAAAATATTTGCTATTTTATTTGTTTATTATTTTTCTTTTTTTTTTGGTTTCTCTTAACAGGTGTAACAGTCCTGGTAGTCCTGGCACTTGATTTGTAGACCAGTGTGGTCTCAAATTCAGAGTTCCACCTGCCTCTGTCTCTCAGGTGTTGGTATGTGTTGAGTGGAAAACACATATGAAATCTCTAAAACAAAAAGAAGAAATCATACTCAGAAGGAATAGACAGCAAGAAATGAAAAACTTAACACTGAAATAAATAAAATAGACAAAAATGTACAAAGCATCAATGAAACAAAAAATTGGCTCTGGGGGAATGTTGGGAAATGTGGCAATTGTATGTAATGGAGTACTTTTGGTTTTATCAGACATAAGACAAGACAAATTATGCTACTTGTACAGAGATAGATGGAACTTCAGATCATCATGTTAAGAGAAATAAACTAGAGTCCAAATGAAAAATATCAACTGTATTCTTTCATATGCAGAATTTAGATTTAAAAATAAAGGGAATAAAAGTAGAAGAGAGGCTATGTAGGTGGTAAACAAGGACCAATTTCATGAAGAAGAGGTTCAAGAGAAGGTGAGGAGTGATGAACACAGGCAAGAAGAGTAATATGCATGTATGAAGCTGCCATAATAAAATCCAGTATTTTGTATGCTATCATAATTAGTGAAACATGAATTCATACTTGTCACTACTTAGATATGATATAAACAAACTTAAGTGATTTAAACGTTCACTATGTGTTTGGTGTATTTAGTTCTAAAATTTTACTAGCATATATGTCTATAATAGACTAGTTCAAATTAGGCAAATACACAAGGCTGAATTACAAAACAGTGAAAGAGAATGTTTGCATGCTTTCAATGCATGTCTTTATTTGCATGCTTTCAAATGAGAGTTGAGCTTTTGTTTCATAACATCAAGTATGTAAAATTGCAACCAATGGAAAGGTCAATTTACTAAATTTGAATTGTTTTGAAAAATTTTGTGTTTTGTGATTTTTTTTCTGGGGGACTATGAACAAATATATTTTCACTCTGGATAGCTCAATTATAACATATCAGCAAAAAGTTCAATCCTGGGTGGTACTGTTAAACCAATAACTTCAATCAGGGTTAATTATGAGGACATGGATAACTTGGCAAAGAAGAGATCTCTCCCACAGCAACAGTTAACCACACATATATACCTGTATAGAGAGGGGTCTTATATGCCACCTTATATTCGGCCCTATACTCCACTTCATGAGTAGTTATATGCCACCTAATGTTGTTCAAGGGCCTTCTACCCTTCTAAGAGGGAATGTTAGTGGGCTCAATCTTCTCAGGGTCTTGTGTGAGTAATCACAGATGACCCTGGCCATTTTATACCTATAATACAGAATTCTGTTATATTCTACCTCTTCTTCTGGCTCCTATATTCCTTCTCCTATCTGCATACCTTCATCCATAATGTTCCTTGAGCCATCAAGATGGTGATAAATATCATATTATGTTCTCTCATGTAGTGTTCAGTATTAAGCACTGTGCCATAACAATAATAACTTATTATCATTTTAACTGGTTATGCATCTTCACATGGTTGACAACAAAAATGCATTGGAAAATATATTTTGGAAAACAATTTATGAGATACAACATGTCCAATTAGCAAAATAATGTAAGTAGCTTGCCCGTTAGGACATAAGACTTCTCTGGTAACAGGTTTTCCTTTTTGTTCTGGTATACCAGTTAATTTTCCTGTTGCTTGATAAAATACCTTGACAAAAGCAACTTAAGGAAGAAAGGCTTTATTTTAACTCTCAGAACATCATTATGGAGAACTTCTGGCAGAAAGCACTTGAGATCATTGGTCACATTGTATCCATCATAAAGAAGGAAATAGTGATAAATAGTTTTGCTCAGTTCAGTTTCTCCTATGTAAATACAATTAGGAATCTTATTCTATTGAATGGTGTCACCACAGTGGACAGTTTTTCCTACCTCAATGAAACTAATCAAGATGATTCTCTGTAGACATGTCCAGAAGTTCTTGAATGTGTTTCAAAATCTTATCACATTGTCTATTGAGATTAACTACCACAGTAGGTATCTATATATCTTTCTATGTATGATTAAAAAAGTCTCACATTTTAAATCTATTTACCTACATCCAGGTACCTATGCTTATTACATGGCTTAGTTATTGTAAAAAGTACTGAAATAATCAAAGACATGTACATAATATATGCAGAATGAAAAATGAATATATGATAGATTGATTATATGCCAACACAATTTTTAGAATTTTTTGGGAAAACTTGGTATTCATAAACATAGCAGCTTTACCAATTTATATTTGCACCAATAGCATACAAAGTCCATTATCTTCAATACCCTTGCCACCATAGTTTTGTAATTTGTATGGTTTTGTTTTGTATTACTTTTGAGACACAGACTGGAAATTTACTCCAGATCCCAAGTGCTTGGATTGTAGTGTATGTTACCAAGTCTTTGGTGTTTCCTCTTCCTGATGGTATATGTTCTGACCAGGATGATAAAGAATCTGAGTGATGCTTTCCCTGGTCACTCAATATGTAAAACATTTTTTTCAAGTGACCAAAAATTCATACATCCTTTCTAGCAGAGGGCAAAAAGTGCTTATGCACAAAGATAAGCACTAAAGAAGCCAAGGAAGTTAAGATCTCAGGTATCCTTCAAGGACATTCATGTTTAACCTTCCCTACTCCTGGAATAATGGAAATGGATATAGTAGTTTACAATCTGATGATCCTTTGCTATCTGATGAGCCAGGCTCTGCCTGTATCTTCTGGAAGTTATGCTTTACCATCACAGACCATTTCCCCCTAAACCTTGAGCATTACTTCTAGGCTATACAACTCATCCTTACAAAAGATGTCACTTGTCCTTTACAACAGTCTATGTGACTTCTATGCAATCTTTTGTCCATGCCAAATCCTGACTCCCAGAGGGATTCTGTTTACCTCAGTCATTCTCCCTAGACCCTTATCTTGAGCATTGCATCTAAGTCAACAAGAACCTATTTTACAGATGAAGTCATAAGTATGTTGTAAAGAACTTCAATGTAAACCTACCTTAAGCTTTGTTGTACTTATGGGACTGAGTTCATTGTTACCTGAAAACTTTTTCTTTTGCAAAATTATGCTATGCTTAAATATGGCAAAAATAAATGAGCTGATGTCAGACTCTAAGAAGTTTGGCCCAGTACTGGTTATGTCAATTGAGCTGAATTTCATTCTTTCCTCACCCAGATTGTATTCTCTCCTGGCTGTAAAGCTTGCAAGGACCACACCCCCACTTTCAGATTATTTTAATTAAATAATTAATACTTAAAATTATGTGAACATGAGTTACTTAAGCAAAAACTCAATGTAAGAGCTAATGAAAAATATTAACATTGACTGAAAAGCTGAAGTGAACAAAGGGATATTTAAATCTAGATGACAGTACTGAAACATACTTTTAGTTTTAGAGATTATGGACAATAAATTCTTAAATCCATGAGGTACTAGTGCATGTGCACAACTCTCCCCCCCCCACACACACATACAGATACACAGACATGTATGTATTCATTAACTTAGGAACAAGTTAGATATAGGTATTAGTTTTCAAGATCGTGTTTTAATGAATATTTACGCCTCTGATATTTCCTAGAAATGTATTTAATATGAGTATTATTTGAACTTCTTTGTATATAAGTTCTTGCATGGCACTCAATGAGTATATAGTGGTAATGATTATAGATAAAATGAAAGATAATCAATTGATATAAACTTTCTTTGTATGATTTGTTTGTTGAGTTCTAAAATTTTACTAACAAAACAAAAACAATGGAGAAGTTGAATAAGGAACGAAACTGGAAATATTTTGAAAAGGAATATTTATTCATTTGCATGCTAGCAAGTGATAATGTAGCTTCAATCTAACATCAGTTCTGAAAAGTATACTAGGAAATTACAGATATAAAATTATATGAAATGTTTAAGAAGTTGCAATTTTCTATAAACATAAAATTGAACTCATGCACAATTACACTGTAGTATCATTAAGCTTGGCATGGGATTAGAAAGAAAAATTCACCACATAGCCTCTAGTCAAGGACAGACTCCCTTCAGTACAGTAAAGAATCGTGAGTAAGGTTAAGCTGGCCTTTGTTTTGGTTCCTTCCCTTCTTTTTATTGTCATTATAATGAATTATTAGAAAGGACTGTCCCTATCACAATAATGACAGAGTTTCTCATCAGAAACTTTGTCAGCATCTTAATAGCACTGATGAGCTTATTTGACTGAATCAAGAGAAGAAAGACAAGATGTCCTCAGGCAATTGAATTCAATTGCTCTTGCCATCTCTAGAATTTGTTTGCTCTGGGCCATATTAATGAACTGACATGTACAGGTGCTTAATGTATATTTATATATAGTGAGCAAGTAAGATTCAATGGTCTTGTTGCTTGAGATGTAACTAACCATTTTAGTAGCTGGCTTGCAACCATACTTAGTATATTTTATTTGGTTAAGATAGCCAATTTTTCCAACTTTCTATTTCTTTACTTTAAGAGAAAAGTTGAGAATGATCTTATGTCACTCTCTGGGAAACTGCTGGTTTTAGTTCCTAATTTTGTGGTGGTAAATATAAATGTGACTGTGTGGGGGAGTGAGGTCGAAGGAAACCTGACTTGCAAGACCAAATGGAATAAATTGTAAGCCTTTCCAATGTAAGTGTTCTCATGCTGGTAAATATAATGTCTTTCATTACCTCACTGACTTGTGGTCTTCTGTTGATCTACACACTGTGCAAGTATCTAAGGAATGTGAAAATCCCCAGGAAGGGATGCAAAGATCCCAGCACTGTGGTCCACACAAAGGCTTTACAAATGGTGGTCTACTTTCTCCAGTTATATGACACATACTCTTTGTCTGTGATCATATCTGGATGGAATTATCACAGGCCATCTAATTCCCTAATATTCTTATTTTTCCAGAATATTGGAATGGTTTACCATTTCAAAACATTCATGTCTTCTTATCTTGGAAAAAGTAAGATGAAGCAGACCTTTCTGTTTGTTCTGTGATAGGTGGGACAATGGTTGAAAGAGAAGAAAAGAAGTCTTCAAGTTCTTAGAGCAACAAGGATGTAATGTGTCTTCTAGCAATAATCAAATGGATAGTCTATAGAATCAATGGATATCAATGCTTTCTGATATTTTCAGAGTATATATTTAAATAACTTACAACTCTATCTCTAAAATGTCCTTTTCAAAAGTTACTAAATAAAAAGATATGTACATGTATGGACAATTTAAGAAAGATCATAAATAATATGCCATTAGTCATTTTCCCCCAGACACTAAATTATACAAAGAATTGTGGGGGAAAAATCAGAATTAGGAAGGCAATTATTTTTTTTTTACCTATGTGATAAGTTACTTTCCACCTGAATTTTATATTGTCTACCTTTATGTTACACATGAAACTGTGTAGTGGGTAGCCTTCCCAGTCTTGGCCTGAAAGTTCCAAAGCCCATTGAGGCTTCGGTAATGGTCACACCCACAAGGCTGGGCTGAAGGAGGAAGCTGAAGACCCAGGATCGAGAGGAGAGGGTTCTCTTGGTTCTGGGACCCTGGATGCTGGAAGTAGATGGAGCAGAGTTCTCCAGAGAACACTGCTGGACTGTGACATACCTTTTCCAGACCCTGCAACCTATCCCTTCATTTGTAAGTTACCCCACAAAATAAACCCCCCTTTTAACTATGTGGAGTGGCCTTAATAATTTCACCAATAAAACTGTACTTTGGGAACTTTCTTAGCTTTCTTCAGAAACTGTACTTAGGTACTTTAAATTGTATATGTATGAATGTATATCTAATTTCAGTGTATCAGCCATCATTAGATGGCAGGACATTTAAAATCCAAATTATTATTGAATATATATGATTGAAGTAGACTTTTTTTATTCAAAATATATATTTCACTTATAGTAGGAAGTAAAGGAGAATCTTATTATAAAATTCAAGAGTGATAAAAATAGACTAAATTTAGTTTCTATATGCTATAAGTAGTATGGATAGATATTAGATTTAATACAAGCAGATGAACAGCTTGGAAATATGTTACTTTTATAGTGTGATGGAGAAAGGAGTGCCGCAATGATGATTTGAATCTAGTGTTAGGTTGTTGTAGTTTTAAACCATGTCAAGATCTCTGAATTGTCAAACATACTCTTCATTTTTACATTCTTAAAAATGTTGTATCCCCTTTGGCATTCTCAGCTTATGTAGAAGATTCTTTGCCTAGTTATGTGGATTAATGTCAGGGTCTTCAATTCAATTCCATTGGTCCACATGTCAGTTTTTATGCCAATACCAAACCGTTTTATTACTATAGCTCTATAGTAGAACTTGAGGTCAGGAATGGCAATGCATCCAGATGCTACTTTATTGAAAAGGAATATTATAGCTATCCTGGGCTTTTTGTTTTTCCATATGAAGTTGAGTATTAGTCTTTCCAGGTCTGTGAAGAATTGTGTTGGGATTTTGATGGGGATTGCATTGAACCTGTAGATTGCTTTTGGTGAGATTGCAATTTTTACTGTGTTAATCCTATCTATCTGTGAACATGGGAGATATTTCCATTTTCTGATATCTCCTTCAATTTCCTTCTTCAGAGACTTAAAGCTCTTGTTACACAGGTCTTTAACTTACTTAGAGTTACTCCAAGGTATTTTATATTATTTGTGGCTATTGCAAAGGGTGATATTTCTCTGATTTCTTTCTTAGCCTGATTATCATTTTTATATAGGAGAGCTACTGAATTTTTTTTTAGTTAATCTTGTATCCTGACACATTACTGAAGGTGTTTATCAGATGTAGGAGTTCCCTGGTAGAATTTTTGGAGTCACTGATGTATACTATCATATCATGTGCAAATAGCGAAAGTTTGACTTCTTCCTTTCCAGTTTGTATCCTCTTGATCTCCTTTTGTTATCCTGTTGCTCTAGCTAGAACTTCAAGTACTATATTGAACAGATATGGGGAGAGTGGACAGCCTTGTCTTGTTCCTGATTTTAGTGGAATTGCTTTGAGTTTCTCTCCATTTAATTTGATGTTGGCTGTCGGCTTGCTGTAAATTGCCTTTATTATGTTTAGGTATGTTCCTTGTATTCCTGATCTCTCCATGACTTTTATCATAAAGGAGTGTTGAATTTTGTCAAAGACATTTTCAGCAATAGTGAAGAGGGTACCTGAATTGGCTTACCCCAGTAATCTAATTATGAATAACCTAACTGTCATCATAGAGCTTTTCTCCAGTAATTGATAAAAGCAGATGTAGAGATCCACAGCCAAGCACCAGACCAAGCTCCAGGAGTCTAGTCAAAGAAAGAGAAGAGGGATTATATGAGCAAGGGGCATCAAGATCATGATGGGGAAACCTACAGAGACAACCAAACCAAGCTAGTGGTAATTCATGAACTTTATACCAACAGCTGGGGAGCCTCCATGGACTAGACTAGGACCTCTGTATAAGTGAAAGAGTTGTTCAACTTGATTTGCTTAAGGAGGTCCCTGACAGTAGGATCAGAATCCATCCCTCATGCATGAGCTGGCTTTTCGGAGCCTGATACCTGTGGTGGGACACCTTGCACAGCCTTGACGCAGGAAGAAAGGCTTGGACCTACCTACCTCTACTGAATGTACCAGGCTCTGCTGACTCCTCATGCCTTATCTTGTTTGAGGAGGGAAAGGTGGGTGGATTGTGGGGAAGGCTGGGGTAGGGAAGGAGGAGGGAAGAGGGGTGATGTGTGGTTGGAATGTAAAATGATTAAAACTTTTCCTAATAAAAATTTAAAATAATTAAATAAATAAAAGAAGATTGTTTGCCTAGAAGCTGCTGTTAAAGTAGAACTGGAGATGTTGGGGACAGAGTGACACTAGCTGTGGTGGGGCTCCTCAGCATGTGTAGCTATCAATGAGTCCCTAAATCCTGAATCTTCCCCCAAACCTGTGAAGCTCGCTATGTCTGCTCTTTCCACAGAGTCTCATCCCAGGGTAGTTTTCATATCTATTTGGCTTTCCTGAGCTCATCATTGTTAACTGACAGGAACCACATCATATGGAACTGCCTTCTATTTGGGAAGTTTGCATTTTTTATTTTATTATATTTTATTTCACTGAAAGATTTCCTATGTTCATCTATTATACCTAAGTGTTAATATTTGTGGATATTTAAAAAGTAGATTCCTTTACTTTTCTTAGTATTGTTTCAGGAGACAAAGGATAGTCAGTACCCCATGCTATGCCACCAGGGTTATCCTATGTATTTCTTGAACATCTTTGATATTTACAATATAGTTTTTTTTTTCTTCTGTCTCTGGAGGTAATGCTGAGTTTCTTTATTTTGTCTTTGTTTACTCTTTCCCTGTTGAGGAGGAAAAATCCTGTGATCCTGATCTCTGCCAATTTTACCTAGGCAGCAAATCATCTGTGCCTTCCTTGGTTTCTGTAATGATGATCACAAAACAGATGTTGGGGGTGAGGGGCAATGGATAAAATCTGCAGGTCATTCATGACATTAAATACTTTGTCTTACTGGGGAAGAGAGAAAGGCTGAAACAGATTCTTTGTAGATGGACTGATTTACCTCATTGACTGCTTCAAGGGAGGACAAAGTACCTTCCACCCATTTTCACATGGATAGAGCATATGACTCAAGGTTACTGAATTTTTATATTTAATATCCCATAATGTGTACCTGAGGGTACTGTCTAAACATTATTTAATATTGAAGCACTAGACAAATGTATAGTGCTGAGTAAAACAGCAAGCTGAGTTTTTACACTAGAGAAAGAGGAATTTGACACCAATTAATGTGCATGTATGTGTTTGTGTGAGTGTACACAACTTTGCATGAAATAAAGTGGTCAATAAGTGTTATTCTCAGTACTGAGCACTTAAGAAGTCTTTATTTCAGCCAGATTATGAGGTATCAGTTTATAAATTATTATTTGAATTCTCTATCTATCTATCTATCTATCTATCTATCTATATCTCCTTGTGTTGATCCATTTTTGAAGAGTCTAATGAACCCTTGTGCTTAAGAATTTCCACACACTAGTACAGGTCTTTATTGCTTTTTATATAACCTTTTACTATATCCCTGTGTAACACGAATTGCCAAAAGGTCTTAGTAATAATGAAAAAAAAAAAAACCCTGGAGCCAGATATTGAGGTGAAAGCTGAAAGATCAGAGAAACAGAACAAGCCAAAGTTCTTACCTATGAAATCCTCTACCAAAACAGAGTGAGTTCCTATTTCCTCATGCTTTTGATATCTTTTTCTGCCCTGCCATCTTACTTCCTGAGATTAAAGGCATGTGTGCTTTCCAAGCAAAGGCATGAGATCTCAAGTGTTGATATTAAAGGTATGTTCTTTCATTCTCCCATTTGTCCTGACTTTGGTAAGCATAGGTTGAGATGGGCTTCTCTTTCAGTGATGTTATAGCTCAGGTACAGGTCCAAAACTATAGAAGCATAGGGACCCAGAGTATACAAGGAATCATTTCACATATTGTAAATGAAAATCAGGAGACAAGAAATTCTTAGATATATTAATTCATATATTGCAAATATTTTACTGTAAGTAGTTGTGAATGAAATAATGAAATAGTCTGGAAAGAGAATTGTGTAACCTTTGTTATAAACCTACATAGACAAGGATATCAGTACACACCACTTAAATACAGATGTATACAGTCAGGCTATATACTCTAGAGCCAAGACCCACAAGTAAGAGACAACATGATGCATTTGTCTTTCAGAGTCTAGGTTACCTCACAGTATATTTCTAGCTCCACACATTTATTTGCAAGTTTCATAATATACCCTGAAGTAACCACAGAAGCCAGGAAAATAGAAAAGGAACATAGGGGAGGGGCAGAGAAGGAGCTCTAGAGGGCACAGGACACAGGTGCTATAGAGTGAAAAAGAAGAAAAACAATGGAGGGACTTTATTGATGGGAGGGAAGAGGAATGAGAGATAAATAACACTAAGTATGTTTGAAAATCCATAAAGAAACATTACAAAAGTTCTCACAGATATAAATGTAATGGAGTTGTATCACATGGGGTGATAATACTAACCCAAGGGACATAATACACCTAACAAAAACTCTAGTGTCAGATATGAGAAATATCTCCTCAAATTGTTGGTCAGGGCAGTGCAAGAGACTCCCCCAAAATACAGGCTATTCTCATTGCCTTTAGTTGCCTCCCAGAACTTGAAGTAAGAGTCTACTTTTTTTTTTTTCGAGACAGGGTTTCTCTTTGTAGCTCTGCGCCTTTCCTGGAACTCACTTGGTAGTCCAGGCTGGCCTCGAACTCACAGAGAACCACCTGCCTCTGCCTCCCAAGTGCTGGGATTAAAGGCATGCACCACCACTGGCCGGCTATTATTTTTTTTAATTAAGAAAAAAAGTTATTTTTTCATTTTACATACCAATAACAGATCCCCCTCTTCTCTCCTTCCACCTCTCCTGCCTCCCCTCCCCAAACCTACACCCCCCATTCCCTCCTACAAGAAGGTAAGGCCTCCCATGAGGAGTCAGCAGAGCCTGGTACATTCAGTAGAGGCAGGTCCAAGTCCCTTCCCCTGCCTCAAGGCTGTGGGAGGTGTCTCACCATAGATAGTAGGTTCCAAAAAGCCAGCTCATGCACCAGGGATGGATCCTGGTCCTACTGATGGGGGACCTCTTAAGCAGATCAAGCTACACATGTCTTGCTTAAGCAGAGAATATAGTTTAGTCCTGTGGAGGCTTCACAGGTGTTAGTCTAAATCTCATGAGTTCACACTAGCTTGGCTTGGTTGTCTCTGTAGGTTTCCCCATTATGATCTTGATGCCTCTTGCTCATAGAATCTCTCTTCACTTTCTTCAACTGGACTCTTGGAGTTTGGCCTGGTGTTTGCCTGTGGATCTCTGAATCTGCTTTTCCATCAGTT
Organism: Onychomys torridus; assembly: GCF_903995425.1. NCBI lineage: Eukaryota > Metazoa > Chordata > Mammalia > Rodentia > Cricetidae > Onychomys > Onychomys torridus. The sequence goes on along the minus strand of NC_050445.1, from coordinate 144,752,225 downwards.
ACTGGAGGAAGGTTCTATGATGACAGTTTGGGTATTCACCAATCTGATTACTGGGGTAAGCCAGCTCAGGAACCCTCTCCACTATTGCCAGTAGTCTAAGTTGGGGCCAATCTTGTGGATTCCTGGGAATTTCCCTAGCACCTATCCCCATGATGTCTCCCTCTATCATGGTATCTCATTCAGTGCTCTCTCACTCCATCCCTGTTACAGCTTGATCATCCTGTTCCCTTATGATCTCATGCTCCATTCCATACCCTCTATTGACCCCCTCAGCCCCAATTTACTCATGGAGATCTTATCTATTTCCCCTTCCCGGGGTGATCCATGTGTCCCTCTCTGGGTCCTCCTTGTCAGCTAGCTTCTCTGGAGCTGTGGCTTGTAGTCTAATTATCCTTTGCTTTACATCTAGTATCCAGTTATGAGTGAGAACATACCAAATTTGTCCTTCTGAGTCTCAGTTACCTCATTCAGAATGTTATTTTCTAGTTCTATCTGTTTGCCTGCCAATTTCATGATGTCGTTGTTTTTTACTGCTGAGTAGTACTCCATTGTGTATATGTACCACATTTTTTAAAATCCATTCTTTGGTTGAGGGGCTTCTAGGTTGCTTCCAGGTTTTGGCTATTACAAATAATGCTGTTATGAATATAGTTCAGCATGTGTCCCTGTGGTATGATTGAGCATTCCTTGGGTATTTGCCCAAGAGTGGTATAGCTGGGTCTTGAGGAAGACTTATTCCCAATTTTCTGAGAAATCATCATACTGATTTCCAAAGTGGCTGTACAAGTTTGCACTCCCACTCACAGTGGAGTAGTGTTCCCCTTGCTCCATATCCTCTCCATTATAAGCTGTTATCAGTGTTTTTGATCTTAGCAATTATGACTGGTGTAAGATGGTATCTTATTGAAGGCACATACAGTTTAGGTATAGGACTCAAAGTAATCAAACTGGAATTGTCTTGGAAGCCTCCTTCCTGAGGGCTAGCTCTCACAGTATCAGATAGTGCCATGCAAGCTGCCAAGGGATAAAAATACTCAGTAGTCCCACCCAGATTTAAAGTCCGTGAACCATAATGATTGGTTCAGGAAGATATTCTAAATGGTGTAATACCAGCACTTATATCTTAAGGGTAACCAATTGCTATCTCATGGGAGTTATAAAGTCCACTCAATAGAAGGTAATTCATACCTAGCTCTGTGAACTTAACCAATTATCTGTGGCAGGTGCGCCCACCACTGCCATGCTTCTAAAGTAGTCTAATTTCTACTTGTATTCTAAATACTTAGACCCACTGATACGAGTGCAGCTTTCACCTCTAATCAAAGAAACTTCTTTTGCAGCAGATGGAGGTTACTAGAGAGATCCACAACTGATAAAAAGTAAGAGAATAAGTGGCCATGAGTTATTCAGTCCCAGCTGAAGCAATGAGGGTGAGACTTATTCCTCAGTGATATAGCCACTGAAACATTGCTGTAGCTTAACTAAATAACATCCTAACTTCAGTCCTGCAGGTAACTCCAATTAAAGTCAGAAAGTCAAAAAAACAGAAAGGCATGAAGAATGAGGAGGACTGTAAAAGAAAGGATGTAGCAGGAGAGGGAAGGAGATAAGAGAAAATGCGGAGGACTTTGATCAAATATCACACACATAATATAAATTTGTGTTTATATATAGGATGTTAGCATTGGTTTTATAGCAGTAATAAAATATACATAAGAAAATTAACAAGTTTCAAAGAAAAGTGAAAAAAATTTAATAGATTAAGCTCAAGAAGTCAATTAGTAAATAAAGAGAAGCATGGCCATGTATCCCATGCTCAGTAATGTTATGCATTCAATAACTTAGAGTCCTGTGAAGTTTTAGAGATGAGAAATGTTTTGTTTATGGCTTTTGTTCACCAACAAATCATCCTAGACTTTGGGTATTGCATTCATTGTAGATTTTCTTTTTTTAAAAGTGTTTATTGATATGTATATATATTACCCCAATATCTGGCTCTGAGTTTTTGTTTTATTAATAAGACCATTTAACAACTCATTTTACAAATATAAGCTAGCCCAATTAAATATTTCCCTTTATAAGGGTTGCCATGGTCATGGTGTCTCTTCAGAGCAATAAAACCCCAACTAAGACAAAGGCAAACTTCTAAAGTGAGTTTTCAACATGAATCTAATGTTTTTTTGAAATAGTTATACACAGTAACAAAAACTATTCAGGCTACTGCACCCAACTAAACATTATCACCTTAAGTGTATCTGGCATAATTTTTCTAATTAGGCTTCTATATTCTGGTACAGTCCTCCAAGCTTGCTGAATCCAAATGATGTCAAAGTTAGGCTAAGCAAAACACAGCAAAATCATGAAAAGGAATATGTCCTCATTTGCATGCTAGCAAATGAGAATTTAGCTTTTACTATAACATCAGTTATGAAAGCCTCCTTATGATATTGACAGAGTTATACACACTGGAGTTATTTTGAATGTCTTGTTAATGACAATGTTTCCCACGAAAGCAACATCGAATTCTCCTTTCAGCATGCTGTCATGATTTTCTGATGAATACTAGTTAGAATTTTTAAAAAATCAAGAAATTTAATCCACATCCGGAAATCAGGTATTGGAAGAATTTTTGACTAATTCAAAACCACCACCATGATCAGTGGGCTTGTGTACCCCAACCCTTATGTATTAATAGTTTTGTAAGTCATCTTGTCCTGAGCATAATTTTCACCCAAGTAATTACAGAATTTGTTTTTAGAAATGTTGTATATCCATAGTATTGGTGAGAATCATTGATTGAGTCATTAGATGTCTTCTCAGCTGATGAAATTCTGTCAGCTCTTGCCATCTTCAGAATTGGTTTTCTTTGTGAACTTTATGTTATTATTTTTAATTTGTACCAAAGTGTGTGTTTTTGTGTGGGTATTTGAATGTGAATTCAGTTGCCCATGGTTGGTATCACATCCAACCAGAGCTGTAGTAGCAGGATTTTGGGAGCCACATGGGTGCTGAGAAACACACTTGATTCTTCTGCAAGAGCAATAAGTAGGTTTAAATGTTAAACCTTCTCTCCAGCCTTGCCTTGTGAGTTTTAATATGAAAAATCTTCTTATATAGTTGACAAATAACCAGTACTTCTGATTCCTGGTCAGATACCATTCTGATATCTGCTAGAATCTATAACTTTTGTTTCCAAGCACTTTTCTACCAAGAACTCATTTAAGGTAAGTCTTTCATCTAAGCTTATTAAATAAGGGACATAAATATGCATGTTTCAATATGCAAATGATAGATATGATAAGACTTATAATAGCATGCATTTATATTTTTCAAATAATATAGTTACTTTTTAGTTACATGTTAAAGATTTTGTAGAATTGTAACTCCATGTTGTTCATTTATCTATTTAATGTTACTTTAAAAAAATGAATTCTTGATTTTATTTATATATAGTGAACACCTATATGCTTATAAATTCTTGGTAAATTCTTATTCTTTTCCATTGTTATTTGTACCTCAGTACATTTAGATTTCATTGTTTAAAACTCTATCTCTTGCATGTCAAGAACATCTTATTCTAAAGCACATATGAAAAACATGTCTGAGGTAGATTTAGTCCATAATGAGTTCTTATTTCTCAAAATTATTCTTACTAATATCCTTAACTTGTCTAGAGAATCTTGTCTTCCCTAGGGAATAGAACCCTAAGGGGTTCCCCACCTGGAGTGAAAGGCATGGTTGTAGAGCAGAGGAAATCTCCTCGGGGCAGAAGTCGTCCACTCTAAAGAGCCGTGACTGTTTGTTTCATGAACTACACGAAGTTCTGGTATTCACACTCACTTGTTTTGGATGGCTTATGTAATTTTTTTGCTTTTGATTTGTCTTTTTTTCAGTACTCAACTTTAGCACCTAATCTGAGATGAGCCAGAAAGGGTTTCCTTCTATTGTTACACTTTTCCTAAATTCTTAGACGTTTTATATAAAGGTTTCATATGATGTTCTATTATTCCTATTCAAAACACCTATCTGAGGGTATTGTGTGCATTTTCATACATTGAATGACCTTTCTTTACTAGGAGTTGCTTAGGAAAATTGAGTTGGCATCTAGGATATTAACAATAAAATGGCCCATGTGTGAACTGGATGACAGGAATTTTTTTCCTGTCTTTGATATAGAATTTACAGCCTCACTTTCTTTGGGTCTTTGTCAAGACCTGAAGAATGATAGTGTCATTCTGCTTACTTCTCATGAAAACCAGAAGCATGGCATCTTTGGTCTACCCTATTGGCTCTGTTGCCGGCCATAGGGCAGATGTTGGTAAGAGGTGAAGCAGGTGGATAAAATTTGAACACTTTGGGATTTATAGGGGTATCAACTCTACTGGGCAAAAAAGAAGCTGTGAATGAAAGTAAATCTTGCTTAATATCACCATAAACAGATTTCCAATATTTTTCATGTGCCCAGGAAATACTCCATTGTTTACTTAATATTTATATTTCATAGTTTATATTAACTGAATATTTTTGAGGCACTGTCTTATCTGCCATGGTCCTGAGCATGAGGTGTATTAACATTAAATCCTGAACCAGTGAAAACATAGAATTATTAGAGAGAAAAACAAAGGTAAATGGACCTCAATACATTTGTGTGTATATATATATGCATGTGTGTTTGCAAATATATATTCACTTATAAAAAGCAAACTGTTGCATGGATATTATTATCAGAATAATGTACCCAGAAGACTACTAGGCAATGATAATTTTTATTATGTGGTTTGGGTTATGTTTGCATATACACAATAGATATCATAAATCCTAAATGTTTAGGAAGTTCCATGTACCAACTAATATATATTTTTTTCTGAGACAGGTTCTTAATATGTAGACTTGGCTGTCCTGGAACTCCCTATGTAGACCATGTTGGCCTCAAACTCAGAGAAATTCACTTGTCTTTGCCTCTTGGGAGCTGAAATTAAATTATGCATCAACATATCCCATCCCATCTGTTAGTACTCTTCTTGTTAGGTTTGTTTTAATTTATTAGTTGTCCTTGTAAACAAATTATCAGATAAAAATATGTATTCTAGAGAGAAAAGCAAAGTAATGTAAGTAATACATTTTGTTTATATAGTAGCACATGAAAATCCAACATTTCTTCTATCAATAGCTGCAAAAGACTCCAGGTTTTTGTGTATAAGGTATCTACTATCCAGATGAAGCTCAGATAGGATGGGTGGGAAGATGCAAGATTTTCTTGAGAAAATGATGAAGCCAGCCATTGGAATATCTTGAATTTTCCCTGATGTTGCATTGGCTGTGAGAAATTTCAAAGAGAGACTCATTTTGACTTTTCATTTATCAATAGAAATAGTATCTTAGATGAATGCAATGATAAGTAACAGACACTGTGCTTCTCTTACAGGCAATGACTGCTATCATAAAGGGTATATTTACAACCATTTTCCTTGTGGAATTCATCATTGAGAACCTGTTAAATGGATTCATAGCACTGGTGAATTGTCTGGACTGGGTTCAGCGAAGAAAGATCTCTCCAGTGGATCAAATCATCATTGCTCTGACAGTCTTCAGAGTTGCTCAGTTCTGGCTTGTAGAAATAAATATATTATTTTTTCTTATTCACTCAGTAAAAATGACAGAAGTAATAGTAAGAGTGATAAGTTTTTCCTGGGTTGTGACAAATCATTTTAATCTTTGGCTTTCTACCAAACTCAGCATTTTTTACCTTCTCAAGATAGTCAATTTTTCTAATTCATTTTTTCTTTACCTAAAATGGAGAGTTAGGAAGGTGGTTTCATTGACCCTGATACTGTCTCTGTTCCTCTTGTTTTTACACATCAAAATCATCAACAGCCATGTTGATGTCTGGATTGATGTGAATGGAAGAAACTTGTCTTATTTCAATTTGAGGAACTCTACATTATTTCTCAAACATGCTTTATTTATTAACTCCATCTTTGCCCTCATTCCCTTTGCTTTGTCACTGGTGGCTTTTTTTCTGCTCATGTTTTCTTTGTGGAAGCATAAGAAGAGGATGCATCACATCACCAGGGGTTCCAGTGATGCCAACATCACAGCCCATATTAAAGCCTTGCAAACTGGGATTGCCTTCCTCTCTCTTTATGCCATTTTTTTTACTTTTTCTTGTGATCAATATCTTCAGCATTGAATTGAAGGAGGATTACATTATGTTTTTTAGAATGTTTATCTTAATAGCTTTTTCTTCATGTCAGTCCTTTGTTCTGATTCTGGGAAACGCTAAGCTGAGAAAAGCTGCCCTTGCTGTATTGTGGTGGCTGAGGTGTAGACCCAAAGATGCAGAATGCTCCTGTCCCTATTAAGTTTTGGTATTTTCATGCTTGTTCTAAAGGAGAGTCAAGGCTTAAGAAATACTTTTATGTTTAACTTTGTTTCCCATGATAATCTTTTTTGTATACAATATTGTTACATTTATAAAAATACATTTGTATTCAGCATTACCCAAACATATTACAATTTTATTAGTGTATTTACAAATATATGACACACAGAAAAGGACATCAATGCAGCCTACCTCAAAATGAGATCTTCATGAAACAGTATTAATTTTGTTGGACTATAATAGCATAAATTGAGGTTCCCAGAAAAAAAAAAACCTTCACCTATGTCCAAGATTCTACAAAAAGCTGGTTTATTTATTACAATTTTTGTTTGTGATCAGTTGGAGTCTTACAGATCCAGAGTCAAGTTATGCAGAAGTACTTTTATTTCCCTTAATAGCCATTCCTCTATGTCTTATCTAACATCCTCTAGACTAGCAAATAAAGTCTCTGGAATATATTCTTAGTGAAACAGGAGCTTTCCCCAAACCAAAGCATAGGGTAGCATCTAAAACCACATCGACTGTTTCGTTGTTAACTCTAACTGGTCTACCCATGGGCTCTACTAATGTATCTGGCAAATAACATGATGTATACATTTCTTTTATTCTCTGATTCTTAAAAGCTTCTGCACAAGCTCAGTGCTGGAACATACTATTTAGACATCTTGAATCTCTGTTTCTAGCCTGCAATAATCATATTTGGCTTAATAAACTACCACTTATTCTATCTTAGGGTATGGCTGTTGTTTCATCAATAATAGATTTTTTTCAAGATTTTAAATTGAGACTCTTAGGAAAGACATATTGTTTATGTATAGGAGACATAGCTTTTAAGAAACAAATTTATAATTTTAGATACATTAAAAACAATTTACTAAAGATGTGCCTGAAGTTATTCATTAAAATGAAAACTCAAACCTGACTTATAAAGCAGAGCTCTACACACATCATTTCAAATATGTTACCCAACTTACAAACAAGGTTTAGAAATACCTCAGAATTGTGAATCTGGTTTATTGATATTTTCTATCTTTATAATTAGGTTTAATGTCATGTGTGGTAATATTTTGTTTGTGCTTTAACAAAGCTTGTCTGAAGATCAGAGGGTGGAGCTAGCCACTAGATAACCATAGAGGCCAGGCAGTGGTAGCACACACCTTTAATTCCAGCACTTGGGAGGAAGAAACAGGAGGATCAGGAGTGCAAGGCCACCCTGGGCTATACATGATTGATCCAGTCTAAAAGAGAAACAGAGTCAGGCAGTGGTGGCACACACCTTTGATCTCAGCACTTGAGATCTCACATCTTTAATCCAAGTACTAGTGAGATGGAGACAGGAAGTGATATGGCTTGGCAGAGAGAGGAATGTAAGGCAGGAGGAGTCAGGAGCTCAGCTTCTTTTCAGGTTGAGGATTTGGTAGAGGTAAGAAGTATCTCTAGTGTCTGGCTGCTCTCCTTCTCTGATCTTTCAGCTTTCAGTCTGATATCTGACTCCAGGTTTTTATTATTAAGACGAATTAGGATTTGTGCTACAATCATGAATCTTAAATACAGCTATAATTGAGAATATATATTTAACATTCAGAAATACATTGTTTTTCTGAGGTAATTTTCAAACATGAAGCACATTAATTTCAATTTTAATATATAAGACCCCAAATCTTGGCTGAAAATAGTCTTCTAATCGAAGCTGATGATTTTTGTTATATTTTATGCCATTATGCACCTACATTTTAATAGGTTGGGAAAACCACATTATGATAATAAAAGGAATTTTACATAAATTGAGTGATAAATACATGGCATTAACTTTTCCTGCATGGATATATTATTGGTGTTGCTTGCATTAGAAAAATTAGAAGTAAAAAGAATGAAATGTATATAAATTTTAAATAAATTAAATCTATGTGGATGAGAAAAGGAATGCTCTTTTTCCTATCTTCAAAGGTGCTAACTCTTCAGCAAGAGGTCTTTCTTCTTCCCTCCCTCCCTCCCTTTCTTCTTCTTCTTCTTCTTCTTCTTCTTCTTCTTCTTCTTCTTCTTCTTCTTCTTCTTCTTCTCCTCCTCCTCCTCCTCCTCCTCCTCCTCCTCCTCCTCCTCCTCCTTCTTCTTCTTCATCTCCTCCTCCTCCCCCTCCTCCTCCTCCTTCTTCTCTCTCTCTCTCTCTCTCTCTCTGTCTCTGTCTCTGTCTCTCTCTGTCTCTGTCTCTGTCTCTGTCTCTGTCTCTCTCTCTCTCTCAATGAAGAATTATTTATTTAAGCTCATTTCCCAAAAGAAATCCATCAAACTACACCTGATTTGGCAAAGTTCTTTTTGGGTGCCTCAATTATTCATTTTTTCATTAAAACAAAACAAAACAAAACAAAACAAAACAAAACAAAATACTATGTTGTTTGAGTTTGCTTTTTTTCTGTCTCACTTTTATTAGTTCTGTGAGAATATCTTACAATGTTTTAGTCACTCTCCTGCCCCACACCTTAAGGTCCATCGCTCCCTTTCGAACACATACGTTTTTGCCAAGGTTCATTGTTGTCTCTCACCCCTCTCTTTTCTCAGTTATAAAGTGGTTGGTTTATCTGATGATGTTTGTGCCATTGTTGCAGCAGTGGGCCTATATTACTGGAGGAGTCATTTGCTGGTGGCCATGTCAGAGGAGTAGCGGTTGGCAATTGACTTAACAGGATCAGCCCACCAGGAAACAAAACCCTGATAGATGAATCTTGGATAGACAAGGCCTCAAGAGCCTCTGTCCCAGAATGTTTCTTGCTACTGTGGTGTCTTTGCATATTTACCATTGTCATTTTTCTCTGGTAACTGGCATGGTGTGAATGAACATAAGAGATCCCCACTGACCTGAATGCAGTATGATTATTTCTTGGAAATACCCTGTTCTACTGGGCATTTTTACCTGTGGATTATTATGAAGGTGATTTTATCCTAAACTATACTGTTTAACTGAAGCAGTGATTTTGTACAATAATAGTATTAGTTAAAATAAGATTTTGATGATTGAGGGTTTTTAATATATATAGTAAGGAATTATGATAGAGGTTATTTTAGTGGAAAAATTAACACAGGTAAAGGAAGGATAAAAGGTTATCCCTGCCTCTGATAAAGCAGAGGCTTCACAGGATTAAAAAACAAACAAAAAAAAAAAACAAGGAAGAGTCACAGAGCTAGAACATATGATTTTCTTTTGAGGAGCCATATAGACTGTGCCTTAGGTTAATGATTAAGAAAAACAATTGAGTCCAGTATCCCTGATAGCTTAAATTCTTTTCATCTTAATGTTGGGAGATTTGTTCGCAGGTTTTGGAGTGCATCACAGCTGAAACAAAGCTTTGAAAATGACATGAGGTTAGGTTAAGATGTTTTGATAATATCTTTGAGGTGAAAAAAAAAAACCTAAGGAAACAACCTAGAGTTCAAAAGGACATATAACTGAGTGATTCATTCCTTAAGGTTAGGAATAAAAAACAAACAGCCCAATTATTATTAGCTAACATGCTTTCCTTGCTAGGATTGTTCGGTGATCAAAGATGATGAATAATTTCTTTTGCCAATTTCTGTCCTCAAGTTTCTGATTTAAAAAAAAGAAACAGTTGATGATGAGTGGGTGTGTGCCCCAAGGATTTAAAATAGAACTGTAGGCTGTAGTTTTGTCTTACTGACTGTGTCCTTTGCTCTACAAAAGCTTCTCAGTTTCAGGAGGTCCCATTTATTAATTGTCGCTCTCAGTGTCTGTGCTACTGGTGTTATATTTAGGAAGTGGTCTCCTGTGCCAATTTGTTCCAGACTACTCACTACTTTCTCTTCTATCAATTCATTGTAACTAGATTTATGTTAAGTTCTTTGATCTACTTGGACTTGAGTTTTGTGCATGGTGACAGATATGGATCTATTTGCAATCTTCTACACATTGACATACAGTTATTCCAGCACCATTTGTTGAATATGCTTTCTTTTTTCCATTGTACAGTTTTGGCTTCTTTGTCAAAAATCTTTGTTCATAGGTGTGGACAGGGGGCTGATCTCCAAAATATATAAAGAATTCAAAAAGCTAGACATGAAAATACTGAACAAGCCAATTAAAAAATGGACTACAGAGCTTAACAGAGAATTCTCAACAGAAGAATCTCAAATGGCTGAAAGGCATTTAAGGAACTGCTCAACATCCTTAATCATCAGGGAAATGCAAATCAAAACAACTCTGAGATACTATCTTACACCTGTCAGAATGGCTAAGATCAAAAACACTGAAGACATCTTATGTTGGAGAGGATGTGGAGTCCTCCACAGTTGGTGGGAATGCAAACTTGTACAGCTTCTCTGGAAATCAGTATGACGATTTCTCAGAAAATTGGGAATAAGTCTTCCTCAAGACACAGTTATAGCACTCTTGGGCATATACCCAAGGAATGCTCAATCATACCACAAGGACACATGCTCAACTATGATCATATCAGCATTATTCATAATAGCAAGAATCTGGAAACAACCTAGATGCTCCTCAACTGAAGAATGGATAAAGAAAATGTGACACAAATACATAATGGATTACTACTCAGCAGTAAAAGAATATATCATGAAATTTGCAGACAAATGGATGGAACTAGAAAATATCATCTAGAGTGCAGTAACCCAGACTCAGAAGAACAAACATAGTATGTACTCACTCATAAGTGGATACTAAATGTGAGGGAAGGGATGGCCATACTGCAACCCACAACTCCACAGAGGCTAGCTAACAGGGAAAGAACCTAGGAGGGACACATGGATGACCTGTGAAGGAGAAGTAGATGGGATCTACATGAGTGGACTGGGTGTGTGGGGGTGGCAGAGGGCAAGGAGTGGGGGATGAGAACAAAGGGAAATGGGAGGGTCAAGCTGGAACAGGGACAGAGTGGGAGGACAGGGAGGAAGATACCATGATAGATGAGGACATCATGGGAATAGGAAGAGGCAGGGTGCTGGGGAGGCTCTCAGGAATCTACAAGGTTGACCCCACCTTGGTCTGCTGGCAGTGGTCCAGAGGGTGCCTGGACCAGTCTACTCTGGTGACCAGCCTAGCAAATATCCTAGCTGTCATCATAGAGCCTTTGTCAAGTGACTGATGGAGGCAGATGCAGAGATCCACCGCCAGACACCAGGCTGAGCTCAGGGAATCCAATTGATGAGAGAGAGGAGAGATTCTGCAGGCAAAAGACGTTGAGATCATGAAGGAAGGATGTGCAGAAATGACTGGCCACACTAGTGGAGGCCATGAACTGTGGACTGGTGGCTGTGGAGCCCCATGGGACTGGACTAGGCCCTCTGGATACGGAAGACAGTTGTTTGGCTCAAACTGTTTGGGGGACACCCAGGCAGGGGGATTGGGATATGTCCCTGGTCTATGGGCAGGCTTCTGGGAATCAGGTGCCTGAGGTGTGATGCCTTGCACAGCCTTGGTGCAGTGGGAAGGGGCTTGGACCTGCCTAGGCTCAGTGTGCTGGGTTCAGCTGACTCCCCATGGGAAACCTCTAATTGGGGGATCGGGGCATGTGCAGTGGCTTGGGAAAGAGGGCTGCGGGGTGGGAGGAGGGAGGAGGGGGGAATCTGTGGATAGTATGTGGAGTTAGTAAAAAATTTCTTAATAAAGAAAAATGAAAAAAATAAAATAGAACTGACTGGTTCTTTTTCATATATAAAAGTTTAGATTTTTAATATTATATTTGTGTTTTAATTTTACACATCAGCCATGGGTTCCCCTGTCCTCCCCACTCCCAACCCCCAACCCCACCTTCCCCCCAGTACCTCCCCTCCATTCCCATCTCCTCCAGGGCCAAGACTCCACTGGGGATTCATTTAAACCTGGTGGATTCAGTACAGGCAGGTCCAGTCCCCTCCTTCCAGGCTGAGCAAAGTGTCCCTGTGTAAGCCCAAGGTTCAAAACAGCCAGCTCATGCATTAAGGACAGGTCCCAGTCCCAGGTCCCACAGCCTGGATGCCTCCCAAAGAGTTCAAGCTATTCAATTGTCTCACTTATCCAGAGGGCCTGCTCCAGCTGGGGGCTCCACATAATTCATGTGCTTCCATTAGTTTGGTTATTTGTCCCTGTGCTTTTCCAATCTTGGTCTCAACAATTCACGCTCTTACAGTCCCTCCTCTTTCTCGACAATTGGACTCCTGGAGATCCACCTGGGGCCTAGCTGAGGATCTCTGCATACACTTCCATCAGTTATTGGATGAGAGTTCCAGCACGATCATTAGGGTGTTTAGTCATCTGATCACCAGACTAGGTCAGATCCGGCTTTCTTTCAACCATTGCCAGCAGCCTACAGAGGATATATCATTGTGGATGTCTGGAGACCTCTCAAGCACTCTGCCTATTCCTGTTCTCATGTGGTCATCATTTATCATGGTCTGTTATTTCTTGTTCTCCCTTTCTGTTCTTCATCCAGCTGGGATGTCCTGCTCCCCTAAGCTTTCTTCCCCTCAAACCTTGGCCTTCATTACTCCCACTGTCATCCAGGTTGTTCATGTAGCTCTCATCCATTTCTCTGTCATTTGGCAATCCCTGTGTCTTTCCTAGGGTCCTATTTTCTAGGTAGCCTTCCTGGAGTTGTGTAGCAGTCTAGTCATCTTTGTTTTACATCTAGTATCCTACTATGAGTGAGTACATACCATGTTTGTCCTTCTGAGTCTGGGTTAACTCACTCAGGATGATTTTTTCTAGATCCATCCATTTGCCTGCAAACCTCATGATGTCATTGTTTTTCTCTGCTGAGTAGTACTCCATTGTGTATATGTACCATATTTTCTTTATCCATTCTTCAGTTGAAGGGCATCTAGGTTGTTTCCAGGTTCTGGCTATTACAAACAATGCTGATATGAACATAGCTGAGCAAATGGCCTTGTGGTATGATTGAGCATTCCTTGGGTATATGCCCAAGAGTGGTATAGCTGGGTCTTGGGGGAGATGGATTCCCAATTTTCTAAGGAAGTGCCATATAGATTTCCAAAGTGGCTGTACAAGCTTGCATTCCCACCAGCAGTGGAGAAGAGTTCCCCTTGCTCCACATCCTCTCCAGCATAAGCTGTCTTCTGTGTTTTTGATCTTAGCCATTCTGACAGGTGTAAGGTGGTATCTCAGAGTCATTTTGATTTGCATTTCTCAGATAATTAGGGATGTTGAGCAATTCCTTAAATGTCTTTCAGCCATTTGAACTTCCTCTGCTGAGAATTCTCTGTTTAGTTCTATAGCCCACTTCTTAATTGGACTGTTGGGCATTTTGATGTCTAATTTCTTGAGTTCTTTATATATTCTGGATAACAACCCTCTGTCAGGTGTGGGGTTGGTGAAGGCCTTTTCCCATTCTGTAGGCTCTTTCTTTGTCTTGCTGACCATGTCTTTTGCTCTACAAAAGCTTCTCAGTTTCAACAGGTCCCATTGATTGATTGTATCTCTCAGTGTCTGTGCTACTGATGTTATATTTAGAAAGTGATCTCCAGTGCCAATGCGTTCATGACTACTTCCTACTTTCTCTTCTTTCAGGTTCAGAGTAACTGGATTTATGTTGAGGTCTTTGATCCACTTGGATTTAAGTTTTGTGCACGGTGAGAGATATGGATCTATTTGCAGCCTTCAACACATTGACATCCAGTTATGCCAGCACCATTTGTTGAAGATGCTTTCTTTTTTACATGGTGCAGTTTTGGCTTCTTTGTCAAAAAATATGTTCATAGGTATGTGGGTTTATGTCAGGGTCTTCAATTCGATTCCATTGGTCCACATGTCAGTTTTTATGCCAGTACCAAGCTTTTTTTTTTTTTTTTTTTAAGTTAGCTCTATAGTAGAGCATGAGGTCGGGAATCGTGATGCCTCCAGAGGTTGTTTTATTGTACAGGATTCTTTTGGCTATCCTGGGTATTTTGTTTTTCCATATGAAGTTGAGTATCATTCTTTCCAGGTCTGTGAAGAATTGTGTTGGTGTTTTGATGGGGATTGCATTGCATTGAATCTGTAGATTTCTTTTGGTAAGATTGCCATTTTTACTATATTAATCCTGCCTATCTATGAGCATGGGAGATCTTTCCATTTTCTGACATCTTCTTCCATTTCTTTTTTCAGGGACTTAAAGTTCTTGTCATATAGGTCCTTCACATGCTTAGTTAGCATAACCCCAAGGAATTTTATATCATTTGTGGCTATTGTAAAGTGTGATGTATCTCTGATTTTCTTCTCAGTCTGTTTGTCTATTGTATATAGGAGGGCTACTGATTTATTTGAGTTGATCTTGTATCCTGCTATATTGCTGAAGGTGTTTATAAGCTGTATTAGTTCCTTGGTTGAATTTTTGGGGTCACTCATGTATACTATCATGTCATCTGCAAATAGGGAAAGCTTGACTTCTGAACCAAAAGCTGTGGAGCCCCCAACTGGATCATGCCCTCTGGATAAGTGAGCCAGTTGAATAGCTTGAACTGTTTGGGAGGCACTCAGGCAGTGGGACCTGGACCTGTCCTTAGTGCATGAGCTGGCTGTTTTGAACCTTGGGCTTACACAGGGACACTTTGCTCAGCCTGGAAGGAGGGGACTGGACCTGCCAGTACTGAATCCACCAGGTTGAGTTGAATCCCCAGTGGAGTCTTGGCCCTGGAGGAGATGGGAATGGAGGGGAGGTAATGAGGGGAAGTTAGGGATGGGGGTGGGAGGGGGGAGTACAGGGGAACCCATGGCTAATGTGTAAAATTAAAGCACAAATATTATTTTAAAAAAAGAAAAAGAAAAAAAAAGAGCTGCAGAGCTAAACAAAGAATTCTCAATGTAAGAATCTCAAATTCCCAAAAGATATCTAAGGAATTGCTCAACATCCTTAGTCATAAGGGATATGCAAATCAAAATGACTCTAAGATGATACCATCCTACACCTGTCAGAATGGCTAAAATAAAACAACAACAACAACAACAACGACAACAACAACAACAACAACAATTGAAGACAGCTTATGTTGGAGAGGATGTGGAGCAAGTAGAACACTCCTCCACTGGTTGTGGGAGTGCAAACTTATTCAGCTACTTTGGAAATAAGTATGGTGATTTCTCAGAAAATTGGGAATCAATCTTCCTCAAGACCCAGCTATACCACTCTTGGTCATATACCCAAGGAATCCTTATTCATACCACAAGGACCCATGCTCAACTATGTTCATAGCAGCATTATTTGTAATAGCCAAAACCTGGAAGCAACCTAGATGCTCTTCAACTGAAGAATGGATTGAGAAAATGTGGTACATATACACAATAGAGTATTACTCAGCAAAGGAAAACAATGACATCATGAAATTTGTAGGCAAATGGGTGGGACTTGTAGCTGGAGACCTTCTCTCCAGCCCCCACTAAGCCAAGCCCTAGCAGTCCGACAACCCACTTATAAAATAAACATGTAGATGCTTATATTATTTAAACTGCTTGGCCATTAGCTCAGGCCTACCATTATCTAGCTGTTACTCTTATATTCAGCCCATTTCTATTAATCTATACTTTGCCACGTGACACATGGCATACCAGTACCTTACATCTTGCTTGTCATGGCAGCAGGCTGCAGGTCTCTCTTTCCCAGCCTCCATTTCCCCCAATTCTCTTCTCTGCTTTTCCCGCCTATACTTCCTGCCTGCCTAATGGCCAATCAGTGTTTTATTTATTAACCAATCAGAGCAGCACATTCACAGCATAGGAAAGATCCCACAGCAGGGACTATAAAATATCCTGGGTGAGGTAACCTAGACTCAGAAGGACAAACCAGTATGTACTCACTCATAAGTGGATACTAGATGTAGAGCAAAGGATAACTAGACTTCAACCTACTACTCCAGAGAAGCAAGCTAAAAAGGAAGACCCAAAGTGGGAAGCATGGATCACCCTGGGAAGGGGAAATAGATGAAATCTCCATGAGTAAACTGGGGATGAATGGTGGGCAATGGAAGGTAGGTGATGGAGGATGAGAACATAAGGGAACATGATGATTGAGCTGGAACAGAGATGGAGTGAGAAAGCAGTGAAATAGATACCATGATAGATGGAGACATCATGGGGATAGAGAGAAACCAAGTGCTAGGGATGATCCCAGGAATCCTCAGGGATGACCCCAATTTGGACTACTAGAAATAGTGGAGAGTATGCCTGAACTCAACTGGCTTTCCCCAGAGATCAGATTGGTGAATATCTTAACTGGCATCACAGTGTTTTTCTCCAGTGACTGATGGAAGCAGATGCAGAGATTGGCAGCCAGGCACCAGTTCAAGCTCCAGGAGTCCAGTTGTGGAGAGAGAAGAGGGCATCAAGATCATAATGGGGAAACCTGCAGAGGCAACCAAACCAAACTAGTGGGAACTCATGAAAGTTGAATCAATGGCTGTAGTGCCTGCATGGGACTGGATTGGGTCCTCTGTATGGTGAGACAGTTGTGTAGCCTGATCTGCTTAGCAGGCCCCTGGTGGTAGGCCATCTCTGGTGTATGAGTGGGCTTTTTGGAGCCCACTACCTGTGATGGGATACCTCTCACAGCCTTGAGGCAGGGGGAGGAACTTGGACTTGCCTTTACTTGATGTGTAAATGTTGTTAAGGATTGTATTTCATATTTTCTGTCATGAACAGAATTGTTTGAAACCCATGCAAAACAATGTAAACCATAGTCCAGCAAACAAAACATGCAAATGATTCTTTCTCGCATCTGACTGAATTAGAGAGAAGGACATTCAGTTAAAATTGTCAGGTGGAGGCCCCTAGTTTAATATGAACTTAAAGATAATAGAAATTAAATCAGAATGGCATGTGTTTTGTGGAAGACCACATAAGCTCAGAGGAAATGTTGCCTGATAATGCAACCTGACAACAAGCCAGTGAAAGGTGCCTCACCAGAAAACCAATCCATGGGACCTTGACCTTGGATTTCTAACCTTCAGAACTCTGAGAAAATTAATTTCTATTTTTTTAGCCCCTTGGTATTTTGTTATAGTTTCCCAACACATTAATAAGAAGACAGAAATATAAAAGGAAAAGAGTAATGTCAAATACATAAGGATTGTTACTAATAAAAATAAAACATTTACAGAGCACCTATGTGATTTGAATGTTTCATAAGGATCTGAAAACATGCTGAGGCTTGGGCTTTGGTTGAAAGGAGAGAGGGAAGCAATTCAGTTGTGATTAGTAAGAAGATTGTTAGATATACTAATAAGTGTGTGCTACTTACAGAATAAGTAAGAATAGTAAACCCCTTAAGAGAAAGTTGGGATACATATCTAAGTTGGTCCATCAATCTAAGATGAAGACCAGGAGAGTTGCTGATTAAAGGAGAAAGCATAAGCAAAGTCTTTGGACAGGACTCATGGCTTTGACTTTTCTCTTTAAGGCTAACATAAAAAATCAACTTTCCCATGTACCTTTCCAATTCTTTCATTTTCAGAATACAAAATATCTTTGAACACTGTCTTATAAACCTAGCACAAAAAGCTGGTGTTTCTTTACTCCAATGAATCTGACTTTGCCAAGAACATCAGTGAATCTCTGTTACCAACTCATAGTCATATTAACTGTCAGTATTATGGATTGAGTTTTTCATGTTTTCAGGAATTGTTCTTTATGGTTTTTATCTTGTTCATTTAGTGTTTCTTCTCACTCTCTGGTAAACTTTCATAGATAAAGTTTCAGCTTTATAAACTATTCTGTTACAGTAATCTTGCAGGTGTTCTCATACATTGTTCGGTGAACACAGCTAAGTAGATGCAGTAAAGTAAATACTTTAACTGAGTAGAATACAAACTCTATAAATATTGATTTTGCAAATATGTTTTAATTAATATTGATTCTGTAGGAAATTTGAAACAATTTAAGGTTGGATTACAAAGATAATACTCACCATCATTTAGTGTCAAGGCTATATTGTCTTTTATGCTCCTATGGTGGCATTTTTATTCTACGGTAGGAAGTAAAGGTTGAAACATGCCCCCCAGTTATGCCAAGAACAGATAGTATGTCAACATGAAATGCTGAATTCTCCAATCTTGGATGCAGCTGTGCCTCTGTCTTAGTATCTCACCTGTTTATATGATCTTGTTTAGTGAGCTGCTCCACCTCAGTGACTACTTTAGGGAACCACAATATATTTCTACTACTTTTCATGTACAAAGGACCCATTATTCAAAGTTTAGTAAATATTCACATTTATCATTATTTAGTTTAATATGCAAATACTTTGGAACAATTTCTTATCAATTATGATAAAGTCTGAGTTCAACACATGATAAATGCTGAGTAAATTGAAAATACTTGTATCAATGAAGTTAAAAATGAATATTTAGATCTTAAATAAGTATATGGTTTATGTTTTTTTGTAAATTGTAAAGTTTTATTCTTAATATTATGTACTCAAGCAATAGCATAATAGATAGATAAGTAATTTGTAGAAGAGCTTTGGTGATCAGTCCATAGAGTCTTAATCTGAACTATTAAAAATACCTTCAATGTTCATGAACTCCCTTATCCTGAGATTCTTGTTGCCTTCTACAGGCCTTAGAATGTTTTGAATATTTCTTGCCCATTAGTCAAATTGTCAATTAAAATATGTAAAGAAAGAAAAACCAGGAAACCAATGCAAATCAACATGTCTTTATTTATGTTTCAGCATCTGAGATTTCAGCATTTCCTTCACCATCAGTAGCAGTAGACTCCAGGCTACCATAGGACACATGGAATCTGCATATGACTCAGTGGGACTATGTCAAACAGTATACTTTCATAAATACAACTATAATCACCTACATTGGTAAATCTCTGTGTTTTCTTATTTGTTATTGTATTGGGAATTTTAGAAAGATGCTATGAATTTCTTTAAAAATCTTTAAAATGAACACATTAACAAAAATTCTTCAGTGACTACAGACATCAGGATATTCACTTATGGACAATGGATATTGCCATACAGATCATATGCAAAGCTACTATTATTGTGGAATTCATAATTGGGAATGCTGCAAATGGATTCATAGCATTGGTGAACATCATAGACTGGGTCAAGAGAAGAAAGATCTCTTCAGTGGATCAGATACTCACTGCTTTGGCAATCTCCAGAATAAATATGTTGTGGTCTGTATTTATTATTTCACTAATATATTCACTGTATCCAGATTTAGAAATGACTGTGAAAATGGTAAGACTAAAAAATAACACCTGGATTCTTGCAAATCATTTTAGCATCTGGCTGGCCACTATCCTCAGCATCTTTTATTTTCTCAAGATAGCCAATTTTTCTAACTATATTTTTCTCTACCTAAAGTGGAGATTTAAGAAGGTGATTTCAGTGACCTTGCTGCTGTCTCTGGTCTTCTTGTTTGTAAATATTTTAGTGATGAACATACATATTGATGTCTGGACTGATGAACCCAAAAGAAATCTCTCTTACAGTTCTACATCAAATGATTGCACACAATTTTTCAGATTTATATTTTTAATCAATACAATGTTCACACTTATCCCTTTCACTGTTTCTCTGATAATTTTTACCCTGCTTATTTTCTCCCTGTTGACACATCTGAAGAACATGTGGTACAACGTCGAAGGCTCCAGAGACCCCAGCATCATTGCCCACATAAATGCCTTGCAAACTGTGGTCACATTTCTCCTCTTCTACATAGTTTTCTTTCTATCCCTTGCCACACAAGTTTGGGCCTCTCAGTTTATAGAGAAATATGATTTGGTTTTTGCTGCTATTGTAATTGCTTTTCCTTCAGTCCACCCATGTGTTCTGATTCTGAGAAATAGTAAACTTAGGCAGGCTTCTCTTTTGGTGTTGTGGTGGATGAGGTGCAGGTCCAAAGATGTAGACAACTTTGTACCTTGATAAACTTTGTCAAAGATAATGAAGAAAGAAACTTCTTTGTTAAGAAATTCTTGTTCAATATTGCTGGAATATTGCACCCCATGGAACCTTCTCTATAATCGACCACACACTTGGCCACAAAGCAAGTCTCAACAGATACAAAACAATTAGAATAACCTCCTGTGTTCTATTGGACCACCATGGTTTAAAGTTAGATTTCAACAATAGAAAAAACTACAGAAATCCTACAATCTCATGGAAACTGAATAATGCTCAACTGAATCACCAATGGGTTAAGGAAGAAAGAAATTAAAGACTTCCTAGAGATCAAGAAAAATGAATACACCACATACCCAAACTTATGGGATAATACGAAGGCAGTGCTAAGAGGGAAATTCATAGCACTGAATGCCCACATAATGAAGCTGGAGAAATCTCATGCTAGTGACTTGACAGCACACCTGAAAGCCCTTGAACAGGAAGAAGAAAAGTCTCCCAGGAGGAACAGATGCCAGGAAATTATCAAATTGAGAGCTGAAATCAATAAAATAGAAATAAAGTGAACAATACAAAGAATTAATGAAACAAAGAGTTGGTTTTTTGAGAAGATCAACAAGATAGACCAAGCCTTATCCAAACTAACCAAAAGACAGAGAGAAAGCATCCAAATTAACAAAATCAGAATGGAAAGGGGGACATAACAACAGACAATGAGGAAATCCAGAGAATCATCAGGTCATACTTCAAAAACCTCTACTCCACAAAACTAGAAAATCTAAAAGAAATGGATAATTTTCTGGATAAGTACCACATACCTAAGTTAAATCAAGACCAGATAAACCATTTAAATAGTCCAATAACCCCTAAGAAAATAGAATCAGTCATTAAAAGTCTCCCAACCAAAAAAATCCCTGGACCTGATGGTTTCACTGCAGAATTCTACCAGATCGTCAAAGAAGACTTAATACCAATACTCTTTAAATTGTTCCACACAATAGAAGCAGAAGGTATATTACCAAACTCCTTCTATGAGGCTACAATTACCCTGATTTCTAAACCAAACAAAGATGCAACAAAGAAAGAGAACTACAGACTGATCTCCCTCTATAGTGATACTTTATTTATATTGAAATGTGATTTTATTTGTATTTCAATAAAGTTGCCTTGAGGTCGGAGCAAGCCAGAGCAGAAGCTGAGCAGTAGTGGGGCACGCCTTTAATCCCAGCACTTGAGAGGCAGAGCTAGGAGGATCTCTGTGTGTTCAAGGACACACGCCAGCATGGCAGACACATGCCTTTAATCTCAATACCAACAATAGAAGACCTGGAGGTCTGTACAAACAGGCAGTGACAAGGAGGTCATGTGGCTGGGTTTACAACCAATGAGAAAACAGAACAGAAAGTCTTTAAATAGACAGGACACACAGAAGTAGGTCTCAGGCGGAGAGGAAGAATAGCAGAAGCAGTGAAGGGTAAGGTTTTCCGCACTTGCTCTGACCTCGTGGTTTTTAACTCTGCAATCAGTTCTGTGTTTCTTATTTCACAAGATGGATACATCTATATTTGGCACCCAACGTGGCAAGAATTCATTAAAAAACCGCTTGCCTTGGCAGTGGGTCTGACTTCCCGCCTGGGTGGGCCTGGCTCCCTAGCTCTGGCCTAGTCCCGGCCTAACCTGGGCCTAACCCCAGCCTAGCTCAGCTTAGGACTCAGGCCCAACCTACCTTAGCTATGAGCGGTTACCGCCGCAGCTGGAGTTACTTGCTTAAAAAGCTGGTGCTACAAACAACGCAAGCCTGCGGGAGCTAACGCTAATTGCAGGAGCTACACGCAACTGCAGATAGGCTGCTTTTGGCTGAAATGCCAGCACAGGTGGTCGGTCGGAGCTTAAGGAAGCCAGAGCCCAGGCTTGACTCCACTCAAACGGGAACATTGAAACGGTTGGATTCAAGCTTTTAGCCAGAACGTGAGTATGCTTTCTTGCTTTCTCTCTCTCTCTCTCTCTCTCTCTGGATTCCCACCTCGGACGCTAGGTAGCTGTTTTGAAATTCCCTCGGATTTCTACAGTTCTACACAGAATTGGTAAGTCATTTATATCAGATATTTTAAAGGAAAATATTTAAAAGAGATTTTTTTCCACATTAAAAAAAATGGGTTTTATGTGTACATTGGAAGAAAATTGGGCTTTGTTTGAAATTTTAGGCAGTATGGTAATGGAACAAATATATGAGAAGATTAATGTTGATTGAATTATGTACATTGTTATTCTTCTTATCCTTATTTTACACTTTAAAAAGACAGTCAATTTAAGTGCCAGGATAAAAATTTTAGAAAAACTTGTTAAACCTGTTAAAATGAATTATAGAGAAATTCAGATTCAGACAGAAGAAATTAACAGTGAAGTTGTTTCAGGATTGGATTATAAGGTTATAGAAAGAAAGCCTGTTTTCACACAATCACCCTTAATTTATCTGGTAACCATACAACAGCAACCTGGTCAAGTGACTACACAAAATATTTGGACTCCAGTTGAAATGTTAGACTTACGAAGGTTTAAGGAAGCAATAGTATCTTATGGCATGCATTCTCCATATGTAAAACAAATGTTAAACTCCTGGTCAACTTATAATAGGATTATACCACAGGACTGGTGGGAGCTGGCACAGGCGGTTCTGGAACCCCGACAGCAGCTCCAGTGGCAAATGTGGTTCAAAGAGGAAGCTAAAAACATAGCAAAACAATGTAGGGATAGAGGTATACAAATCTTCCAGGATCAGCTTATTGGAGAAGGCCAATATGCTGCAGTAGAAACACAATGTCTATATGATATCCAAACTCTAATTCTATGTTGAATGGCAGCCTTGAATGCATGGGGCAGAGTTGAGGAACCAGGGAAGAAAACTGAGTCATTTACAAAGGTTATACAGGGCCCAAAAGAATCTTTCACAGATTTCTTACAAAGACTGACTTCAGCAGTAAAGAGAATGGTCCCAAATTCAGAAGCTAGCCAGATAATAATTGAATCTTTGGCTTTTGAGAATGCAAATGAAGCATACAAGAGAATAATCAGGCCGTTAAAGGCGAGATCTGCACCCTTAGAAGATTGGATTAGAGACACGGTTAATGTTGAGGCTCATGATCATGATAATATGTGGGTAGGAGAAGCAATTTCAAGAGGTTTGAGGAATGTCAGATGTTTTGGATGTGGAAAGCAAGGACATTTGAAAAGGGACTGTAAACAGGGTACTTCTAGAAACAATGTTTCTTCAAGGAACAATGGCAACAGAATGCCCCTTCCTTCTGGAGTATGTAGAAGGTGTGGTAAGGGAAGACATTGGACCAATGAATGTAGATCAACAAGGGACAGACAAGGTAATACTTTGCCCCAGTCTTCAGGAAACTCCCAGAGGGGCCTCAGGCAGGCCCCTACAGTGAATCCAGTTCAGACCTTTCCTGCAATCGTAGAGGAGACCCCTACTCAGAGCAGTTAAATGACCAAATGCCTATTGGAATAAACCAGGCTACTCAGAGTAATGGATCAAGTGAGACAGAGAGAACAGAAAATTCATGAGAAACCATAAAGAAAATTTTTTGGCAAACTTCTATAAATGAACAAAGACCAAAATTAACAATAAAAATAAATGGTGTTTTGTTGTCTGGTCTGGTAGACACAGGTGCTGATGTTACCATAATTCCACCAGAATTTTGGCATCCATCTTGGCCTCTTCAGGAGGTAAATGTTCAATTGTTAGGAATTGGAACATTATCTCAAGTTAAACAGAGTGCAAGATGGCTCGAATGTATAGGCCCAGAAGGACAGAGAGGCAGATTAAAACCATATGTGGCTAACATAGCCATGAACCTGTGGGGTCGAGACCTGTTACAACAATGGAATACTCAGATTAACATCCCTCCAACCTCAGAAATAAATCATAAACTAGCACATGTTTCTGAGAGAAATATTAGAAGGTATTATTCTAATGAGTGGTCACCAGCCATCCATATTATACAAGAACATGGCACAAAAACTGATGATCTTCCAAAGACACCAACAGCTCTACCTTTAAAATGGTTAACAGACAAGCCTGTATGGGCTCATCAATGGCCTTTAACAACAGAGAAACTCCAGGCTTTAGAAGAGCTGGTAGAAGAACAGTTAAATGCTCAGCATATTGAAGAATCTACTAACCCATGGAATTCTCCTGTATTTGTTATTAAAAAGAAATCTGGTAAATGGAGAATGGTAACAGACCTTAGAGCAATTAACAAAGTAATTCAGCCAATGGGCTCTCTACAATCTGGAATTCCTTTGCCTACTCTGTTACCTAAAGGATGGCCTCTCATAGTTATCGATTTAAAAGACTGT
This sequence comes from Onychomys torridus, assembly GCF_903995425.1. Classification (NCBI taxonomy): domain Eukaryota; kingdom Metazoa; phylum Chordata; class Mammalia; order Rodentia; family Cricetidae; genus Onychomys; species Onychomys torridus. The sequence goes on along the minus strand of NC_050445.1, from coordinate 144,727,619 downwards.
TTCTTTTCAATACCCCTACAAGAAAAAGACAGAGAAAGATTTGCTTTCACGGTGCCTACTTACAATAATTCTCAACTGGTTAGAAGATTTCAATGGAGAGTCCTCCCACAGGGAATGTTGAATAGTCCAACCCTGTGCCAATATTTTTTACAACAGCCCTTGGAAGTGATACGTAAAAAATTTCCTAAATCTATAATTTATTATTATATGGATGATATTTTACTAGCTGACTCAAATGCAGATACTTTAGAAAGAATGTTTGAAGAGGTAAAGAAAATATTGCTTCGTTGGGGATTACCAATTGCTCCTGAAAAGATACAAAGAGGAGATTCTATTAATTATTTAGGATATAAAATAGAGCTACAAAAAAATTAGACCTCAAAAGGTACAAATTAGGAGAGATCGCCTACAGACTCTTAATGACTTTCAAAGATTATTTGGGGACATTTCTCATCTACGAACTATTGTTGGGGTAAAAAATGATGAACTGAATAATTTGTTCAAAACCTTAGAAGGTGACAAGGACTTAAATAGTCCAAGATAATTATCACCTGAAGCTGAGAAAGAATTGGCCTTGGTAGAAAAAAAAGTACATGAAGGCCATGTAGATCGTATTGATCCAAAGCTGTATTGCAATTTGGTTATTTTACCTTCTATGCATTCTCCTATAGGAATATTAATGCAGAGAGAAGATATTATATTGGAATGGATATTTTTACCAAACAAACCAAATAAAAAATTAAAAACTTATGTGGAAAAAAATCTCTGACTTAATTTTGAAAGGAAAATTGAGACTTCGTCAATTAGCAGGAATAGGCCCAGCAGAAATTGTTGTACCTTTAACTAAAGAGGACATTGAAAAATTATGGACAGAAAGTGAACCTTGGCAAAGAGCTTGCAGTAATTTTTTGGGAGAAATTAACAGCAAATATCCTAAAAGCAATAGAATTGATCTTATAAAGAGAGCTGATTGGATCTTGCCTCAAATTGTACGTGAAAAACCCATATCTGGAGTTCAGACATTTTATACAGATGCCAACAAACAAGGAAAGGCAGGTTACAAATCAGAAAATTTAAGTAAAGTGGTTCAAAGTCCTTATAATTCAGTTCAAAAGTTGGAATTGTATGCTATTCTGTTGGTATTAATGGATTTTTCAGAACCTCTCAACATAGTTACTGACTCTCAGTATGCTGAAAGAGTGGTATTCCATATTGAGACTGCAAAATTTTTCCCTGATGCTTCAGAATTAACTTCACTATTTATTCAATTACAAGATACAATCAGGGAAAGGAGTCATCCTTTATATATAACTCACATCCAATCCCATACTGGTCTGCCAGGCCCTGTAGCACAAGGTAATGATGATATTGATAAATTATTGATAGAAAATGTGCTGGAGGCCTCAGAATTTCATAAGAAACATCATCATGTCAATAGTAAAGGTTTAAAAAAGGATTTTTCCATAACCTGGCAACAAGCCAAGGAAATTGTAAAGAAATGTCCTACTTGCTCCTTCTACAATCAGACACCATTACCAGCAGGATGTAACCCAAAGGGTACTCAGAGGAATGAAATCTGGCAGATGGATGTGTTTCACTTTGCAGAATTTGGAAAATTGAAATATGTACACCATACTATTGATACTTATTCAGGATTTCAATGGGCAACTGCTTTTAGTTCTGAAATAGCTGATTTTGTAATCACTCATTTGCTAGAAATTATGGCCATCATGGTTATACTTGCACAAAGTAAAACTGACAATGCTCTAGCATATGTCTCTATTAAAATGAAACAGTTTTTTGCTTATTATAATATAAAGCATATTACAGGTATACCACATAATCCTACAGGCCAAGCAGTTATAGAAAGATCCAACAGAACTCTAAAGGACATGATAAATAAACAGAAAGGGGTAACAAAAACCCCCAGAAATAGACTGCACAATGCTCTATTAACTTTGAATTTTCTCAATGCTAATGAGAAAGGAACAACAGCTGCAGAGAGACATTGGTTAATAGAAAAAACAACAGAATTAAATCAGCCTATATACTTCAAGGATGTGCTGACCTCAGAATGGAAACCAGGGTATGTGTTATGTTGGGGACAAGGTTTTGCTTTTGTTTCTGCAGGAGAAGATAAGCTGTCGGTACCATCAAAACTGATAAATGTTTGATTTGAACAAGAGAGACCTCTTAATTAGAGGAGGTGATAGTTCATCAACCAACATGACCATCCAGTTTAAACTCACTTATGCCATCAATACATGCCTTTTCATTTAATCAGATGTAACTTGCCAAATGGGGACCTCCCCAAAATTAGTCTTGGGGAAGGGTTTTTGTTTTTGTCTTTTAGGAGAATGAAGGCTAAGGAATCTGAAGAACACTGGAAAAGACCTCCCCAAAATTAGTCTTGGGGAAGGGTTTTTGTTTTTGTCTTTTAGGAGAATGAAGGCTAAGGAATCTGAAGAACACTGGACAAATGAGACAACTGAAGAAAAAGGACAAATCATCTGTCCCAGGAAAAAGAGTAAAATGGCCTATTGGTATATCATCTACAAAATTTCATAAATCTTCCTAAATGTTTCTTTCTGCTCTTCTCTAAAAAATTAATACTCTTGGTCTTCTTGTAGTTCCAGTTCAATTAAAGCTTCAAGCTGATTTTGGAGTTGGAGAATGGCTCTCTCCTTTAAGCTCAAGCATGTTGTTAAAAGGAAAATGAAAACTCCCTGTATCATACCAGAAAAAAGAGCCATCTTCTGACCTGGGACAGGAGAAAAACCAAATTAATTAAGGGACTATTCTATTACTAATCTCAATTCTTTGATTCTATTCTGATTCTTTAAACTTTTCTTAAAGTATGAATTTTATATCAAAATTTACAAGATATATATATATATATATATATATATATATATTAAACTTTGTTAAGATAATAATGGTCATATAGAGTACTAATTAATTCTAGAGAAAAGGCTTTGATTAGCTGTCTATAGATGTCTTTGTGTTCAAGTCTCATTTCAGTTTTCTGCAGGAAATCACGGCCAGGCCTAACATCAAATGAAATCTCCAGTTAGAAGATGGGGCCCCATAAAGACAATTCCATGTGGAAAATAATATCATTAAGCTGACAAACATCATCTACAGATCATCTTTGGACTACAAAGTGCTTAGAGCAATTCTGAGATGGCTAGCTGAGATGATCCAGTTTCAAAGACTACTTGAATAAGGACTTGAGATAAACCCTGAACTTTGGCATTATGGATAACAAAGAATATAGTTATCTTTCCTAGAATTTGTCAATTAACCCAAAATTTTTCTTTTCAGAATAAAGATAACTTCGCCCATACCCAGCAGGAAACAATTTTAAGAATTTGACGCCCACATTCCCAAAGGGGTGGTGTGGGGTGGGTGGTTTTTTGGTCTTTTTATGGGTATTGGATCTGGGATAGTTTTCATTGTTTAGGAGGGTTGGTTACAAGTTGTTAAGGGTTAGGAAAAGGGCTAGGCAAAAGGTGCTTGTTAAAAAAAAAAAGAAAAAGACAATTCCTAGTTTTAAATACTTTACATTGGATTGCATTGTTTTATATTGTATACAAATTATTATTATTGAGATTGTTAGAATATACCATACACATATTTCTAATCTTGCTCGAGATATTGTATTTATACCATTCATTTAACAATGTAATGCAATTTGCTAATCCTTTAATGTTAGTATTACCAACTATTAGGATATATAGAAATGAAAATTAGTGGTTAGACATTACAATTGAACTTGTAGTCATATTAGATGTGTTTTCAAGATCAAACAGATATATTTTAGATAGACAGGTCATCTTCAAACCCTTCAGAGATCTACAGAATATGGCATTTAAAATGTTTTAATAACTTAAGAATTTTTCTTTTTGCTATGACTATGAGACATGACAGCTCCTGGCAGTACCAATCTACTTCAGAGAAAATATGGACATTGAAGAAACTGCATATGGAGTTAACTTTCATTGTGGCAAAAGTTAGCCACTGGACAACAAAGTATCCTCGAATCAACTGCTGACAAACAGGACAGACAGGACATGAAACCAAGGACTACCAATTCTTGCCAAAATAAGTGTGATTGTGGCTTTAACAAAAGGCATCTTCTGAAGCCAGGACAATATGGCACCATCCCTGAAGTAAGTGACCTTTGCAATCTGTAAAAGGTACCATGCCCTTTTCTTCAAAGGCAGTTGAACAGGGAGTGGGCCAATGGCTTCTGATGTGCAATGGAACAGCAGAGGAAACAGTTATTCTTGAAGAATAACGAAGCTCACCCCTCACAATAGTAGACTGGCATTTAATAGAGGGATGTGGAGAAGAACAGGATGCCAAGATGAAGCTACATATACACAGCCAAGAAAAATGGACAGCTGAATTGAAAAGACATCAATAATTTCCAGAATTTAAAATCCTGAATCATGACATGACACTAATGAAATTCAGGTGTTTCTGGTACATGGACTGCTCTCACCAAATGTGAGGTCAAACTGTTGACTTTATATACATCCTAGTTCACAAAAGAGTCTGTCAGATATGCTAAGCCTGTAGGCTGAAGATGATGCCCCAACACTGTGGAGAAACCTTAGGTCCAGGCAGCTGGCTGTTTCTGTCAACTCACATTTTTTTTTGGAAGCTGCTTGCATGCACTTCTTGTTTTTATTTTTTATTAGGTAGTATTATTTCCTTCTTGGGTCTCTGAGGGAGTTGAAGATCAGTTAGTTATAGTTATAATTATCTTTGTTAAGGATTTCAGAAAAACTCACTAAGAGCTGTAAGTGTATAAATTTGAAAGACGTTATAAGACAGTTCTGTTAGCTATATAAGTTAGGATAAAAAGTGAATCAGGTACATTCTGGACTTACCAAAATAGGATAGATAATGAAATTATTTTCTTTGAATTTGTCAAATACAAATGGACTAGACATTGTTTAGGTATTTATTGTTTGTATATATGGTATATATAGTTATTGTATGTTTGTATATAGTTTTTTTATATTAGTTATAACTTTTTCCTTTTTTTCTTTTTATTGAAATAGAAAAGGGAAAATATAGTGATATTTTATTTGTATTGAAATGTGATTTTATTTGTATGTCAATAAAGTTGCCTTGAGGTCAGAGCAAGCCAGAGCAGAAGCTGAGCAGTAGTGGGGCACGCCTTTAATCCCAGCACTTGAGAGGCAGAGCTAGGAGGATCTCTGTGTGTTCAAGGACACACGCCAGCATGGTAGACACACGCCTTTAATCTCAATACCAACCATAGAAGACCTGGAGGTCTGTACAAACAGGCAGTGACGAGGAGGTCATGTGGCTGGGTTTACAACCAATGAGAAAACAGAACAGAAAGTCTTTAAATAGACAGGACACACAGAAGTAGGTCTCAGGCAGAGAGGAAGAACAGCAGAAGCAATGAAGTGTAAGGTTTTCCGCACTTGCTCTGACCTCGTGGTTTTTAACTCTGCAATTGGTTCTGTGTTTCTTATTTAACAAGCCGGATACATCTACATCCCTCATGAACATTGATGCAAAAATACTCAATAAAATTTTGGCAAACAGACTCCAAGAACACATCAAAACAATTATCCACCATTATCAAGTAGGCTTCATCCCAGGGATGCACGGGTGGTTCAACATACGAAAGTCAGTCAATGTAATTCACCATATAAACAAACTCAAAGAACAAAATCACATGATCATCTCACTAGATGCCGAAAATGCATTTGACAAAATCCAACACCCCTTCATGATAAAGGTCTTGGAGAGATCAGGAATACAGGGAACATAACTAAACATAATAAAGGCAATCTACAGCAAGCCAACAGCCAACATCAAATTAAATGGAGAGAAACTCAAAGCAATACCACTAAAATCAGGAACAAGGCAAGGCTATCCCTTCTTCCCATACTTATTTAATATAGTACTTGAAGTTCTAGCCAGAGCTATAAGAAAACATAAAGAGATTAAGGGGATATAAACTGGAAAGGAAGAAGTTAAGCTCTCCCTATTTGCAGATGACATGCTAGTATGCATGAGTGACCCCAAAATTCAACCAAGGAACTGATACAGCTAATAAAATCCTTCAGCAACATTGCAGGATACAAGATTAAGTAAAAAAAAAAAATCAGTAGCCCAACTATATACAATAGACAAACAGGCTGAGAAGGAAATCAGAGATACATCACCCTTTACAATAGCCACAAATGATATAAAATACCTTGGAGTTATGCTAACTAAGCATGTGAAGGACCTATATGACAAGAACTTTAAGTCCCTGAAAAAAGAAATGGAAGATGATGTCAGAAAATGGAAAGATCTCCCATGCTCATGGATAGGCAGGATTAACAGTAAAAATGGAGATCTTACCAAAAGCAATTTACAGATTCAATGCAATTCCCGTCAAATTACCAACACAATTCTTCACAGATCTGGAAAGAATAATACTCAACTTCATATGGAAAAACAAAAAACCCAGGATAGCCAAAAGAATCCTGTACAATAAAACAACCTCCGGAGGCATCACAATCCCTGACCTCAAGCTCTACTATAGAGCTACTATAATAAAAACAGCTTGGTACTGGCATAAAAACCAACATGAGTACCAATGGAATTGAATTGAAGACCCTGACATTAACCTTCACACCTATGAACATATAATTTTTGAGAAAGAAACCGAAAATGTACAATGGAAAAAAGAAAACATCTTCAACAAATGGTGCTGGCATAACTGAATGTCAATGTGTAGAAGGCTGCAAATAGATCCATATCTGTCACCGTGCACAAAACTTAAGTCCAAGTGGATCAAAGACCTCAACATAAATCCAGTTACTCTGAACCTGATAGAAGAGAAAGTAGGAAGTACTCTTGAATGCATTGGCACCGGAGATCACTTTCTAAATATAACACCAGTAGCACAGACACTGAGAGAAACAATCAATGGGACCTGTTGAAACTGAGAAGCTTTTGTAGAGGAAAGGACACAGTCAATCAAACAAAGCGACAGCCTACAGAATGTGAAAAGGTCTTCACCAACCCCACATCTGACAGAGGGCTGATATCCAGAATATATAAAGAACTCAAGAAATTAGACATCAAAATGACCAACAGTCCAATTAAGAAATGGGCTATAGAACTAAACAGAGAATTCTCAACAGAGGAAGTTCAAATGGCTGAAAGACATTTAAAGAATTGTCAACATCCCTAATTATCTGAGAAATGCAAATCAAAATGACTCTGAGATATCACCTTACACCTGTCAGAATGGCTAAGACAAAAAACACAGAAGACAGCTTATGCTGGAGATGATGTGAAGCAAGGGGAACTCTCCTCCACTGCTGGTGGGAATGCAAGCTTGTACAGCCACTTTGCAAATCCATATGGGGCTTCCTTAGAAAATTGGGAATCCATCTCCCCCAAGACCCAGCTATTCCACTCTTGGGCATATATCCAAGGAATGCTCAATCATACCACAAGGGCATTTGCTCAGCTATGTTCATATCAGCTTTGTTTGTAATAGCCAGAACCTGGACACAACCTAGATGCCCTTCAACTGAAGAATGGATAAAGAAAATATGGTACATGTACACAATGGAGTACTACTCAGCAGAAAAAAACAATGACATCATGAGGTTTGCAGGCAAATGGATGGATCTAGAAAAAATCATCCTGAGTGAGTTAACCCAGACTCAGAAGGACAAGCATGGTATGTACTCACTCATAGGATGATACTAGATGTAAGACAAAGATGACAAGTAGCTACACAGCTCCATGGAGGCTACCTAGAAAATGGGACCCTAGGAAAGACACAGGGATTGCCAAATGACAGAGAAATGGATGAGATCTACATGAACAACCTGGATGACAATGGGAGTAATGAAGGGCAAGGTTTGAGGGAAAGAAAGCTTAGGGGAGTAGGAAATCCCAGCTGGATAAAGACCAGAAAGGGAGAACAAGAAATAACAGACCATGATAAATGATGACCACATGAGAACAGGAATAGGCAGAGTGCTTGAGAGGTCCCCAGACATCCACAATGATATATCCTCTGTAGACTGCTGGCAATGGTTGAAAGAAAGCCGGATCTGACCTAGTCTGGTGATCAGATGACTAAACACCCTAATGGAACTCTCATCCAATAACTGATGGAAGTGTATGCAGAGATCCTCAGCTAGGCCCCAGGTGGAGCTCCAGGTGTCCAAATGTCGAGAAAGAGGAGGGACTGCAAGAGTGTGAATTGTTGAGACCAAGATTGCAAAAAGCACAGGGACAAATAGCCAATGGAATGGAAGCACATGAATTATGAACCATCGGCTGAGGAGCCCCCAGCTAGATCAGGCCCTCTGGATAAGTGAGACAATTGAATAGCTTGATCTGTTTGGGAGTCATCCAGGCTGTGGGACCAGGAACTGTCCTTAGTGCATGAGCTGGCTGTTTGGAACCTTGGGCTTACAGAGGGACTCATGCTCAGTCTGGAAGGAGGGGATAGGTCCTGCCTGTACTGAATCCTCCAGGTTTAAATGAATCCCTAGGGGTGTCTTGGTCCTGCAGGACATGGGAATGGAGGGGGAAAGGTGTGTGTGGGGGCGGGAGGGGGGAGGACAGGGGAACCCATGGATGATGTATAAAATTAAAACACATAATAATAATAAAATAAATTAAAAAAGATAATAATGGTCATATAGTTTACTAATTAATTCTAGAGAAAAGGCTTTAATTAGCTGCCTATACAGGTGTTTGTGTTCAAGTCTCTTTTCAGTTTTCTGCAGGAAATCATAGCCAGGCCTAACAACAACTGAAATCTCCAGGAAGAAGATAGGGTCCCACAAAGACAATTCCACGTGGGAAATAATACCACTAAGCTGGCAAACATCATCTACAGATCATCTTTGGACTACAAAGTGCTTAGAGCAATTCTGAGATGGCTAGCTGAGATGATCCAGTTTCAAAGACTACTTGAGTAAGGACTTGTGATAAACCCTGGACTTTGGCATTATGGATAACAAAGAATATAGTTACCTTTCCTAGAATTTGTCAATTAACCCAAAATTTTTCTTTTCAGAAAAAAGATAACTTCGCCCATACCCAGCAGGAAGCAATTTTAAGAATACGACGCCCACATTCCCAAAGGGTTGGTGTGGGTGGGTAGTTTTTTTGTCTTTTTATGGGTTTTGGATCTGGGATAGTTTTCATTGTTTAGGACAGTTGGTTACAAGTTGTTGTTAAGGGTTAGGAAAAGGGCTAGGCAAAAGGTGCTTGTTTAAAAAAAAAAGAAGAAAAAGACAATTCCTAGTTTTAAATACTTTACATTGGATTGCATTGTTTTACATTGTATACAAATTATTATTATTATTGGGATTGAGATTGTTAGAATATGCCATACACATATTTCTAATCTTGCTCAAGATATTGTATTTATACCATTCATTTAACAATGTAATGCAATTTGCTAATCCTTGAATGTTAGTATTACCAACTATTAGGATATATAGAAATGAAAGTTAGTGGTTAGACATTACAATTGAACTTGTAGTCATATTAGGTGTGTTTTCAAGATCAAACAGACATATTTTAGATAGACAGGTCATCTTCAAACCCTTCAGAGATCTACAGAATATGGCATTTAAAATGTTTTAATAACTTAGGAATTTTTCTTTTTGCTATAGCTATGAGACATGACAGCTCCTGGCAGTACCAATCTACTTCAGAGAAAATATGGACATTGAAGAAACTGCATATGGAGTTAACTTTCATTGTGGCAAAAGTTAGCCACTGGACAACAAAGTATCCTCGAATCAACTGCTGACAAACAGGACAGACAGGACATGAAACAAAGGACTACTGATTCTTGACAAAACAAGTGTGATTGTGGCTTTAACAAAAGGCATCTTCTGAAGCCAGGACAATATGGCACCATCCCTGAAGTGAGTGGCCTTTGCAATCTGGAAAAGGTACTGTGCCCTTTTCTTCAAAGGCAGCTGAACAGGGAGGGGGCCAATGGCTTCTGATGTGCAATGGAACAGCAGAGGAAACAGTTATTCTTGAAGAATAACTAAGCTCACTCCTCGCAATAGTAGACTGGCATTTAATAGAGGGATGTGGAGAAGAACGGGATGCTGAGATGAAGCCACATATACACAGCCAAGAAAAATGTACAGCTGAATTGAAGAAAAACATCAATTATTTCCAGAATTTAAAATCCTGACATGACACTAATGGAATTCAGGTGTTTCTGGTACATGGACTGCTCTCACCAAAGGTGAGGTCAAACTGTTGACTTTATATACATCCTAGTGCACAAAAGAGTCTATCAGATACGCTAAGCCTATAGGCTGAAGATGATGCCCCAACACTGTGGAGAAACCTCAGGTGACTGTCCAGGCAGCTGGCTGTTTCTGTCAACTCACATTTTTTTTTTTTTGGAAGCTGCTTGCATGCACTTCCTGTCTTTATTTTTATTAGGTAGTATTATTTCCTTCTTGGGTCTCTGAGGGAGTTTAAGATCAGTTAGTTATAGTTATAATTATCTTTGTTAAGGATTTCAGAAAAACTCACTAAGAGCTGTAAGTGTATAAATTTGAAAGACATTATAAGACAGTTCCGTTAGCAATATAAGTTAGGATAGAAAGTGAATCAGGTACATTTTGGACTTACCAAAATAGGATAGATAATGGAATTATTTTCTCTGAATTTGTCAAATGTAAATGGACTAGACAATGTTTAGGTATTCATTGTTTGTATATATGGTATATATAGTTATTTACTTTTGTATATAAAAAAAAAGAAAATAGGAGCAAGTCATGGTGTTCCGCACCTTTAATCCCCAAAGTAGGTGGATCCCTGTGAGTTCAAGGACAATCTGGTGTACATAGCAATTTCCAGGCTACCCATGGCTACACAGTGAGACCCCCTTCAAAAATAAATTTGAAGGAACTGCCCTGAGAAACATCTTGATTCACCAGAGGGTTCATCTACTCAGGCTTGGGCGGATTGGACCCCAGTTTTTCACAAAGTAAGAATGATGTGTTCTCCATTGGATACAAGACAACCTTAGGTTTGTTCTCTCAACCCCCAGTTCTTTCTATACTCTTGTCTATGTGTTCAATGAAGACCTGCAACATACTTGTGGTAACACACAAGAAGCTAATGAGACACCCCCATCTTACATTTCTGTGAGCACCTACTCTGTTGTACACAAATTAGTGAGCAGGACCCATGGGTGACTGAGATGAGGCATATGTCCAGTCCTTGAGTAGGACAACTTACTGTCTAGTGTAAAAAGAACACATGAAAACACATATAATAAATTAATCTAAACTTGAAAAAAAAAGAAATTCTTTTTCATTAACAATTTTTATTTTCCAGTTTATTTGTCCTATGTTACTTTGTTTATTAGTCATGTTTAGGATAACTACTACCTAAACATACAACAGCTTTATCTGGGTATGTACAAATATATATATAAATATTAGCATATTTTAGCACTTTACAAAAAATGTTATCATTTTGTCTTATGTGTAAATGTAATAATACTTTGTATTAGCTGATATAATTTTAGTAGCATTCTGGATCTTATTTGAGATTTTGAAGTGGTTATTTTATATAATTAAAAGCATTGGTGAGTATCTATGCATGTGAGATACAGTAAAATAATACTGTGCAATTGTATACACATAAAAATAAATTCAAATCTAGAAAGTAGGCCTTATTTGAACTAAAAATGAGGAATTACCTAAAGACTTTCAAATCAAATGTTATTAGAATTATCTCAGAGCTTTAATTATGTTTTACTTCAGTTATGCTATGGATATTATTATCTTGTAATATAGAGACATGGACCACAGACAACACTATTCAGAATATATAATTTACATTTGGAAATATACTGTACTTTTGTCTGTATTTTCTGTCACACATCACATTCCATTTTAATTTTACTGATCCAGAAAAATAAATCCATAAAACCAAAGATTTGCTTATTGAACATCACACTGAGATGTTATTGCTTTTGCTTTAGGTACTGGCATTCGGCCATAGTGAGCATCCAGGTTGTCAATGAAGAAAATTTAATCTCATAAAGTTAATGAAGTAGTTGCATAAATATCATGGCTGTAACCTGTGGTGGGTATTATGTTCCCTGAAATATTGTGTGTTCCCCGAAATAAACATATCTGGGGTCAGAGAACAGACAGCCACTAGAACACAGCCAGAAATGGTGGCTAGAAAATGGGAAGAGTAAGCCATAACAGAAGTTGGGCGGTGGTAGTACACACCTTTAATCCCAGCACTTGGGAGGCAGAGCTAGCCAGATCTCTGAGTTCAAGGCCACTTTAGAAACAGCTAAGCATGGTTACCCATGCCTTTAATCCCAGGGAGTGGGGGCAGAAAGAGAAAGGTATATAAGGCGTGAGGACCAGGAACTAAAGAAAAAAGCATGTAGTTAGTTAAGCATTTGGTTGGTTAAGCGTTCAGGCTTTGGAGCAACACAGTTCAGCTGAGAGCCTTTGGGATGAGGACACAGAAGCTTCCAGTCTGAGGAAACAAGACCAGCTGAGGGACTGGTGAGGTGAGGAAGCTGTGGCTTGTTCTGTGTCTCTGATCTTCCAGCAATCACCCCAATAACTGGCCTCAGGTTTGTTCTTACTAATAAGAACTCTTTGAGATTCATGCTACAGTAACCAAACATTTTCTGATTGGTTTTAAGGCCTGATACACGGAATAGAATTCAAGCCTGTTAGCATTAATTGAATTAAAATAGACTTTTATACCAATGATTCTTATGAAAATAGGACTATTAAATAGATTATAATTTATTATAAGTTTAAAGTATCTTAATTAACTATAGTAATTATAATTGTTTTATAATCTTCAAAATTAAACTAAACCTTACTAAATTATAGATAAAATTGTAACAAAATAGGTAAATCAATTTACATGAATAAAGATAAACTAATGATAGAATTCTTTTCATGAAAAAATGTTGTGGCATAAAAGCTCATTGATAGCAAGTTCTCCAGTAAGAAGAGTATTTATAATCTCATGGAATAACTGAATTCTAAGTGATTTTGGTAGCTCTTTTTGACTTCTAGTCCTTTGAGTCTGACACATCAGGTGTGTGGTAGGGAATATTTTCATTAATGTATGAGTGAGTAGATAGTTAAATTAACTACATTAAGATTGGAAATAAAACCGACAACCAATCTTAAATCTCCTGATTTGGTTCTGCGTTGAGGTTATAGAAACATTTTTAGAGCAAAAGACTGACCAATTCACAATCCTACATTTTACCAAAATATAGCCTTGCTACAGCCATATCAGAGCAAAAAATGAAAAGAGTAAATAGAAATATAGAAAGCTGTTATACTTCATTATAATCCAATATTTAGAAGATAAGCACAATAGATTCTAATAAACTTAAATACATTTTTCTATTGTGAATAATAGATTCTCATAATGATATTTTCCAGTCATTTGTTTTCTAAACAAAAATGGAAATGACTTTACATAATTTAATGAGCTGTTTCTGTTCTAAAATGATATTTGTGGTAATACCTCCCTAGCATATTTTCTATATAAATTTATTTTATATTATCATGTTGTAAATCCACAGAGACTGAACAAGTAACAATTTTGAAGTCCATAAATGTCTTATTTCGGGGCTTTTAATCTAAAGTCAGTGCTACAGAAAGTAAGGGATGTTTTTGTTTGAGAAAGTAAGGGAGGTCACATACAAATTTCTTCCCAGTACTGCCCACCCACATATCACTCAGAAGTATCCTGGCCTCTGATACTGCTCTTATGAGGTGTCTTGTGTCCTTTCATTGGGCTCAGTGATTACAAGGATCCCATTGTTAGCTTTTGCTCTGCTGCCAATATTTTGCCCTGACGTCCAATGTTCACTGTTGGTGAGGAAAAGGTTGCCTGTCATTCATTTAGTTTTGGTTCGTCCTCTCTTTCTCTATGGCTAAAGTCAAAGATGCACAATGTTAGCATCGCCAAAGAAGACTTACTTACCTTCTGTGACATATGACAGTTATAGAAAGTATAAATTTTACTAGAAATAATTCACATGACAGCTTAGAATGTAGGGATGTAAAACTTCATCTCAGATCCTTCTCCAAAGGGCAGAGCA